>NC_138125.1:92923067-93286439 GCF_964188305.1 Podarcis bocagei | reverse complement strand
GCATTCTACCCTTTTTGTCGACATAAACAGTCAAGCTTGCTCAGTGACCAAATATAAAAGTTTAGGGAAATACATGCTCTGGGCTCATTAGTGATGCAATCAAAACTGGCATATCAAAGAGGAAAAACTAGTTTATATCAAGTCACCATCAACTCCACAGAGCTCTGATCTTGAAGCAGTGAGTCAAGCATAAGGAAATGCAGTCCGGGCCAAAATAGGCATGCAACATTGCATGGCAGGCATTCATTCCCCCCTGTTTTCATTAACCTGAGTAACTGTTTTGGAAATTTCTCAATATTGCTCGGCCACTGACTGGGACAGCCTATTTCTGAGTCTCCAATACTTTGAGTACATATCCCATGAAGCCTCAAAAAGGTACAACTACTAATTAAAAAAATATATATAAATGAACTAAATAAACAAGCAAAATGTTTATTATACCTTGGTAGGTTATATGGAATCACCAGGAAGCTGTTAAGTACTTTTTGCTGTTGTTTAGACATTTGTTTTAGCAGTATGATAGCAAGTCTAAAATACTTTATTATTACGTAAATAGTTTAAATATTTATTTAAAACAGTAAACTGTGTTAATCTGTTTTAATCCAGGAATTTGCCATTTTTTCCTCAAAGCATCAGGGAAGAGAGAAACAGCAGCAAAAGAATTGGGAAATCCAAAGGCCTGCCTCTCTCATGTTTGTCAATATAGGCATGGCTGGAGGGAAAATAAGTTATGCCTGCTCCAGGACGGCATTCTCCTGCCCCTGCCCCCTACAATATTCTGGCATCATGTTAGGGGAACAGGAGGGTTTGGATATTCCCACCAGCAGAGGAGCAAGAACAGCAGAGGTTGCCATGCTTCAGACAGGGAAACCTGCAAGAGCAACTCTCCCTCTCCTGTCCTGGGATGCCACTCCAGAGACTATAGCAGGGGTTGCAAACATGGCACCCTCAGGTACACCTGCAGAGGCCTTTCCTGGAACAAACAGAATCCCATCTACTCACTGAAATAAGACCAGAAAGAAGAATTGCCTTGTAGCCAAAATAGTAGGATGCAGTGTGTAACTGGTTGGGGTGTTTGTGTGATGCACACCAACATTTTCTCTGGGTTGCAAACAGGCACAAGCCCCACAAAAGCTTGGTGATCTCTGGACCATAGAATTCTGTTCTTTTGTTAAATTTATCTGTACTGTTACACCCAGTTTAGCTTCCGAAGCAGTCATTTATGCAAAAGCCTCAGTAGCTATTTTCACATATATACATAATTGTACATTCTCTTCCACCAGTACCTTCAAATCTTGCCTTGGGCAGAAGCCTACATATTTTATCAAAATAAGAGATTAAAAGTTGTCATATTTGTGTGTGCTTAAGAAATAATTTATTCAGACTGACAAGGCTGACTGTTTACATCAAGTTGATATATACAACTGAGACAACTAAGCTTTTTTAAAAACAAAAAACAAATCAAAACCCCTGTTCCTAGTTGCAGCCACGCTAGCAAATATTCGTTAGGCTTCAAAAATAACACTAGAAACATAACACACACAGTGGTACCTCAGGTTAAGTACTTAATTCGTTCTGGAGGTCCGTTCTTAACCTGAAACTGTTCTTAACCTGAAGCACCATTTTGGCTAATGGGGCCTCCTGCTGCCGCCACATGATTTCTGTTCTCATCCTGAAGCAAAGTTCTTAACCCGAGGTACTATTTCTGGGTTAGCGGAGTCTGTAACCTGAAGCATCTGTAACCCGAGGTACCACTGTATTTAAAACATTTACTTACAGTCACCAAATGTGATTCTAGGCTTCTAATCCAAGCTTGTGCACTGCTTGTTTACTCCACTAACCTACTAACCTGAATCTCAATCATGTCATGAACCTGCAATATGCATCACACTGAAGGGAAGTGTAGTTCAGATCAAAACACTCATCTGCATCGGATTGCACATTTATCATAAGATACAAAGCAAGAACCTATCCAGCAGACAAAACAACCCACTGCAGACCTTATAACCGTAGGCCAGTTTGGTTCAATGTTCAGTTCAGATTCTTTCTCACTGGCTTAGATTGAGAGTTTACATCAGGAAGATCCATAGGAAAGGCCACAGCTGTGATGGATGAAGGAGGAAAGGATGTGTTCAGTTTTAAAATTAGTAGTATTTACTGTAATACTCAACCAACCAGTATGGGAATTTACTTTCCATGTAATTGGAAAACATGCCCAGTAACTGCCAATCCATCCTGCACAGTTCTGCCAATTTTAAGGTACATTACATTATCATCATACTTTGTAGGCAAAGCTACAGTCAAGGCTACAGTATGAAGGGAATGTAAGTAACACACATATCACACAGCACCACCTGATAGAACAGTAGACACAAGCTTGCCATTCGAAAAACGTTTACATTAGCAATTAATGGAATAATTCCTCTACAAGCTGAAACTGTAAATCATTTAAACTTTCGAATTTACTACCAGGAGAAAGGCTGGCACCAGTAGGAAAGAGATTGTTGGCAAGAGATTTGGATTTGTTCTTCTTTTCTTCTACCATGATGTATTCATCTGTTAAATTGAGCAGCAACCTTACAGAAAATAACTACAATATCCTTTGCAGCTTTTTACAGTAATTTAAAGAAGTGAATTTTCTTAAGCCTGCCAGCTTCAGATTTTTTTAAGAAAAGGAAACTCCACAAATTAGCAAGTATTTGATTAAAAATAATAAGCAGTAGTTAATAACCACTGTCTTTCTGTGCAGCTGCAGAAAGAGTAAGTATTAAGTTTCCAATTAACAATGACTCAATGCTTGGCTCCTATCACATGCTCGGTTAAAATCTGCATACACATCATGCCTTTCTGGAGAAGGGCCTTAAATCAGTACAGCAACCCTCAGATTTACAGACAATCTGTGTCAGCTCCTAATCCAGTGGGAAAGGAAAGTCTTCTCAAGCAGCAGTTTTCACTGGCATCACAAGCACCCTAACTCAAGCCTGTCTATCCCTTCCTTTACATAGAATCTCTTGTGCTGCTGTCTTCTCCACATAGCTCAAAATCAACATTGTGCATCTAAACAGCCCCAGCTAGGATGCCACAGCAAAAATGTGCCCAGTGAAAGGACTTGCACTGAAGACAGACAACTACCTTTCCATCACACATGCTTATGGATCTGGCAATGTGACCATAAAAGCAGACCAGTCTTCTCCACCCAACATTTCAACTTATATTCCATACAAGATTTGACAGCAAGTATTGTTGGGCCTCTGGAAAAGAATAACCAGGGCAAAAAGAGCTGCATCTATAAGCAGCAGCTTCTCAATGTCTTTCACCACATATTCTTATCATTTTTGTCCGAACAAGAGTTTCATGGGACTAAAAATATATATGTACCCAGTATTTCTTAAGAACCATTACCACAAGGTTCCGGAGCAGGTTACAGCAATATGAAAATACAGTATTAAAATCGGTTAGAACAAATTAAATGGAAAATAAGGTGGGTCCATATAACAGGTGTCAAAAGCCAGGATAGAGCAATAGCAATTCAAGTATTGCCATATCCATGTTACAGCACCCCAATCCATATCTGAAGAACCGGACAATCCCAAACAATTGAGTCAGCTGTACTTACAATTTTGCCACATCATATTCATGTTTCAATCGATGTATACAATTATAACCTGGCCAGAGAGGAGGAATTTCAAGTACTCCTGCCCAATTCTATAAATACCCTGCACTCACAAACTCATTAGAATAACCTTGGCAGATCCAAAGTCTGCTCCTGCCTACTGACCTCCCCCAGTAACTGAAAGGGGAAATCCTCCTTTCTCACAATTCGTAATCCAGACATACTGGTTAATGACCCCTCTTCCCCTACACTCTTTACTTTGTCTCAAAGCGTTCCCAGCTCTACCCCAACGACAACTATACAAAGATCCCTTCTAGCCAACCTTACAGGGTCCACACGCAGGAAGTGGGTAATATTTACAGTTTGTATAGCATTCTATGCAACGTGTGTGTCACAAAATGCAGATGGCGGAGACCTGAAAGTGAGCCTGGGATTTCCCAGTTCATGGCACCCCTAACCATGTCTGCACAGAAGTTAGTCTCAGTGAATCCAATGGGATCAACTGAGGACTGCAGCCTTAGCCTGTCAGACACTAAACCAGTGAACTTGTGGCCCTCCGCTGCCCTTGACCATTAACCAGGTTCTCTGGGCTTGATGGAAATTGCGTCCAAAAGCAACTGAAAAGTCAAAGGCCTCCCGTCTCTGCATTACACCAACTCTCCACAACGAAGCCATGGAGCTTCCACCTGTTGTCTGCCCCCAGCACATGCTATTTCGAAGGTATCCTGCCTCTGAACACACCCCAAGGCATCGTCTGGCTTGAGGTCGAGAAGCAGAACAATCCCGCCCCTCTGCTTCAGCCCAGGCGGACACCATTTCGGTGGCGCCACCAAGGAAAACACTCGGAACTCCACAGAAAAGGGAAGTGCTTAAAAACAGAGCAGCAGCAGCACCTCCATCTCTCCGCCAGAAGCAATCCCCAAACCCCACGGAGAGCTATGCAAAGAGATTGCAAAAGTCTCTCCAGCTGGGGGTAGCTCCCTCCCCCCCCCAACCCCGCGCCACACGCGCAACTTTCCCAGGTCAACAGCTGAGTTTCTCTTCCCCCTGCCACACACATCACACCCTGGAAACAAGGGCACTGAATGAAAAAGAAGCTCAATATCCCCCCCCCCTTTCCTTTCGCAGTTTACAGCAGCGGGAGCAGCCCAGCCACCCGCCCTTACTACAACCACCTCTCGCCTCATCCTCCCTGCCTGGGAAGAAAGAGGGGATCCCTTTGGAATATATGCATATAATAATTAAATGACCCCGCCCCCTCACCTCGCTGCTGCTTTTCTTTTTCTCCACCTCCGGAGCAAACGAGTCTCCCCTCACCTCCCCGGGCTGGCCACCTCCAGCGCCGCCGCCGCCGCCGCCTTGGTTTTCTTAGTGGGGCGGGTGTCGCTGCCGTGCTGCGCGCGTTCCACACCCGCACGCCCTCGCGCGCTCCCTCTCCCAGTAAGACCGCCCCAATCAATGAAAGCGCGGCCCCGCGCTAGCCACACACGCCCACACACCAGCCAGCGAGCGCGAGCGCCTGACCTTCCCGAGCGCGCGCGCGATTCCACCCCACCATAGGTGCCGACTCCATGGGGCTTGAGGGGGCCCGAGCCCCCTCAAAAATTTGTTTGGGGGGGCTCAGCCCCCCCAATAATCTCGGGCGGCGGTGGGCGCGTCCGCGGCTTTTATAGGGCGCCCGGCGCGCACCAGCTCGATAACGGGCACCGGCGCGGCGGGGGGCGCCGGGCCGGGGGAGGGGGGCGGCCGGCCTGTCTCCTTGGCAACCCCATTGAGCAGCGCCGGCTCCCCCGGGAGGGCCATCCCCCCGCGCCGCCGATCGCCAACACCGCCGACGCTGTGGCTGCCCGAGCCCGAGCCAAGCCAGAGCCAGAGCCCGAGCCCGAGCCCGCCAGTCAGTCAGGAAGGAAGGAGAAATGGGGAGGGAGACGAGGGAGGAAAATTGCGCGCAGGGTGAAGAAAGGAGAAGGGCGAACGAGACGAGCTTCCAACCCAAAAAAGGGCTGGAAGACTGGGAGGATGAAGGATCGGGAAAGAAAGCGACGCCTTCCCCGCCCGCGACGTGGCCCACTTGTCATTGGCAGCGCAGCGGGCGCCCAGAGGGGCTGGGCACCGGGGCAGGGCCGCTCCGCAGCCGCGGAGGACAGCTGCGCGGCTAGCAAGGTGTGCCGCGTAGAGCGCGGCCCTTGTGTGGCCCGGTGGCCAGGCAAGCTCGGGCGGGGACCCCCATGCGAATCTAAGACGGGAGAAGAGGGCAGAGCAAAGGGGGTCCCTTCCCCAACCTCCGGCTTTGAGACTTCCCTGCGCCCCAGAAAAGCGAAAGGATTTTCTCTCTTTTTTATATATATAAATATTTTATTAAGTTTTCAAATACAAAGTTAGAAACATACACTGAAGAAAAAAGTAAAAGAACAAGAAAAAGAAAAAAGAAAAAGAAGAAAAGAAAACCAACCATTCAACACATTTTTTATATAACTAACTGGACTTCCTCGCATCTCCCTTACCCTGCATTCTTTATAATAAAGATATCAGCAAATTATTACCTTGTTTCGTACCTTATTTTGTACTTTTCAAATACTATACCTCTAAATTTAACATACTTTTCATCAGTTACTTATATCTTAAATTAAACATAGTATTACCTTAGATTTTGACCTTTTCTTACTTAAAATATAATTTCCTGTTTCCCAAATCTAATTGCTGAAGCTATAGTTTCCGAATCGTGTAAATTTTTAACATTCATACAACTTATATTGTTTTTGTAAATAGTCCTTAAATTTTTTCCAGTCCTCTTCCGTTGTTTCTTCTCCCAAATCTCGGATTCTGCCAGTCATTTCAGCCAGTTCCATGTAGTCCATCAGTTGCGTCTGCCACTCTTCCAGTGTGGGCAAATCTTGTGTCTTCCAGTATTTTGCGATAAGTATTCTTGCTGCTGTAGTTGCATACATAAAGAAAGTTCTATCCTTCTTTAACACTTTCTGGCCAACAATGCCCAAGAGGAAGGCCTCTGGTTTCTTGGGAAAGGTATACTTAAATACCTTTTTTAACTCATTATAGATCATTTCCCAGAAGGTCTTCACTTTTGGACAAGTCCACCAGAGGTGAAAGAATGTCCCTTCAGCCTCCTTACATTTCCAACATTTATTATCAGACAGGTGATATATTTTTGCAAGCTTGACTGGGGTCATGTACCACCTATAAATCATTTTCATAATATTTTCCTTCAAGGCATTACATGCCGTGAATTTCATTCCGGTGGTCCATAACCTTTCCCAGTCCTCAAACATGATGTTATACCCAATATCCTGAGCCCATTTTATCATGGCTGATTTGACTGTCTCATCCTGAGTGATTTTCTCTTCAACCTGCCCTCCATCCTCTTGCAGAAAACTCTTTGCCTGCCCTGCCCGTATCTCGTTTTTGCTTTTTAATTCCACACACGCACCCTTCGGACTTCGTGGCAATCGGGCGCGCGGGTGCGTTTCCTAAGAGAGTGAGGACCCCCGCCTCCTCCCCACCTGCTCCCTCGCCAGCCAGCCAGCCGCGCGCCCTAGCCGGAGAGCCCCGGCCGTCCCCGTCGCGCAATCGGCTGGATCTCCCTTCAGCAGGCCGTGCTCACAACTCGGCCCAGGGACCCCCAGCAGCGGATCTCCGGCTCAGCTGAAGAATCCGGCAACAAGCCCCCTCCTCCCCAATCGCTCCGCCGAAATACGCTCCAAAACCCCCCAGATAGGCCGCCGGCCGCCAAGTCTAGTGGCGCCCTGAGCGAGGGTCTCTCCCCAACACCGCCACCTCGAACTGCGTTCTCCCGGCTACCCGAGCGAACCAGCGGCAGGACCCCGGTATGGGCCCCCCCAATATTTTTTATAAGTCGGCGCCCCTGCACCCCACCCCCGCCATTACCCCCACGGAGCACGCAAATCGACTTCAAGCGAACGCCGCATCTCCAGCATGTGGGTGTTCCTTTAAAAAAAAGGAGGAGGAATCCCGCCCCGCCCCTACCCTCGCGTTCACGCTCACGTCCTTCCCACGCGCATCCTCGTATCACCTCCAGGATCCGTCCGTACAAGGGACGGGGCGGGACGTTGGTGGCGGTCACGTGCCACGCACTGTCCAATCGGAGGCGGAAGAGGACGTTTTCACACACTCACATGATTCGTTTAAAACGAGGAGAACGGAGTGGGAGAGGAAGAAGTCAGGGGTGATGTCCCCCCCCCCGGTCATTAAGTTGGAGCATCCCCCCAACTCACCCTTCTGCCTTATTTATTGTAAGCCACGCGTAGAGCTGCGTGCACAATGCTGTGAAATAAAGGAATAAATGGGCATGGCAACTTCTATTAATAAGTGCCGATAGAGTTTGAATTAATGCAATGGGAGGTTTCTCAATATTTGCAACGGTTTTCACTCTTATCTCAAGCCTTTAAGGCGATATGTCGTAATACGCGTTTCCTGGGTGCCTTGAAAAGGGATGTAAGGCTGAAGTCTGGTCCATTGTTTCTCAGAATTTGATCCCCAGCTGTTGATGGACTACAACTCGTGTGATCCCTGACTATTGGTCCTGCTAGCTAGGGATGATGGGAGTTGTAGTCCAACAGCAGCAACAGTCCCTGTGTTTTTGTCAGCAGAAGTTAGCAGGTAAAGCTTTTTGTTGCATATAGATAAAAATTGTTACCATTTAATCGCCTCAGATCTTTATTAAAGGTGCAACCAGGTATTCAAAAATGGTAATCCAATTTAATAAGGAAAATAGGTTAAACCAAACAGAAACTGCAATGTGTAATATGTAAAAAGAGAAATAACTCATCTTCATAGCAAGGAAATTCCTTTTTCCAAGTGAAAATGTTACTGGGTAGCTGGTTATGTTAAGTACCAGTAGCAAGAAGGTACTGGTATTTTAGAAAAAAAGATTCCCCACCAAAAAATACATGCACATTTTTAGATCACCCTTTCTTAGTTTTCAAGTAGATATGCAAGTTTCTGTGAACACTTCTGCATGTACTGTATAGTTAGGAAATCTGAACGCTTGTTACATTATAACTATATAATATATTGCTATGGGCTGGAGTTGTCCCCTCCAAACTTGTGATTCTACAGGGTGTTTGAAAAGTAACTATGCACCTACTATGTATTACATTGTCCATAGGTGTATAGTTACTTTTTGAACACCCTGTATAATTGTAAGATTGGGGTCTGCAGAAGAGGTCTGCTAAAATGTCTCTTTTCTTCAGTAAATAGCCTTGGCCTGTGGCACAGAAACTGAATTGCTGGACACACTTCTGGAAGATGACAGGCAGTGTAGTAAAACGTCAGCATATCTTTCTTCCTCCCTGGCTGGAAGTGCTGTCATCAAATTGTCAGAGTATAATAAACTCATAGTTTTCAAGAGGCACACAGAGTCAGAGAAAGAAGCTTGAGTACTAGATGGTAGGAGCTAACAAAATTTTGTGGGTTGGCTGCATCCCCCTCAAAATCCAATGGGAAGCAGTGAACTTTGGGGCATCTTTTGGCATTCAAGCGGATTTCCACCTAAAGGCGTAAATATAACCCTAGATCACAAAGAGACACCAAACCTTTAGTGGCTTCATTCCATGGAAACAACCCAGGTTATGAACTGAAACTGCTTGGAGATCAGGGTACATAAGAGAAAACTGGGCTTGAGTCCACAAGACATTTGTTAGTCTTTAAGTTTCCAGGAGAGGCTTTGATTTTTGGGGGTGCAAGAGACTCACACAATTACCCCTCTGGAAATATGTTCCTTGCCATTCCAGATCATTCCCAGTAGCATAATGCATAGGTAGTGAGTGCCAACCAAACTGGAACTGAAACAAGAGAGAGGTGGTATCATGTTTCAGGGAATCCCAAGGTTAGTAGAACTACTATTTTTAACACACATACACTACATCACATCTTAATGAAGAATGAGCATGCTAAGTAGCCTGGAGGGCTAGAGAGTCAGTTAGGGGTGCTTGGTGGAATCGAGTGTCCCCAAAGTTTAGGTAGACTCTGAGATGGAGCACTCATGTTAGGACGTGAGGATACTATGGGGCTATCTGTTTAGCCCATTTTAGTGTTGGCTAAGCTCTAAAATCTTCCTGGAGCTTTTAATTGTGTATTAACAAATGTACTTTTTCTGACTGACGGTCGAATAAAAGGTTGATGATGATGACGTGAGGATACACAGCAATGTTTGCTCTCTACAGTTAATGTGTTAAATAAAATGAAAAGAAAAAGGCAGGTGGAGGAAGTAGGTACCTGGAAAACTCTTAGAACATATGAAAATAATATCCAACTTTTTACATTTCCAAACAGGCTTAAACCAAAATCTTCCCAGAGAGGTCCCGTTGCTCTTAATATGACAACTTCCGAACATATGAAATAACTCTTTACTGACTTGACCATTATGATTTTATCACCCTGAATAGCAGCATGAAGGAAGAATATAGCTGTGCTGTTTTTGTTATCATTACAGTTTTATTATATACATGTATGTTGTATATTTACCTCTTGTATACGTACAGGCATAACCATATTTTAAAAGTAAATAAATAAATAATGGGCATGTACGGAAATCTTCAGTTATTGCAACAAAGACATATTGAAGGTGATTCCACACCATCTGATATGCAGCTTTGGTTTCCTTCACATATTAAAATGCCAGAGCTACACTTTTTTCTGCTTTAGGGCAGAAAAAGGGAGAGCGTGCTTTAAAAGAAAACAGGTTCTGTGTTAGACAAATATTGTAGATCAGCTCTGCTATCTTCTTAATCGGTTTATAGCAGATAGTGTTTTTGTTTTTTTTAATTGTCAGCAGCAGTCGAAATTATATTTTCATTAGAAGCCAAACTACCACCAGCTAATTATGTCAGTGGTAAATCACTAGCACACACTGTCTATAATGGTCTCACTCAGGCATTCAATTAACTCTACTGCTTAATGAGCCATTTACGTGTCTCAAGGCTTATAACACTTATCTTGTGAGTAGGGTAGGCTGATACTGAAATTTACCACGTAACCTTGCTGAATGCCTTGTTTTGCACTGGCTTTCAGTTCCAAATCAATAAATGTAGGCCTTTAAGGCTCTAGTTCTGTTGTTAACACTTACTTGGAAGTTAACCTCTTTAAGCAAATAGACTTGGGGTTTGAGTCAAAGAAGTACTCACTGAACTCAGTGGGACTTCTGAGTAAACATGGAAAGTATTGTGTTGTGAAAAGTCAAGGTAAGGTGTGTGCGCAGCACAGCTTTTAAGGCAATCTTGTAGGATCTACCTGCCAGCATTAGCAAAAATAACTTCCCATCTATCTAATGTGATGCATTAATATAAAGCTTTTGAATTATGGTGCTGGAGGAGACTCTTGAGAGTCCCATGGACTGCAAGAAGATCAAACCTATCCATTCTTAAGGAAATAAGCCCTGAGTGCTCACTGGAAGGACAGATCCTGAAGCTGAGGCTTCAATACTTTGGCCACCTCATGAGAAGACAAGACTCCCTGGAAAAGACCCTGATGTTGGGAAAGATGGAGGGCACAAGGAGAAGGGGACGACAGAGGACGAGATGGTTGGATAGTGTTCTCGAAGCTACCAGCCTGAGTTTGACCAAACTGCGGGAGGCAGTGGAAGACGTGCTCTGGTCCATGGGGTCATGAAGAATCGGACACGACTAAACAACAACAATATAAAGCCAGAAGGAAGAAAAGTGGAGAAAGCAGGAAAAGTGTTTCCTGGGCACTGTCATATTACGAGGAGGCACCTCAAGAGTGATTTGTTAACAAGGTGCTTGGGATATTTCCTGCAGACACAGGACCAGGTCAGATGTAATGGTGTGCTCTAGACAATTCCCTGCCAGGCTGTCACTTCTTTCACTTAGGGCTGGCAGCAAATCCTCTCATCAGGCTTGTCCACTATTTATTTATTTCCTATCTTGCTTCCTCCCCCCCCCAAAAAAGGTCCAATTTGTGTGCTTCCCACAGGCATCTGGTCAGCGACTGTGAGAACAGGATGCTGGACTAAATGGGTCCATTGGTCCTTTCAGAATAGGTCATCCACTTAATTGCTGGACTCTAAGCATAGCATATGGAGATAGAGGAACAGAATGTAACCTACTGACCACAACTGAGGTGCGGAGTCTTTTCAGTTCCTGTGTAAACAGGTGCAAGCACAACTGAGAAGTAATTATTCTGTGTGTAACATTAAAGCCTCTCTTTGGGTCAGTAAGACATTTTTCATTTGGATTTGCTTTCCATCCTCTGTTCTCACGCTTTGTTCTAATGTGCTAACATCTTCTGACAAGTACATCGGCATTCATTTTCTGATCAAAAAGTGAATGAAAAGTTCAGTTATGCCCAACAGTGAAATAGCATACTGAAAAATTGATAGGTCAGGAATCCAGACTGACTTGTTTCTACAATTTTGACACTGGCCAATGTCAACTGAGAATTCTGAGTGAGTGCTTGGGGGACTGGCAGAATACAGCTTTTTTTGGGGGGGTCTCTTTTTTTGCCCTTTTGAAATTGGGAGGAATATTGCTCGTGATGATTTATGGGGAAGGGAAGAGAAAGCTGGATCAAGGTTGCCATTTTATTTTATTTTTAGTGTCCTGCCTTAACGGGAATTTGAAATGCAGAAAATTAAGCAGAATGAAACTGTGCTCCTGGAACGAAGCTAAGTGTGAGTGAACTTCACTTCCTAAATTCTCTGTCTGGTTCCTGGTGGGGAACTATCTGCCCTTTTCTGGACGTTTTCTGTGTTTCCAACTGAGACCACTTCCAGCCTGTCACTCTTTTGGGGTAGGATTCAATCACAAACTGGCAAATTCAGCTTGTGAAATCATTTGTTTAACATTTGCTTGACTCAATGTCATCTAAGCTCCCAGCAAACAAATCAGAACGAATGCTCAATAGATAACCAACATCATCTAAACTTCCCACCAATAAATTAGGATGACTGTTCAATAAACAGGTCTGGAAGTGACCTGAGATCAGATGCAGATATACTTCAAATGTATCAGTGGTTAACATGCCTAGGAAAATTTCCAGCAAGCTCAGTTGAAACAGGAAGTGGTGGTTTGGGGCTATGAGAAAGTGCCTATTCAAACTTCAGGTGAACATGCTCTCCTCTGCCCCCATTTTGTGCATCAAATGCAGAGATAGAAAGCATCCACTTTTGTTTTTGTAACTAACAGGTGATTCAAGATGGGAGTTTACTTTGGAATTAGTGCTGTTCATGCACATCTTTTCTACAGTATCCACACAATGTCACCATAGTTCAAACTGGGATTTGTGTTGGAAAACATTGGGGTTGGCCCTGCTCAAACCAGTATTTTCTTGGTTCCCCCACATAATTATATGTTTCATTCAGATTGTAGACATTTTAGTATTTAGTTACTTTTTGTGTTCAATGCCTTCCAGACATTAACTAAAAGCCTGCAGCCTAAGGAGAGAGTAAAACAGGCTGTCATTCTTCCTCTTTCCCCTCCCCCACCTGTGCCGGGGTTTTTTCATGGCCTTTCATAAATGAAGTATCTCTTGATTGCTTTTTTTGTGGGGTGAGGCACACAGGCAGGTGCTGATTGCAGTAATCACGACTTGTACGTGTCGGATTCAGCAATTGTGCTTTACCTTTCCCAAAGCCTCTGAACATGCTGTTGCATCTTTTATTAGCAAGTGAGAGGATGCTTTTCTGGCATCAGTCATAATCCACTGAGTCTCTCTGCACAGGTTTATAGCTGCTACTTTCCCACAAATTCCCCCAGAGATTTCCCATTCATCACAGGGCTGGGCAGTGGTGGGGGTTGTTGTTTGACTTTCAGTTAATAGGAAAGTGGATTTTATAAAAACCAGCTCTGCTGTTATTGCTCTTAGTTTATTAGGCTGTATTTCAGTCATCCAATTAGTCTACAGCAGCCAATAGGGGCCCAAATTACCCATTCTCAAATTAAATTCATGAAATTTAATCAGATCCACATATCCAGCCCACGTTCTAATCATAGGGAAAGGTATCACACCCACTTATAGATTATGGGTTGGAGTCTTTGCTGTTTTCATATGCATGCTAGAGAGATGCTTTCATTCCAACCTTACCTGCCAATGGATACTTAATTAATTGGATTGTGGATGTTAAAGGTAGTTGGGCCTATAGGATCTTAATGCGCAATGGAAAATGATAAGGGCATGTCTACATTGGATTTGTGTGGAGATCAGACATGTTCATGTAGCTCATACAGCCTTTACAAACTGCATGTAGCTCATACAGCCTTTACAAACTGCATGGTGCTGTATGCACAACCCAGTTCATGCCACAACATATCTAAGCCTTTCTCTCTCACACACATTCACTTTACTATTAAAGGAAACATTGTGCACTGTGTGATATGTCTTACATATCATTACATTTTATTTTTTCAGTGCAAAAGTAATTATTACTTGTAAATTCAGTCCACCAAATACAATCTGTATTCACTGTCATTTCCCCCATTTGATAAGAAATTGATTACATCACACACACCCGTTTTCATTGTGTGTGTAGTTTTGGGGTGGGATAACATACTGACTACATAATTTACATGATTTCTTACATAATTTTGTTGCAGTGGAAAGTGAGACAAGTAACTTAGTTTTTAGCAGAAAGTGAACTGTAGCAGACAGAGCACAAATAATGCTTTGTGCGATGAATACAGGGCGGAACGGGGAGGGGGGGATCCCTTTTTGTGTCCTTGCATGCAAGTCACAATTTCCTAACCTACTGAAAGATGGTGCTACAGGGGTAATTTCTGGCAGGAGAACCAATACGTGAGCTGCTTTCCTTTTCCTGAGTCTCAGATCTCCAAGGTGACCCAGATTTTTATCATCTGATACCCTGCTGCTTCCATTGTCCAGGCTTCCTACAGACAAGTCAGCGCTGCCCCAGCTGTTGATCATGCAAGTCAGCGGCATGCAACCTGTGCCCTCGACCCAGTTTCATAAGTTCTCTGCAAGTGATCTGTTCAAGCCTCTGGCAAGAGCAATTTGTCTCTCCCTTGTCAGCCTACTGGGAAAAGATAGGGAAAGGGAAAGGAATAATATAGAGGGAGTGGGGACAGACAGACAGACAGACAGACAGACAGACAGAAAGTGGTGGCAGAGAGAGAAACAAAAAGCAGCAAACCTATCCAGTTTGGGCCTTAGTCCTGCCCGTCATTTATCTATAGAAGTACCATTTCTGCACCACCATATCATAAAATATCAAAGCAGTGCACATTATAAAACATCATTAAAAAAATTAAAATGCAGGTAACCGTTAAAATGACTGGCTAATCAAAAATTAAACAGCTGTGAAGGCCTGTCAGCACCAAAAAATTTTGAAGAGATGCTTGAAAGTCAAAAGCAGGGATGCCTACCACCAGCATGTGACCCCCACCCCCACCCCACAGATAGCCCTGGAGGGTATGAGACCTTCAATTGGAAAAGGATTGCCCACTTCTGATTTAGGTGTTGATGCACATATCCGCATGATGTGGTAATTAAACAAAAGGAAGTGCAGCCTGTCAAGGAAACAGGAAACAGAAAGAGAGGAACCACTTTTTTCTTTGTTTACAACTTTCCTGAGGCCAAATTTCTTTTATTGACCCTGACATGCTTCTTCCAAAACTATTGTTATCAAACTGATACGGAAGTTGGCAGGAAGTCCAGCTATCTCTTATGCAGATATATTCAAGTCTGCTACACACCCATGTAAAGCATCTGCAGCAAAAATGGAAATGGAGGCTCATGGTCTGATCTGATAAATTTTAGAAAAAATATAACTGGGTAAAAAATATAATCTGTCCCTCCACCCCAGCTGCCCTTTCCCATCCCCCAAAATGGGCAGCAGGGCTTCTTTTGGAATGAAGCTCGAAAAGTGTATTACTGGACTTGATTTGAGGCTGCATTTACGGGATTCACTCCTGGAAACTATTCTGAATGCCAGGACTCTGGTTAGCAAGATGGGAAGTTCTAATAAAGAAGGGAGCTTCTGGAGGCCTGATTCCCTTGCTACAGAACATTCACAGTCTGGCGTAGTTCAGACATTGTTACAAATAATAGTTTATCGTGATGGGAAGGAACTGCAGTGAGCTTTGGGCGTGTATATTTCCTCTCTCCTCCTCTGGAACAACCTCAAGGAGGAATCACTTCTGCTTTTCATGAATTGCAGTTAAGTGTTTAATCTTAACTATGGTTTATTGAAAGAAACCAGATTCACAATCCATGGCTTGAGGATGCCTTGTTTCAAACAAACCACAATTAAGTTAAACTGATTAGTTGGGTTCAGATAAAATAATACACCACAATTAATAAAAAATTAAAGCAAAGGCCCATGTGGCTGTCCTGGAACAGGAAGCTTGTAAACACAAGGCCTGCTGCAGCTTGTGCGTATCACAACAAACCATTAGTTGCTCAGACATCCAAATAATCTCTCCACACATCCCCCCCCCAGCCACTCTCTCATTTCATGCATATTCTCTTTATTTAGAAATTAACCCATGACATACATTTCATAACCTCCACCCCCTATTGAAAATTGTGCTAGAAACTTGCTAGGATTGCTGTTTTAAGCTGCTCGTTTCTAGACACACCACCTTTTTCACGTTACAGAAGCTCTGCGTACATAGAAATGCAGACCTGTACCTGCTGGATTTCTGCCTGTTACTCAGCAGCTACAGGTCTGCATTTTACGTACACCAGATGGGAAGAGTGCATTAATGATTCCCAGTTGAACTTTTATCAGTTGGGTGGAATTCTCACATATACTATAGTGTATGTCCCAAACGGCATCTATTCAAAATGAGAAAAAAATGCATTATGATGATATCAGAACAGGGGGTCAGTTTATTAATGTGTGAGCAGAGAACGCTACATTGCAATGCTGCTCTTAGCATTCTGCTACCGTGACATGTGAGAAACCATAACTGCAAAACCGAGAATTCTGTGTTCATGCAGATAAGAAAATCAAAATCCCAAGAAAAACAAAGTTGTTTCAGAACGGACAATCTGGGTAACCATTCTGGAATTATTATGTGCAAAGAAGGCCTTGATACAGTTTGGGATTTATTTTTCTTTTTCTTTTAGACATACCTTAAAGGAAATTACAATCGTTTCCCTTCCATCAAGAGTTAACTCAGCTCTGTTGATGGATTAAGCAAGTTTCCTCAGCAATTGCCACTGAGCAACAGGAAATGTACTCTCCCTGGGTTTATTAACCATTCCCTGCTTAGCTCTACTGGAATGGTGTCTGCAGAATGAATGATTACGTTCTTTGTTCCTAAAAGAGTATTTGTACTTAGATAGATAGGTAGATACAGTTTTAGGCCTGCTCTTCCCTGGAAGACTCCACCGTGGCTGGCTGTGTAAATATTTTAAAGAGCATATATTATATAACAGAAAAGCTGGAATTTTCCTCCTCTATTTGTGGGCAAAACTGGGTGTCTACTGAGTAAAGAAATCCGTCTCAGATCAACATAAGGGCAGTGTTAAATCCATGAATCAGCATGCAGTACCCTAAGAAGGGCTGGCTTCCTTAGGGAACGACAGAGATACATCGGGTATCAAAGAATCAGCTTGTTATTTTACCATTTTTAAGGCATAAACGCTCCAAACTGTACAGATGACTTTAGACCTAGCAATGCAAATTAATTCTGTGTATGAAACATTACAGTGTCAAGGAAGCATGGAAAAATGGGAACATTCCAGCTGATGAAAGGGTGTCTTCCCTCCTGATTTTGTAGAGTGGAGAAAATAAACTCATGTGAGTGCTCTGCTCTGGAGAAATCCCATCTGCATGAACAGAAGGGTGCTCAAATTGTGTTAAAGAGTAACTAATCTGCATTAAGTGACATTTGCACCTACACCCTTGGATTTAAAGAGCAATCACACTCAAATACAGAGTTCTCTCCCTACCCCAGCCCAGGATCTTTTCTCTTATTTTTATTGACTTCCCACCCCTTTTTCCACCGAGTTGTTGTCTCTCCCATTCTGCTGCACCCCATCTTCTATCTATTAAATCATAATCACAGTATTATTCAAAGGCAGAGGTCTCATGGGTAGGAGGGATTGAAGGAAGTGTAGCATTTTCACCTACCAAAATCCACACACAACTATTTAAAGGACAGGAGACTGCTTTCCTTTGCAAGATCTGGGGGCTCAGCCAGTGGCGTTGCGTGGGTTGTCAGCACCGGGGGCAAGGCAAGTAATTTGCGCCCCCTAACCCGTGGATTTGCGCCCCCTAACCCTAACCCCTGAGGCATCAGGCATAAGCCTGCATTTTATTAATGTTTGATCAGGACTTGTATATTAAAGAGGGCTTAGATTTTCAAAAGTAGATTTTCAAAAGTTTCATGCCAGGCAAGAAGGCTAGCTGCTTAAGAAAACACTGGCAATGTTTTTCCTCCTAGACAAGGGGCCCCTTTTGATTGATAGCAGAAGACAATTCTCAAAGTCGTAAAAGCTGAAATTACAGACTGAGTAAGGACACTGACCCTACATGTTACAGAAGATAACAAAGGCAGAGATAAATATAATTAGGAATGAGTAAATAGTAAAATAATGCCAATGTGCCTCCCAGAAAAATGAGCCAGATCTTCTTTCTAAGGTTAAAGACCAAATGGAGAAGCATCTAGCTGGCAGAAAGAGAGGCTTTTTGGGAAGTCTTTTTAAAGCTGAACTGAGAGAGTTTGAGGGCAATAAATGTTGGGAAGAGCTAATGGAAACAAAGCAACTGGCTGGAGAAGGGGGGGGGAAGATGTAAACTAAAGAGGTTTCTTCTGAAACTGTTTTATACTGAGTTCCCTTTTCTACTTTACAAAGACCTTATTCCTTTTAAGAGGCTACCTGTGTTGTGTATTAAATATATTGTCTTAAATATAATTATGCAAAGGATTTAGAAATGCTAGATTCTTATTTCATATAGTTGTAAAGAGTTGTATTTATCCTGGAATTAAGTCAGACACCAGCTCAGCCCTCTTGCTAGACAAAGAGACGCCATCCAAGCTGTCCTGATATATGGCTGTCAGGCATTTGTTTAGAAACCTTCAAATGAAGGAGATCTTTCAATGTTGATGTGAAACTCAAGATCCTTGACATATGTTTAAGATAAAAATTTAAGATTAACCATTTGTTTTAGAAGGCAATAGGGCAAGGAGGGCAAGAGGTGAGCTGGTAATTAAGATTCCTTGTTGAGACACATGTAAGATATATTACTGCTTATTTGTCATTTATAGATGTAACAATATATAGCTCTTTGTGTTCCTTATAAGGACAGGAGGATATGGGTGTATCTTTTAGGATTGGATATAGCAATCAGCCAATAGGAAATCCAACCAGGCTGATTGGACAGAGGCAGCCACAGGAGGAGCAAAGGGGGCTGGATTAAGGGGATATAAGTGCTGGCCATAATGGCAGGAGGCCAGGCCAGAGCTTGGTAACCATATACCACTGTGCCTCTCATTTATTTGTCTGACAAATAAATAATTATTTTAATTTCTCTATTGCTGCGTTGAATATTTCATTCCAGCTAAGCGTTAACCACAAGCAGGGTGCTACATTTTATGGTGCTCCTGTGACTCGGATAAGTGGTCTGCTGGAACGCAGCCCCTTCGCCCTATTGGGCAGGGTACAAGAGAGAGGATCTCTAAACTGCTTACCCAAGCGCGCACTGGTAAATTTTTCCAGGGGGAACGCAGAAGTCTCGTCTGTCTGATACCCTGCTCACTGGCGGCGACGGACCGGGGGGAAACGGAACCAACCAAGGGTAAGTGCACAAAGGGATTTTTGGCCCTCCAATTAACTGGGAGGAAGAGAAGTCTTGATCAAACTTCTGCGTCTCAGTAAGTGGGAACTGAGTACGCTAGGTGGTTGGGTACATCAGATGGTGGTCTGGTGGGGGAAAAGGGAAGAATGGGAGGTAGTGTGTGGTGAAGTATCTAGCGCATTGTATGTGTGAGAAAGTACAGAGCAATCTGTAGCTGACCTGAGTGTGGAGTGGGCAGTACTTCGGTTCCTGGTAAGGCGACTTCACCAGGCAAGGAAACCCACGAAGCGTGTGTGTGAGTGACTGAGTGGATACTTCACAGGGCCATACAATGGGAGTTGGGGGTTCAAAAGGGGAAAATACACCTCTTGAATGTATGTTAAATAATTTTAAGAAAGCCTTCTCAGGGGCGTATGGAGTCAAAATGACGCCAGAGCGCCTGAGAACGTTATGTGAATTAGAGTGGCCGAAGCAAAATACTGAATGGCCATCTCAAGGAACCTTTGATATAAATTTAGTAAGCAAACTTTGGTCTAACATCGCCAAAGAAACTGGAGGGTGCCCAGAACAATTTTCATATATAGATTCCTGGCTGAGCACATTAAATAAAAATCCTCCATGGATAAGGGAATGCAAAGTCCAACGATGCAAATTATTGGCTGTAAAAGCCGAAGCTAGGAAAGGAATCTTGCCAAATAAACTCAAACCCATTTTTGAGGGACCAGAGGAAGAGCTGCTTCCACCTCCACCCTATGCTCCACATCGAAGGGAGCCTAATCCAAACACTCCACCAGTTGTAACCCCAAGGCAAGAAAGTGGAATGAATAATGGGGCTGGAGTCACAGAACTTGATTCCTTGATAGATTATGATAAATATCTTCAGGAGGCATTGGAGGCCTATAATAAAGCCCAAGCAGAAGCGGTTATTCCATCTGTGAGTCCCAGTAGAACTCCATCTACAGTCTCTTTTAGTGGAACAACTGATTGCCTACCCCAAACTCCTGTACATCCAAGTCCTAGAGAATTATTACAGAAGTTACAGGGAGACCTTAATCGGTCAGCAAGCAATACAGCCAGGCGTATAAAGCTGCTAAAAGAACGCCTTGGGACAAATACCATCCCCTATGATTTGAGGCCCCTAGAGCAAAGCGAAGAGAAAGATCACGTAGTAGCCCCTCTCAGAAGAGTATTTGATGCACTTGAGGAGCCTGTGCTGGTTAACGGGCAACTCGGACCACGGCCACCTCGAACTTCGACCCTGCAATATATTCCATTCACAACTACGGATCTGATGAATTGGAAAACACACACCCCATCTTTCGCAGAAAAACCTCAGGCTATGATGGACTTGGTGACTTCAATAATAAATACTCATAGTCCTACTTGGACAGATTGCCGCCAGCTCCTGAATACTCTGTTCACCACTGAGGAAAGGAGAGACATAATTGAAAAGGCACAGATATATTTGCGTGAGCAGGCCAGAGTGGGAAATATTTTTAATATTGACCGTCATCTCCAAGACAACTTTCCCTTGGAAGATCCTAATTGGGATCCAAACAATGTAATTCACCTGGCCAGACTTACCACCTACCGCCAGACGCTTGTGCAAGGTATCTGCAGGGCATGCCAGAAGCCCACTAATATGTCTAAAGTCTCAGGAGGGTAGATGTGTTACCCATAACACTGTTTCGTGTTCGGTGTGCACCCACAAAAAGACTTAAGTTGTCACCTTTTGAGCTCCTGTATGGGAGACCGCCCTCCTTTGTTCAGGATATTTCAGCTGATCTTAAACAAATAGGAGACCATGTGACACAGGGACAAGTGCAATCTCTCTCCCGTGTTTTTGTTTCTCTTAACAGGTGGGCCCTCGAGCGCACGCCGTGCAGCATTGCCGAGCCGATTCATCAGTTCCAGGCTGGCGATAGCGTATGGGTGAAAGAGTGGAAACGTGATCCACTTGCACCTAAGTGGCGTGGACCTTACACCGTCTTGCTCTCTACTCCAACAGCGGTGAAGGTAGCGGAGGTGACCCCCTGGATTCATCACTCCTGTTTGAAGAAGTCCGAAGGCAGTTGGACGTGCAAAGGTGACCCCTCTAATCCTCTTAAACTGACTCTCTCCAAAAACCCCTGTATCTAGCCCTACCGGGAACGGGCTAGGTCACGGGCAACATTAGACGACCGGCCTGCTGCAGCCACAACCTGGAAGCTGGCTGACCTGCGCACGCCTGAAGCTTGAGGAGCATCTGAACCAGCGATTGTGAAAGGACAGATTCTCTTATACAATTAATTGAATGCCCCCCCCTTGTGGAACAATTATCAGAGATATTACTCATTGGGGATCCTCGGGATATATGTTTTGGTCTTGGTGGTTCCCCATTTCTGTCACTGGGGGAATTATATTGGGACTACTATTTATTTGCTATCACAATAAGGTAATCTTTTGTGGAAGGAATGCATATGCTAGACATCAACATGATTCTATTATTAATCCTGATCCCTTGGGAAGGGGAAGGGTCCTTGAATCTGGCCAAATTGACTAAATATGGATTCCGCCATGACCACAATATGTGGGTAGGTTTAGCTGAAATGGTAGCCAATGTTGCAAATAGGACCAATTGCCTTGTTTGCTCTCTTGGGCCAGATGATTCAGAGGGAGGTATGCCCTTATTACCGATACCATTAGATGCCATTGGTATGGTAAGCGAAATACCACACCAAACAGAAATACAGAATTTCCCCGGATGGAACTCAACTAAACCATTACGAGTTATACCTGTACAAGGGGAATTCTGTGTACATAAATCATCAAATGCAGCTGATTCTACCATGATAGGCTCTTCTCATTGTCACTATACTTGGGATAATATTAAGAATACCTGGGCACACGATACTACCTATCGAACTCGGAATGCCTTGCCCTGTGCACCTCCTTTTATTCATGCGTGGAAAGTGGTATGGAACATAACTGTGACAGAAAAAGGCAATCTGACATACTGCACTGTGAACTCTCTACCTCTTTTGATATTTCGCCTTCTGTACTCCACGTACCAAAAACCTCAGACCCGATGGTTGTGGTGGATATGTGGAGAATGGGCATACAAGAAACTCCCCTCCAAATGGAGTGGGACTTGTTTCCTGGGATGGGTATTACCACCAATGTGGATTATGCCCACTAATTTGGCCAAGCGTACACGAAGAAACGCTGATATTTCTCATATAGCAGGAGGAAGTACCCAAAGTTGGAGCGGTACTGATGATTGGCCACCAGAGCGCATTATAGCCTATTATGATCCTGCCTCCTGGAATCCTGGTGAGCTCATACAAGGGGCACGGGATCCTATTTATAATCTAAACAGAATAATTCGATTGCAAGCAGTAGTGGAACTTGTAACCAATGCAACGGCCAAGAGTTTGAGACTTATTGCACAACAGTTGGATGAAAGTAGAGCCGCCATTTTGCAGCTGAAAATGGGAATGGATTATGTACTTGCCAGGCAGGGAGGCCTATGTGGAGTCTTGAACTTGACAGGGAATGCCTGTTGCTTTAACATTTCAGATAATGGTGAGGCAATCCGTGTGTTGGCCACAAAGATGGAGAATATAGCACATGTCCCAGTACAAACATGGGAAGGATGGGATATGGGATGGCTCACCAATTGGTTACCTAATGTCACAGGACTCAAAGGGATACTATTGTCTTGCTTGTTTTTCTTGACAGTAGTGGTAATGGTTTTATGTATGATGCCATGTATCATTTCATGTTTTAGAAGTACAATTAGCAAGATGGTTTCAAATGAAACTCTACCTCATATCATGGCCCTATACAGAGCTTTACCTCAGGAATATGATGAAGGTCAAGCTATCAAGGACACTTGGGACGAAGGTCCTTGAGCTTGAAAGGGGGGAATGAGGCATCAGGCATAAGCCTGCATTTTATTAATGTTTGATCAGGACTTGTATATTAAAGAGGGCTTAGATTTTCAAAAGTAGATTTTCAAAAGTTTCATGCCAGGCAAGAAGGCTAGCTGCTTAAGAAAACACTGGCAATGTTTTTCCTCCTAGACAAGGGGCCCCTTTTGATTGATAGCAGAAGACAATTCTCAAAGTCGTAAAAGCTGAAATTACAGACTGAGTAAGGACACTGACCCTACATGTTACAGAAGATAACAAAGGCAGAGATAAATATAATTAGGAATGAGTAAATAGTAAAATAATGCCAATGTGCCTCCCAGAAAAATGAGCCAGATCTTCTTTCTAAGGTTAAAGACCAAATGGAGAAGCATCTAGCTGGCAGAAAGAGAGGCTTTTTGGGAAGTCTTTTTAAAGCTGAACTGAGAGAGTTTGAGGGCAATAAATGTTGGGAAGAGCTAATGGAAACAAAGCAACTGGCTGGAGAAGGGGGGGGAAGATGTAAACTAAAGAGGTTTCTTCTGAAACTGTTTTATACTGAGTTCCCTTTTCTACTTTACAAAGACCTTATTCCTTTTAAGAGGCTACCTGTGTTGTGTATTAAATATATTGTCTTAAATATAATTATGCAAAGGATTTAGAAATGCTAGATTCTTATTTCATATAGTTGTAAAGAGTTGTATTTATCCTGGAATTAAGTCAGACACCAGCTCAGCCCTCTTGCTAGACAAAGAGACGCCATCCAAGCTGTCCTGATATATGGCTGTCAGGCATTTGTTTAGAAACCTTCAAATGAAGGAGATCTTTCAATGTTGATGTGAAACTCAAGATCCTTGACATATGTTTAAGATAAAAATTTAAGATTAACCATTTGTTTTAGAAGGCAATAGGGCAAGGAGGGCAAGAGGTGAGCTGGTAATTAAGATTCCTTGTTGAGACACATGTAAGATATATTACTGCTTATTTGTCATTTATAGATGTAACAATATATAGCTCTTTGTGTTCCTTATAAGGACAGGAGGATATGGGTGTATCTTTTAGGATTGGATATAGCAATCAGCCAATAGGAAATCCAACCAGGCTGATTGGACAGAGGCAGCCACAGGAGGAGCAAAGGGGGCTGGATTAAGGGGATATAAGTGCTGGCCATAATGGCAGGAGGCCAGGCCAGAGCTTGGTAACCATATACCACTGTGCCTCTCATTTATTTGTCTGACAAATAAATAATTATTTTAATTTCTCTATTGCTGCGTTGAATATTTCATTCCAGCTAAGCGTTAACCACAAGCAGGGTGCTACACCCCCAGATGTTGCGCCCGGTGTGGCCGGCCCCCCTGCACCCCCCACGCTACGCCACTGGGCTCAGCAACAAGGTAGGGTTCTCCTTAAGGAGTGCTTCCTATCCTACTTATAAGTCATGCAACATATTTAATATTTCATAAGTCGTGAGTGGAGAAAGTTATTTAAAAACAGAAAAGAGTGCTTGTTTCTGCAACATAAGTGTTTTTTGTTTTTTTTAAAAAGGAAGATACTGGATGAGTAAAACAGATTGATGAGTTCTTTCCAGGAAAGGCAAGTTCTTTCCAAGGGTGACAGGAAGAAAGCAAAATTGCTTACTGTATGGTGTGCTATCAGAAAAGCAAATTCTCTCCACCCTTCCCTTGTATTTGACTTTTTATGCACTGTGCCAGAAATGCCTTTATTTGCAGTAGGCTACCTAGTCCAAGCACAACAATCTATTTGCTACCCTAAAAATAGTTCCTTGTTCTCACTGGGGAGGTAAAACTGCAACATTATAAATGCAGGTGCAGCATGATGTGATCAAAGGGTTCACTATACCCCTCCAAAAACCCTTCCACAAAGAAAAACAACACACCAAACAAAAAGATCCAATCTATCATTCTCCCCAGTGTACTAGTTTGCCATTTTCTTTGTATTGCTTTTCCTATGGGGCAGCATTCAGTCACACTAGCCCAGGGGTCAGCAACCTTTTTCAGCCATGGGCCAGTCCACCGTCCCTCAGACCATGTGGTGGGCCGGACTATATTTGGGGGGGGGGAATGAACAAATTCCAATGTCCCACAAATAACCCAGAGATGCATTTTAAATAAAAGGACACATTCTACTTTTAATGTATTTTTAATCTTTGTTGGAAGCCGCCCAGAGTGGCTGGGGAAACCCAGCCAGATGGGCGGGGTACAAATAAATTATTATTATTACTACTACTACTCATGTAAAAACACGCCGATTCCCAGACCGCCCACGGGCCAAATTGAGAAGGCGAATGGGCCGCATCCAGCCCCCAGTCCTTAGGTTGCCTACCCCTGCACTAGCCTATCCCCACAGGGGTGCAGTTGGGTAATTTCACACTATGGACATACAGTGGTGGTGGTTTCTTTCTGCATTACTTTCTGCATTTTCCATTCCACCTTGGTCAAACCCCGCCTGGAATACTGAGTCCAGTTCTGGGCACCCCAATTTGAGAAGGATATTGACAAAGGATGTGCAAAGGCACGCCTGGAAGAAGCGGACCATTTGGATCCCTTCCAGTCGGGATTCAGGCCTCATCATGGGACTGAAACTGCCTTGGTCGCACTGGTTGATGATCTCCGGCGGGCTAGGGACAAAGGTGAGAGCTGTTTCCTAGTTCTGCTGGATCTCTCAGCGGCGTTTGATACCATCGACCATAGCATCCTTCTGGACCGTCTTGAGGGGCTGGGAGCTGGGGGCACTGTTATACAGTGGTTCCGCTCCTTCCTCCTGGGCCGTGTTCAGAAAGTGGTGGGGGGGGATGAGTGTTCAGACCCTTGGGCCCTCACTTGTGGGGTGCCTCAGGGTTCTGTCCTCTCCCCCATGCTTTTTAACATCTATATGAAGCCGCTGGGAGAGATCATCAGGAGGTTTGGGCTGGGTGTTCATCAGTATGCGGATGACACCCAGCTCTACCTCTCTTTTAAATCAGAACCAGTGAAGGCGGTGAAGGTCCTGTGTGAGTGTCTGGAGGCGGTTGGAGGATGGATGGCGGCTAACAGATTGAGGTTGAATCCTGACAAGACAGAAGTACTGTTTTTGGGGGACAGGAGGCGGGCAGGTGTGGAGGATTCCCTGGTCCTGAATGGGGTAACTGTGCCCCTGAAGGACCAGGTGCGCAGCCTGGGAGTCATTTTGGACTCACAGCTGTCCATGGAGGCACAGGTCAAATCTGTGTCCAGGGCAGCTGTTTACCAGCTCCATCTGGTACGTAGGCTGAGACCCTATCTGCCTGCGGACTGTCTCGCCAGAGTGGTGCATGCTCTGGTTATCTCCCGCTTGGACTACTGCAATGCGCTCTACGTGGGGCTACCTTTGAAGGTGACGCGGAAACTACAACTAATCCAGAATGCGGCAGCTAGACTGGTGACTGGGAGCGGCCGCCGAGACCATATAACACCGGTCTTGAAAGACCTGCATTGGCTCCCAGTACGTTTCCGAGCACAATTCAAAGTGTTGGTGCTGACCTTTAAAGCCCTAAACGGCCTCGGTCCAGTATACCTGAAGGAGCGTCTCCACCCCCATCAGTCTGCCCGGACGCTGAGGTCCAGCGCCGAGGGCCTTCTGGTGGTTCCCTCACTGCGAGAAGCAAAGCTACAGGGAACCAGGCAGAGGGCCTTCTCGGTAGTAGCGCCCGCCCTGTGGAACGCCCTTCCAGCAGATATCAAAGCGATAAACAACTACCTGACATTCAGGAGACATCTTAAGGCAGCCCTGTTCAGGGAAGTTTTTAACGTGTGACATTTTACTGTATTTTTGGTTTTTATGGAAGCCGCCCAGAGTGGCTGGGGAGGCCCAGCCAGATGGGCAGGGTATAAATAATAAATTATTATTATTATTATTATTATTATTATTATTATTATTATTATTATTATTATTATTATTATAAAGGATGACAAAGGGTCTGGAAACCAGGACTTGCAAAGAACGGTTGAGGGAATTGGGTATGTTGAGCCTGGATAAGGGATGACAGAAAGTTGATATGATAGCCATCTTCAGCTATCTGAATGGCTGTCACATGGAAGATGGAGGAAGCCTATTTTCTGCTGTTCCATATGGTAAGACCCAAACCAATGGATTCAAGTAACAAGAATGGAGATTCTGACTAAACATTGGGAAGAATGTCCTGGTGGTTAAGAGCTATTTTATAGTGGAATGAACCACCTTGGGAGGTGATGGACTCTCCTTCCTTGGAGGTTTTTAAACAGAGGTTGGATGGCCATCTTTTGGGTATTTTTTAGCTGTGATGATTCCTGCATTGCAGGAGGTTGGCCTAGATGACCCTTGAGGTACCTTCTAAATCTACACTTCTATGGCCAGCCAGTCCTGCAGCATTTGGGGACCATTCTGCTCATCCTAGCTGGGTGGGGTCATGGCCTTCTGCCCCAAAGTCCTGCCATGACAGCACTCACCCCCCCCACTTAAGTCTGTTGAATTCTGTCCTTAGAATGTGCCATACATACAACCTGGCAGCTACCTAGTTATTCTTAGATTAGAGTATAATATTATACCCACCCTCAGTCCACACAGCTCCCCAAACCAGAACTTTTTTTGTCCTTGTGCTAAGCCATGTCAACAATTCACAACTGATGCATTTGCTCAGCCTCTGCACTTTAAAGATGAGTTAAGACTGACAGAAAACCATTTTGAATAATGTGTTTTGTTTCGCTCTGGTAAGCTTAGTTGACTTATCAGTTCCACAAAAGATGTTCTGCAAGAAGAGGTGCCCATCAGAGCACTTTAATACAGAGTCATGTTCTCATTGGAATCCTCATCACTTAGCATGAAACGGTTTGTTCCTGAATCAGCAGGAAGAGCAGTGTGTTGACACAACTGCTGATAGGAAACTCCACTAATGATTCTGAGAACCAGACAGCACACTAAATCATCTGGCACTG
Source organism: Podarcis bocagei (assembly GCF_964188305.1). Classification (NCBI taxonomy): domain Eukaryota; kingdom Metazoa; phylum Chordata; class Lepidosauria; order Squamata; family Lacertidae; genus Podarcis; species Podarcis bocagei. The sequence continues at coordinate 93,258,230 of NC_138125.1, read as the reverse complement.
TTCCTTTGGCTGGAGCTGTACAATGAAACTAGGAGATATTTAGCACCATCATTGGAATGTACACCCCATTCATTTCAGGAGGTGAAGTCCAATGTAGCATGAGAGGATTTCTGCTCATAGAATGGGGCTTTTCCTTCCCTTACACCTCTGTGTGTCCCTTCAAAATTTGCTCCAGAGGTTTGGGGGACCCTCCAGGTTTGGGTGGGCATGGGGAGGAGGGGGGGAGAAACCAGAAATTCTGTTGGGTAAGCAGATTCCTGTTGAGCAAGCAAGCAGTCTAAATTCAGCTCTCTGTACTTTGCAGCAATTTGCAATTTTAAAAAATTCTCATGAAAATTCAGCAGCATATTTCTGTAATTTTCTCCTAATAAACACATTTTATTTACATTTTATTGACCAATGTACACATTTTTGCAAGCAGTTTCCCCTATCATAATGCATTTTTTGTATGTTATTTTCACTAATGCCTTCATTTTTATACACAATTTCTCCTAACAAATGCAATTTTGCAAACACTGGCTAGAGAACTACATTGCAAAATTCAGATAAGTGCAATTTTTAGGAGGACAGCTGTGTTTTGGTTCACATTTTGTTTCAAAAAGTGCAGATTTGATACATTCAGCTTTAAATATGAACTGAATGAAATTTATCCTCCATCCTTACTCCTAAGTAGAACAATCCTGTCCATGGTTACTTGGAAGTAAATTCCACAATGTTCAATGGAATTTACTCCCATATAAGTGTGCACAGAACTGAAGCATTGAGCCAATACACACATAGAGATAGATCCAGAGTAATCATGCAATCCTGTACATATCTTTTCACACATAAGTCACATTGAGTTCCATGGGGCTTACCCTCAGATAAATGGGAATAGGATTGCAGCAATAGTTAGATGCACTAAGACCACAATGCTTACATGGGAGTAAGTCCTATATAACATAGTGGGATTTCCTTCTGATTTAATATGCCTAGGATTGCATTGTAAGTTCCTTTTGGAATTAATGGAATCTAAGCCATGATTAACATTTCAGGCTGATTTCTTTGAGATGCAATCAGTTAGATTTGATCAAACCCACTGTGTTTACTGCACTAATGAAAGAAAGTCTAGTACACAGATGGGAATGTTGGGTCCTGGGCATTAGTGGTTTCATTGATCCTACAAAATGAAAAATGTGCCATTTTACTGAACCAACTAATTTTTAAAATACTTGCAACCAAATGTGTAACAGGCTTTTTAGAATGCTGTCATTGTTAGTCTCAAAATCTAGGTGCTGAAGCTGAATTACATTGTGGATATTTGTGAGGATTTTTTTGAATTTGTGTCAAAGCCATATTGCACAATCTTAAAACTTGAGAAGGTTGTGTTCACCCCCCCATATGTGCTAAAGCTTTTCTGAGTGAAAATTTCTGACTTCTAGTCTACTTTGCTAGATATTTTCAACGAGGATCCCCCCTGCAAACAACAACAACCCAGAGAGACAGAGACAGAGAGAGCACTGAACACATCTTAAGGGATCCAAGATTTAGAACTATACATGTGGTTTTTTTAATTAAAGCTGATGTTTTCAGCATACCGAACAACCTTCTTGAGTTTGCAATAGAGACAATATTCCATGTTTGCAACACACATTTGATTTTCTAAACTCCCTCCCTATGACTCAAAGCATACTACGTTGGCTGTACTCACCGTGCTTGGGATTCTTCCTTCCTTTGAACTGTGGTGAATTCAGATTCCTTGAATCAAATTCTTCAGGACTGAATGAAACAGGCAAAAGTCACACATAAATTGTCTTATGTTCAGAACAGAGCAGTCCACTTGTTTAGTGTGTCTAGCTTTCTGTAAGAGTTTCAAAGACAGGCAGGGAATGGGGAGGGCTCAGGATATGACATCATGCACCCTGGGTGTGTGTGGGGGGGGTTGTTGTTTGTTTTTAAAGGAAACTAGCAGAGATAACGAAAGGTTAGTGTTTGAGAATCAGGGAGTGGATCTTATCATAAACATTCTCCACATTGTTCCATCTGCCATAAAAATAGGAGAGAGGTCATTCAACATTTGTTGGAGGCAATAATTTGGAAGTAATTTTAAAGATCAGGGAAGTCCGTAAGTGCACGTGACTGCCCCAAAGAGTCGTGCTTTTGTTGCTGAAACCTTTGGACCGTGTGTTGACTTCCTCTTTCCCAGAAAGCCGGATAATTATGATTATAGGAGAAAGACTCCAATAAAAAGCTGCTGAGTATGTGAACATGCTTAAGAATACAAAACTGAGAGATGCAATTTGTTCCACTGAACTGAAAGCAAAAGCTCCCCCTGCCCGCCCCATCCTCAACTGTTCAGAGTCAAATGATCTGGTGTGCCTTTTGGGGAGCCATTTACCAAGGCTTTTCTAGCCATTCAAAGTGGGGCTTTAATAGAAAGTGGCTTCAGCGTTAGCTGTGCATGGAGATTAACAACCTCAACACCCATGGGTGGGTGGGTGAGGAGACAGCATAAACAGCATCACGCTTGGTTACTGCTGTTGATGCAGCTTGATCAATGGGCATCCCAAATCCCAGCTATGTTTCTAGAGCAGCTTTCTCCAACTTAGTACCATCCAGATGTTGGACTACCATTCCCATAAAACCTGAGCACTGGCCATGCCTGAGTGCTGCTTGCTCTTCCTCTGATGGCCTCAGCAGGGGCAGCTGGTAGCCAGAGGGAGGGGAGCTCTGTATAGGCATGCTGAAGGGATGCCTGAGGCTGCCTTTGGTCCCTCTCCCTCTCTCTCTCTGCCTTTCCCATCCTTGGGTCCCCAGATGTTCTTGAACTACAGTTTCCATAATCCCTGACCATTGGCCACGATGGGAGTTGTAGTCCAACAACATCTAGGAACCCAAGGTTGAGAAAAGCTGCTCTGGAGCAGGCACGTCCAACAGGTAGATCATGATCTTCCGGTAGATCACTGGACGTCTGTGGTAGATCACTGGCTCCCCCCAAAGAAGCCCAAGGAATTTGGCTCCCCTAGACATTTTAGCCCTGCAGACCATAAAAAGAAGCTCAACAACTTTGAACTTAACCCTTAAAGAACGGGCCTTCCTATTCCCTAAGAAAAGCTCAACATCTTTGACCTGAACCCCAAAAAACAGGGGTAGATCACTGCCAGTTTTTAACTCTGTGAGTAGACCGCCGTCTCTTGGGAGGTGGCCACCCCTGCTCTAGAGGAACAAATTCACTCTAATAAAAAAACCCCGAAAACACACCTTTTTGCATTTTGGGAAGTGTCGGTGTCATGGACTGAAAAATGTGAGGTAAATATTACTGGGAAGACATGTGAACATCTCACAAGCGAATCAGAATGGATGCAGGCGAATGTCCATTGTCATATAACCGCATTGTAAACATCTCAAAACACATGCCCAATAAAGACAGACCATATTCTAGCCACCATGTAAGCTTTGTGCAAGAAAATCAGGATGAATGCTTCATAAACAGTTATCTGGTGGAGCTCTGAGTTCTGCTTCCTCTCCCTCCGGTTACCTCAGCAGTGACTGTTGTTTTCTTGCCATGGCCAAAGTACACTGCATCTCCTACAGCTGGGGACGTTGACTTAAATTGCATGAGTATGACTCACCTCACCACCCATTGGGCATGCTGAATCAGCCATTTATTGTGCAGAAAAGTTCCAAAGCACTGAATATAGACCAGAATAACCATGGAAAATGACAAATCCCACACACAGACAGCAAACATTAGTTAGCTCTGCAGCTCATGTCTGCTGGAGAGGCCACATCACTGAGAAGGGAAGCTATTTTGCACATTGCAGGTCTGCTCCTGTAGGAAGAGGACTCTTATCACGATAATGAATAGGTAATCATCATTTTAGTGGCCCCCAAACAGTGAAAAGTAAAATTTCATGTGTGGGACGAGACTGCTCAAGTTGTGGAGAGTAGGATTTTTAACCATATGGGGTTAAAAATGGAGAACCATATGTAGGAGTAGGATTTTTATAGCAGATATAAACTCTTTTTACTGGTTTTTAGAAGCCTGGGATTGATTGATTGATTGATTGATTGATTGATTGATTGATTGATTTTATATACCGCCCTATACCCACAGGTCTCAGGGCAGTTTACAGAATACTCATCACCTACCTGCATAGTATATTTAAGCAGGAACTGCACGTACACTAAGGAAAAGGTATTTATTCTTTAACTTTAAAAGAGAGTGTCTTGCGTGGTTTTTATAGGAGGGAAAAAGAGAACTAATTAAAGAGTCAAACAACTCAGGGCTGTCTTCTGCATACTGTGCAAATGGGAACTAAAGTCTAATTCCCACAATTTGACCTGTAATATTTTAAACATTAGGGCAGGAATCACCAGTGTGGTGCCCTCCCAGATGTTGATGGACTCTGACTCCCATCAGCTCCAGCCAGCATGGCCAATGGTCAGGGGTGCTGGGAGTTGGAGTTCAGTGAGATCTAAAAGGCCACAGATTTCCGATCTCTGTTCTCCAGCTGATTCAAGTCCCCATCTCCGGGATTCATTTAAACAGCTTGCTATGCTGAAATTCACCTCATGCAATTCTGCTACCCCAAATCCATCACTTCTTCCCAGCAACCACTCACTCCAGTTTCTGATGCTGATTCAGCAGACTCTAGCATTGTGGCCTCAAGCTTCCTGAAAGCCATTTAAAACACACTGTGAACTGTGGAGAATTAAGCACAATGAGAGGGGGATGATTTTAATTTTTTTTAGGTTTAGTTTATGCTTATCGGAGTTTGTTTGCATTCTGGCAAATTATTTTTACCTCCTACTGCACAGTAATACCCAGAATTTTATAACGTGACAGAAATCCCTGTTGCCTGGGAGCATTAACTGTGATCAAAATAACTTGCATCTGAGTAGCATGATAAGTTCCCCAAAGAACTTTGAAGCTGAATACTGCTAATATATGTACCTGACTACCTACATAAAAGGGTGGGCACTTTTGAACGCTCTTACTGCAGCACAGATCCGTTACCTTGGACACTGGATAACCCCGGTTCCAATTTTGCCCACTGTCATGTACATCTGAAGTAGCAGGTGTAGCATAATGCTTAATGTTTTATGTGGTATAGATAGATAAATAGATGATAGATAGATTTTTTACAATTGTGACATACAAGCAGATATAACACAGTGATGGGGAATGTCAAGGCAAGGAAAGCATCTCAGCATGTCTTGAATTGGCATTCAGAACCATCAAATAGCATTGACCTCCCACTCCATACAGATCAGCTTACCAGCATCTGCTGGGTAAGGGTGCTGTGATTAAAGATTCCTCCCACTGTGGTGATTTGTTTCTTCTGTCTTTCTTCTTCTGTCATTGGATTTTGGAACAGAAATAGCATAAAACTTTTAGTTAGGGGGGGGGAGCAAGAGTCAGGAAGTTCCTTTGCAGCACGCCCCATCCCATCAAGCTCTCTTCTGTTCCGCCAATCTATCTGCCTGCAGCAAACTTCCTCTCTGAGTCAAGGTCTGACCTCTTTAGGACTCCCTAGCACAGGGCTCAGTGGAGCAAAGAGCTGTTTCTGTGTTTTCTTCTCCAAAATAATTGCCCAGCACAGGCTCGTTTCCTTCATGGCACATAGACATGAGTGGATTAGGAAGGAAATAAACTGGACAAAAGCTCAATAATCAAAATATTATTGAGTTGATCTTGAAAGAAAATTACAATAAATCTTTCTGAGTTCAATGTTATTGCACTGGAGTGTGCACACGAGAAACATCCAGAAAAGAAGCTTTCTGTGAGCTTTCTGTGTCGCACGTTCCCACTGACTCCAGATCCTAGTAGAATATTCATAAGTGTCAGAGCTGCTTGAAGATCCTAGCTCACAGAGGATCACGCTAGCCAGCGATCATTAAGTAAAAGTCTTTATTGAATTACAGTTTCCATTCTCACGCTGCTGCGCGCAAACTCTACGTCTAGTAGCTAGATCGGCGAAGCTCCGTCTGAGTCTCCGCCCCGTGTGCACCAACTTAATATCCTAGCCTTGCTCCACCTTTTCCGCCTGACTGTCCTCCTCTGGGTCCCTCTACCCCCCGGGGCTTCTTCCTTCCGGGATTCTTCTGACGCTGACCCGGACCCTCCTGCCTCCTTGCGCCGGGCTTTAGGACCTGGTTCCCTTTCGGGGCTGCTTACTGCGCCGCCTTCCTCTGCATTTGAACTTGGCGCGCGCGCCCAACCTTCCACTTTCCTCTTAACCGTTTCTTCGCTCCCCGATGGAGGTGTGGCCACTCCTGACTCATGCCCTCCCTCCTGTGGTGAGCTGCCAGCGCTTCCCCCCTGGCTCCCTTCCTCTTCCCTGCTTCCTGGCGGTGACGCTGGTCCCGATTTCCAGCTGCTCCCCCCTGAGTCCCCTCTGGCTCTATCTTCCTGGGGTGCCTCCCTTGCCCTGGCCACTGGTGCTCCTTTCTGTGAATCCTCTGATTCACTAGAAAGACTAGGAGATCTCGGGTCGTCGTCATCACTCATCTTTTCTTCTGCCTCCTCCCCTTCGCTCTCTGTTTCCTCCCTTGCCCGTGCCTCTGCTCCTAAACCCCTGACAATAAGTAACTGAGTAAAAGCTTTGAGATAACTTGCAAGGGGGAGGCCAAGATTTTGACTGCCTAGGGGCCTCCACAGGGTTTAACCCAGCACTGTGGGGTATGCTTGTTCACTTGAGTGCACCCTGATGTACACGTGCAGGGCCCCTTTCCTGGTTACCAAACATTTAACCTGTGCATGAGTGTGGTGGGGGTGGTTGTGTTGGCAGGGTGGCTGGCTGATCCAAAGCAGGCCTGCGGCCACATCACTCATGCCTTTTCAGAGTACAGAGGCACATCTGATCCTATCTCACTACTGCTCAAAATGTATATATCATTGTTGTTTGTTGTTTAGTCATCTTATCAACTTTCCGTGGCTCCATGAACCAGAGCATGCCTTGGAAACTCTCACTTTCTTCTCAAAGCTTCTCCTTTTTTATGTCCATGGAGTTTTCTTGGCAAAATACTGGAGTGGTTTGCCAGTTCCTTCTCCAGTTATATATCATTAGCCACTGTGTATTTCAGATATACAAATATTTAGACCAGGGGTGTGAAATCAGAGGCCTGTGGGCCACATGTTGCCCTCGGGCCATCTCTTTGGCACTCAGGACTCTCTCTAGGTGGCACACCCTCCTGAACCTTACACCCTCCTGGAGTGTTTTTGCCAGGAATAGAATGATATTCTTCTTTTCTGAGTAACACAGGAATGTTCTGAACTTCAGTTAATACGTCTGTACACACTTCTGAGGTGTTATAAGCCTAAACAGAAATTAGGGATCTAATCCCAGAGTTTAATGGCTTGCCATCCATCTAGAATTACCTGGACATATATGGATTACTGTGGCCACAAGCAGTGTCCAGGCAGAAATCGGCTAGATGTCTGGGAAAATCCAGAAGTATGGCAGCCCATGTAGGCAGTGTTGTTTTTGCCAATTTTAGATCCTCCATCCCAGCCCCCCTATGGCTAATGACAGGATACTACTACCAGGTAGTGTGACAACTGAATATGCTGTGTGTTGTTGGACGAGCTGAAAGCAGGGAGCTTGCAGGCCCTCTGCTGGAAGTTGAAAAGACAGGTTTCAGATGTTTCATAAACTAGAGAACGCATCATCAAATCTGTAGTGCAAGTGCTATGATTTTTGTTCTTGATAGCATCAGCTGCTCGTTGTCACTTTCAAATTGTCCCTGGTTTGTTCTGATTATCATATGCACAGTGATTCTCAAGCTTTAAAAAATCAAGCCCTCTTGTAAACTTACTCCTGGGCCCCACAAACTGGCACCAAACATTTGTTCTCTGTGTGAGCCTATGAATTGGAGGTCCTTGCACATAATAGGGTGCATGAATCCTACCAAAGCCTGCAAGAATCCCGAGATTAAGGCACTGGTTTTAGAAGATGAAAGAACTGAACATCTGTATCTTCTAGCACAGAAAAACGTAATTTCAATAAAACAGCTGCTTTCCATGAACTCTCCCCCACTCCCCTAATCAGCTGGGATAATAGGACAGTGAGGAAAGAGCTCATTCCCTACCCTCAAATTCAGTGTTAATCAATGAGGTCATCTGAGTTACTATGAGGCTTCAAATACGAAGCCATTAAGAAAAGGTCTCCTTACATGATCAGTGAGCTTCTAGTAATGGTGCTATTGAAGGTGCTCCCTGTAGAAACCTTTGTCCACAGGACCAGGAGTGGGAGCTAATTCAGGGGTGAGGAGCCTGGAACCCTCCAGGTGTTGTTGGAATCCAACTTCCATCAACTCCATCCTGTATGGCCAATGGTCAGGGATGATGGGAATTGTAGTTCAGAACATTGGGGTGCCTTGGGTTCTCCACCCTGATCTAAATGATCTAAATGTGAGTGAGGCTGATTGTGTGCACCTTTTCTGCTAAGTGGTCCTCACTAGTCTAGAATAACGTTTGAAGGCAGCACAGAGATTCATAAACACTGGGTCAATATTGCCCGCAGTGTGGGCATAAAATGTTTGTTGTAGGTATACTGCCAGGAGCAATTGTCTGGAACAAAATTTATAGCAGGTTAAGGTGAGAATGTGATTCCTAACATCAAGAAGTAAGATAGATAAGTGCATTTCAATTGTAAAATTCTAGTGTTGTATATTTTGCTTCAGTATAATATTTGAGAGACCCTGTTCTAGTGAGAAAAAGGTTAAGGAGCCATTCACAGCCATCGGAACTAATAGATATGAATGATATATATCTGTGCCATAATAAAAACAAAAAAATAGGTGGCAGTAATTATTTATTCCTTTTTTAAAACAGCCTCCTATGTTGTTGTTGCTGACTGTAATTGCTTTAATTTCAGCCCCACATGGTGTCAGTAGTGTTTCCCTTTGTAGTTATCTGCATCTATAGAAGCATGTAAACACAAGAGTGATTAATGGATTAGTTTGTCTTGATTGCTCACAGATTAAATAATTTCATGCAGCGATCTCATTTTAGTCTTCCACGTTCATTTTACTTCAGAGCTGAAATTCAATTACTCAGAGCTCTAAGGCCACAGCTACAGGATAATCCTTGCAGAGCTGAGAGATGCCTCTCACAGCATTCCAGTAGAAGCAACAACAACACCTTTTTTAAAGGGTGAGTGGATGGGTCTAAGTAAATCCACTCAGAAATCCAAGTAAATCTGAAACCACTCAGCCTTGTTTGAGAGAATCAGATTTATAACATGCAAACAACTGAAGTTAGTTTACTTGCTAAATTTCAGAGCAATCCAAATAATGGAATTCAGCCATCATTATAAACTTCCCTTTGTTTTAAAATGGGAAAATTAAGTGGAATGCATTTTCAAGAGTAGGATAATGAAAAAAACAGAATAAAGAGAAAGAATGGGAAAGGGGGAAGGGGTGTGGGGCAGAGAGAACATGCATAGGCCTCTGTGCTTAAACATATTTCTGCTAAATTAAATTGTACCCCAGAGTCGGTCACGACTAGACCTAATGGTCAGGGGTCCCTTTACCTTTATCAGAAACCTCACATTTGTTGCAACTTCTTTTCCACTGAGTTACAACCTGTCCTCTTAAGAATTGATCAATATGAGAAAAGCAAAAGGACTGCCAATGCTGAAATACTATCCTCTTCAATATGATAGAACTGAAAGTTCATATTTAGAAAGCGTCTAAATTGCCCTTCAGGGAACCTGTGTCCCTCCAGTACTTGGACTCCAGCTACCATCAGCCATAGCCAGCATGGCCAATGGCCAGGGATGATGAGTGTTACATACCCTCCAACATTTCTCCAATGAAAATAGGAGCATGCTAAGGAAAAGCGGGACATTCTGAGATCAAATCAGAAACTGGGACAGCTTCTCTAAATCAGGGACATTCCTGGAAAACAGGGGCACTTGTAGGGTTTGGTGTTAGAGTCCAACAACATCTGCAGAGCCACAGGTTCCCAAACCTAGTGTAGCACCCTGCTTGTGGTTAACGCTTAGCTGGAATGAAATATTCAACGCAGCAACAGAGAAATTAAAATAATAATTTATTTGTCAGACAAATAAATGAGAGGCACAGTGGTATATGGTTACCAAGCTCTGGCCTGGCCTCCTGCCATTATGGCCAGCACTTATATTCCCTTAATCCAGCCCCCTTTGCTCCTCCTGTGGCTGCCTCTGTCCAATCAGCCTGGTTGGATTTCCTATTGGCTGATTGCTATAACCAATCCTAAAAGATACACCCATATCCTCCTGTCCTTATATGGAACACAAAGAGCTATATATTGTTACATCTATAAATGACAAATAAGTAGTAATATATCTTACATGTGTCTCAACAAGGAATCTTAATTACCAGCTCACCTCTTGCCCTCCTTGCCCTATTGCCTTCTAAAACAAATGGTTAATCTTAAATTTTTATCTTAAACATATGTCAAGGATCTTGAGTTTCACATCAACATTGAAAGATCTCCTTCATTTGAAGGTTTCTAAACAAATGCCTGACAGCTATATATCAGGACTGCTTGGATGGCGTCTTCCTGTCTGGCAGGGGGGCTAGACTGGTGGCTGACTTAATTTCAGGATAAATACAACTCTTACAATTATATGAAATAAGAATTTAGCATTTCTTAAATCCTTTGCATAATTACATTTAAGCAAATATATTTAATACATAACATAGGTAGCCTTTTAAAAGGAATAAGGCCTTTGTAAAGTAGAAAAGGAACTCAGTAAAAGGAACACAGTAAAAAACCGCTTTAAAAGAAGCCTCTTCAGTTTACACACACACCCCTTCAGCCAGCTGCTTTTCCCAACATTTATTGCCCTCTAAGTCTCTCAGTTTAAGAAAGAAACAGCTTTTAAAAAGGACTTCCCAAAAATGCTCTCTTTCTGCCAGCTAAATGCTTCTCCATTTGGTCTTTAACCTTAGAAAGAAGATCTGGCTCATTTTACTGGGAGGCACATTGGTATTATTTTACTATTTACAAACTATTAATTATATTTATCTCTTTCTTTTTTATCTTCTGTAACATGTAGGGTCAGTGTCCTCACTCAGTCTGTAATTCCAGCTTTTACGACTTTGAGAATTGTTTTCTGCTATAAATCAAGGGGCCCCTTGTCTAGGAGGAAAACATTGCCTGTGTTCTTTAAACAGCTGGCCTTCTGCCTGGCATGAAACATTTGAAAATCTAAGCCCATTTAATTTAGGAACCTGATCAAGATATAAGCCAATATAAGCCTTGATTAAAAATGCAGTCTATATTCAGATGCCACACTAGGACATCTATTGTTCATATGGACCAGGTTTTCCTGAATGTTTTCAGAACACACATGAAAAAATGAGTACGGGACTTCAGGACATGATTCAGAAACCAAGCAACACTGCAATTGTAAATATTGCCATAGCATATTAGGAGGCAAATTCAATTCTGCTTGAAGCAGCTCTTAACGTTATATGATCCAATCAGTGGAGATACCAATCGAGCCTATACAACTGACATGCTTCAAGTACAAATCTCTTGAGTTTTTCAAGAGTTGCCGGACTGGCATGCAACAACATTAAACCACACACTGTGGTTTAATGATCATGAGCACTTTACTCTTCCTAGAAGCCTGACTGTGCAACTGGGAAGCAAGCCAGAATTTGGCTTGTCCTAACATGTGAACCAGGGCTTGTGGTTTTCGTCTCTCCAAACAAAAAACAAGGGGAACCCAAGGTTTGTTCTTACCATATTACTCATGGTTTGTTTGTAGGAAACAGATCATAAGCCTAGATTCACATGTCATGACTAGCTTATTTCTGGCTTGTTTCCTCCCTCATGTGGTAGCAGAGTCAGGCCTGGGGGAGAAACAAAGCCTTTTGAGTGTTAAAACATTGTTTATTTTAAATAAGGATTTAATGTTGCATGTGATAGGCCAGTTTCAGATCCATGTGGGGAAAGGGGCTGCGTCTAAGGAAATATTAAATGATTTCCAGGCCAACCAAAGAAGCCATTAGGTTTGGGGTCTTAGGGAAATTCAGATTACCATATTTTTTGCTCCATAAGATGCACCTGACCATAAGACGCACCTATTTTTTAGAGGGGGGATGCAAGAAAAAAAATCTTTGAAGGGAGAGCTGAGCAGAGCCTGTATGCATCCTGGGCTCTGCTCAGCGCTCCTTTTCATGAGCCGCGCGGTGCTTGCAGGCTTTTCCCCAAGGAGGGAGAAGGGCAGCCCATCACAGACGGACACGCACCGCGCAGCTCTTTAAAGGGAGCGCGGCTCTTGGAGCCTTTTCTGGGAGGTGGGGAAAGGGACTAAGGGGCTAAGCCAGAAGCCAGAACAGCAAGAGGGAGTGCTGCGCAGTGATCCCTCTTGCTGTTCTGGCTTCTGGGATAGCTGTGCAGCCTGCATTCGCTCCATAAGATGCACACACATTTCCCCTTACTTTTTAGGAGGGAAAAAGTGCATCTAATAGAGTAATGCCAACTTTTCCAAAGGAGTTAATTGTGACATTTCTATCTTTGCCCATTCAGTCACCTCCATCAGACAGAAGAAAAGCATTAAAAAGCACTATGGTACTTGATAGTTATGAAGGCAAGAGCTTCCAGGTTCCACTGGGAATTGTATATTTTAAAATGAATGTGTAGTGTTCTTTCAGGTCCCCATAAGGATTTATGAAACAGAACATCAATTTTATTAAAATAAAATTGAGGGACATGGGCAGGGAGATCTCTAAGAATATACCGGTAAATGACCCATTCATTTTCAAGATACCAATTTCACTCTATAAACTCAGGGCAAGTGCAGATAGATATTTTCCAAAACTGTTCTCATATGGAAATGTACTATATGATTAACAACCTTGGGACCTTTCCTTTGTAAGTGTTTTATATAGTCATTTGAAATGTTAAACACTTTTTCACCCAAACGCAAAATAAAACTGAAATTGCTAATCAGAGAAGCAACAGATGTATCCCAATTTATTTTACAGCCAGTGAGATTCTCAGCATCTCATATTGCATTTAATCAGGGCTGGCAGAAATATTTAAAGATATGAAAGCAACAAAAATGCATCATTAGCATAAAACAGGAACTTGAACATATGGGTTGACATCCAGCCACTTGCCGTTGCTCAACTGTCATGGAGGGGCTTTATTGCTGTCACCCCTTTAAGCAATAGGGGACCACCTCTTCAAACACTCAAGATTGGGGGCCATTCCAGGATGGTCCTTTGTAAGGAATGAGGGAGTGCTATTGGAAGGAACTTTTTCAAGTTTCTTCTCAGTGTGAATGTGAGTGTTTTCCATTCATGTGCGCCAGGGTTTGAATCTCCCCAATCTTAACTCCTTTAGTATCTGCTGTCTGCCAGATTGCACATACTAGAAGATCTGGAATCAGAAGAAATGATTGGCAGCCCTGGCTAATGTCCCTAGCCAACTTAATAAGATCCAAAATAGATTCCATGGTGACAGTTTTGGAACTGGATGGAAATACCGTAACTAAATCCATTATGTTAAGTCCAGAGATAGCATGAATGCTGAGAGAGAGTGTGATACAGAAAATTCCCAAGCAGTCAAATGCTTTCTCTGCAGGGAAAGCGTCAGCACCTGATCACTACAGCAAAGACCTCAATAAACTGCCTTAAATTGTCAAGTTCCTGCCTTGAAGGACAAAATCCACTGGGCTGGGTATAGCTGACTTAGAATTGCTAGGGTTTGAAAAGTTCTCTTTTAGTTGAAATATACCTTCTAGGTCCAGTACGGTATTTGCTTCAGGATCAATTAATGTGAACTTTTATCCATGTGTTTATTTACAATAATTTATAAATGGCTTGATGGTTTAAAAAACCACACAACTCTACATGCTATAAAACGTAAAAATAATAAGCAATATAATTAAAACAAGAATACAACATTAACCTGGTAAAATCACAGTATAACAGCATGTAAAAACCAATAAAAACAGGATTTCAATTAATTCAAACAAATAAAAACAGTGTTCAGTATTATGGATCGGGGAAGGCCTGGAGGGAAAGAAGTCTTTACAAGAAAAACCTCTGGTACAATGTAGGCTCAATGATGAGTCACAAAGGTCTGAATCTGGATGTCATTTCTGCCTACCCAACTCAAGAGAATGACTTGGGGGAGGTTCTGTTCTCTGTTCCTCGCCTTCTTCCCTGCCCCACATATGTAGGGTACAGTTCCCACTCCTGTTCTGGTGTTTCCCCCCTCTTCCACTTCTAGGGCAGGTGCCCCCCCCCCAATATAATCCAGTTGGGAACTCTAGCAAGGGCATAAGAAATCACTTTGGACATGGAAATGAATAGAGTGCTGGAAGGGTGAGAAGTGGGTTTAAGAAAAAGGAAAAGCTTTCCCAGCTAAAATCTGGATTGAAGACAGAACTTGACGAATAAATTGTGTGTAAAATAAAAGTTTGGAAAGGTCTGTTTTTGATGTGAAGAAGATCCTATAGGGAGTCAAACAAGCAAGACTCATGTGTGGGACTCTTCTGCTCATATTGGTATTCAGAGACTTACTGCCTCTAACAGTGGAGTCAATATAATGACCACTGTGAAAACCTTAAATGGCTAAGGAAAAGATGCCTCCCTACAGCAATTAGGTAGAGAGACTGCAGTAAGGAGCCTAACACTTTCCTTACAGGAGTCATTTCTTAGCAAGCTGGCTACTGATTGCTCCACAGTCTCCAGAACCTTGTACTTTGCTGTCTTCCCGCTTTCGATGCCCTTTGTTCTTTAGATCTCAGCCTGGAAGCTGTTAACCATCAGCGCTTACTGTCAGGCTGCAGCACACCCTGATTATAAATCTGTAAGTTGTCCCTCTTTTTCCTTTTCTTGCTTGTTTTCTGATCCTCATCCTTTCCCAGCTAATTATAGGACTAATCTTCCACACATTGGAAACTGCTATTGGAAACTGACAATAGCTACCCCACCTTCAAAAACTGAATATTTTTTAAAAGAGGGGTGCTGATTGGGAGATCTGCATCATCTCACTTTCACCTGTAGGAAACATATTTTGTAAGGATATGTCTTTTAAAATTATGCATTTGCATACAACCTGGGAAGTAAAATCAGTCTCATATCACTTAGTTTTCTTATTTTGGCATGCATTTGACTATTCCCTTGCTGCTTGTGCTATGTTTTGTTTGTCTTTGCTTTTATGATTGATCTTTTAAGGCAGTGATTTTCAACCAGTGTGCTGTGGCACCCTGGGGTGCCTTGAATGATGGTCAGGGTGCCATGGGCAACACTGGCCTCTGTCCCTCTTTCCTTCCTTCCCTCCCTCCTCTGATGCCCTCTTGCGTCTCTGCCTCCCAAAGGCTTGCACAGCTGTTTATTGCAGCAACCCTGGCTATGAGCTCCAGAAGCGAATGGTGCCTCTGGGAGGCACCTCTCTCTGGGACTGGGCAGCTCAGAGACCAGGGGTGGCAGTAGCAGCTGCCCAGAGGACTCTCAAGGAGAGGGGAGAGGAGAGGAGGCTGTGGGAAGACTCCACGAGGGTGTTCCAAAAAGGGTGAGAGGCTGCCAGCTCTGCAGGCAAGGGGTGACATACAGTAAATGGGCTCCTGAGCCCCACAGGGGTGCCGCAGAAAGAATGTAGTTTGTTAAGGGAGCTGTGGACTCAAAAGGGTTGAAAACCTCTGTTTTAAGGGATTATACAGTGGTACCTCGGGTTAAGAACTTAATTCGTTCCAGAGGTCCGTTCTTAACCTGAAACTGTTCTTAATCTGAGGTACCGCTTTAGCTAATGGGGCCTCCCACTGCCGCTGCGCTGCCGCTGTGTGATTTCTGTTCTTATCCTGAAGCAAAGTTCTTAACCCAAGGTACTATTTCTGGGTTAGCGGAGTCTGTAACCTGAAGCGTCTGTAACTCGAGGTACCACTGTAATTGTATTGTTACATGCCACTCCAATCTCTGCTGAGCAGTAGCAAAACACTCACCCAGGGTCGTGTTTCCGTTGTGAATTCGGGGCATGGCAGAGGCTGTAGTGTTTTAAGATAGATGGTTTATTTTACACCTATATAAACCTCAATCTACACACAGAGAAAGAAAACCCACAGCATTACATCTCCAGAGAGTCTCTCTTTGCTTCTCCCACAGCTTCAGCCAGCTTGAGTCCAGATCAGCTAACCATGCTCCTCAGTCTCTGGGTTACAGCCTCTCCAGTCAGCACCCAAGATAGTTCTGACCTTTGTTCTCCTCCTCCTTCCCAGCACACCTCTTGCCAAAATCCCAAACCTCCTGTAAAGACACTTTTCTCTTTCAGCCCTCTGTCACTTTGGTAACCTGCCAATTCTCCTGCTCTGCCAACTCCTTTGAGCTGGGGTGGGGAGGACAGCTCTTTTGCATGGCCAATGGCCCTTAATGGCCCAGGACTCTTCTTTAAGGCTATGCGTTTAACTAGCCTGTCCAGGATGGTTTGCATGAGCCTCCTTATCTGGCACAGTTATACAGCTTGCATTTTCCCTTCCTATCCTAAATATTAGCTAGATTCCGACATTCATTAATTTCTTAGGTTTAGGTCCGTCCATCCCCACCTTATGACAGTATATGAATTGCTAGTTTGCTCCTAGCAATTTGCTCCTAGTTTGCTCCTTTCTCTGGCAGGAAGGCAAGATACAATACAATAAAAATGTCTTTTTTGAAAACAAACAAGGTAAAGGTAAAGGTAAAGGGACCCCTGACCATTAGGTCCAGTCGTGACCGACTCTGGGGTTGCAGCACTCATCTCGCTTTATTGGCTGAGGGAGCCGGTGTACAGCTTCCAGGTCATGTGGCCAGCATGACTAAGCCGCTTCTTGGAGAACCAGAGCAGCACACGGAAACGCCGTTTACCTTCCCGCTGGAGCGGTACCTATTTATCTACTTGCACTTTGATGTGCTTTCGAACTGCTAGGTTGGCAGGAGCAGGGACCGAGCAATGGGAGCTCACCCCGTCGTGGGGATTCGAACCGCTGACCTTCTGATTGACAAGTCCTAGGCTCTGTGGTTTAACCCACAGCGCCACCCGCGTCCCACACAGCCCCAATTAAGTCTCCAACTATGTCACCTACACTATGTACTCAGAAGTTCAACAGGACACACACTTGCCCCAATTGCACTTTCTTCCCAGAAAAGGAAACTTATTGCCCGCCCCCGTGTGTTTTAAAGGAGCCAACCCTCCTTTAAAGTTTAGACACCCTGAGCAGTCTGGGCTGATGGCGCAAGGTGGGTCTAGAAACGTGACCCTAAAGCAGGCTCTCTCGTCAGTCAGTCCTATTAATGGCACATGATATTCCCCACGAAGTGTGCTTTCCTTCCCTCCCTTTAAATTTCATGCTCCGAATTATCTCTCTGTGTGTAAAAGAGAGAGAGAGCGAATTGAACATCGCAACATAAATCCGCGCTAAGTCAACTTGAGCATGAGTATCTCTCCGCCCCGGTTCCTTCCCGCACAAGCTGCTGAGGGGCCCGAAGGAGGCGGCTGAGGCGACGCCTTTCCTCCTGACCTCGGGCCAACAGTTGCTCGCGGGAGCGCGCCCCCTGACGGGCACGCGCCTTCCTGAACGCCCAAGGCGAGCGCGGGCAAGTACCGTAAGCTATAACGGGAAAAGCGTGCGAAGGATGAGGGGGTGTCTTGTGGGGGGGGGGCTGCGGACCTTGCCAGCAAAAGGGGCAGGAGCGGAGCATGTTGGTCTCTTAGGGGCAGAGGAAAGGGCGTGGGGCGGGCGGGGTGGGGAGCAGAGCTTGGTCGGGCTTCCTCGCCGACGCTTACTTATACATGACTACAGCTAGTGATACTTTGGTTTGATACTGCAGCTCCTCGAAGTTAAAAAAAAAATGCATTGTGTGGTGGTGAACTGTTCCTTTTTAAGCAGCTGGGGAGGGAGCTCCCCTCCCCACCTTCACGCCGACCCCGGTGTGTGTGTCTAATAATATTGGTTTGTGGAGAGGAATGCTTGTCTCCTATGCCCTCCTTTGAGTCTGTGGGGCTTTCTGCCTCTCCCTCAGCTCGTTTTTGAGGAGGTAGTTAAAGGGAGAAAAGAAAGAATTGGAGGCGGGGAGAGAGCTGCGTGCAACTTTTATTTCTCTTATAAAAAGCTCTGTTCTTCCTGTTCCCTCCAGCTTGTTGTGTTTATTATATGGGGTGAGAGGAAGGGGGGGGGGGGGAGAGAGATGGGATGGAAACTGTGGCGTCCTCCAATCCCCCCCCCCCCGCGCGCTTCATTTCCAGCCCTCTCTCCGTTTGCATATCTTTGTAAGGATGGGTTTCAAGTTCACCCATCTGGGACTTGTCTTTTATGGCTGCAAGGAATAGGCAGTGCTCAGTTTCTAACTGAGGAGGCACAACTCTTGGCTGTCAATGTCTGCTCCTGCTCCCCAATCCTACTTGCGTGGCAGCTGCTTACAGTTGTTTATTGGTGAGGGAATGTACTCCCTTCTCTGTTGTTGCCATCTTTTGCTCCACAGCTGAGCCCTGGCATGGGGAGAGGGAGAGGGAGAGGAAAAAGCTTCAGGGTTGTACTACGGGGCTGTAGGGCATTCACTGGGTTTTAGTTTAGGTTACTGGGACATTAGGAGGGAACAGGCCAGGCCCTTTTAACAAACTGCCTACAGCCACCCCTCTTCCCCTTAATGGAAAGGAGGGGAGAGCGGAGGAGCAACACTGTTGGTTTTGAAACAGGCATTTTGTGTCCTTCTTGCCTCTCTGTTGGGAAACAGGCAGTGACATCCTATTAATCGGAAGGAAATCTGAAACCATCGCAGCCGGTAGTACAAAAATAAAGTGCCATAAGAGTAGACTTGCAAACTGTGACTGACACTTTTTGTTAACTAATGCAGAACAGTTGTCTGCTTTTAAATCTGCCAGGATCGTAGCCCATGCTTTGTAATAGATTCTGTAGAACTGTAAAGTGGTATAGCATACTTTCCAGTTATCTAAATAAGCCTGTAAAGCTGAGAAACAGTACTTGCCCAGGACCATTTGGTGATTATTAATAGCTAAATGGACATGCAACTCCTTCCAAACTTAAAAGCCTGCCTGCTATCTCACACTGGCGGTTGGTGCTCACTTGTGTAATAGTCAGTGGGCCAGGAAGAGTATACTTTCTTAAAATAACTAGGATTCTTTCACAACTTTCCTTTGCTCATGGGCTTCCAAGGTAACTGGGATTTCAGGAAAGTCTGATCAAACTCAGGTGACACTTGGGTATGCAGTGCAACATTAAAGGGCATATAATTTCTTAGCTGAACTGTATTTTTGAAATGCCACATACCTTTGACACACAAAAACAATGCAGGACGGAACAGTGAAGCAGGTAAGAGGTTAAATCTGATTGTATAGGCTTTCCAGCTACCTCACTGGTTGGTCTAATGCTTAGAGTGGATATCTTTTTCAGTATTCCCTCATGTATAGCCACCTGGGGGCTGCTTGTAGGGCATGTAGGGCACCCCCAGAGGCAAATGGGGGTATAGCACCAGATGTGACTCTTCCCTTTTCAGAGTAGGCTACATTCCAGCTATGTAGAAGTCGAAAGTTTCTACACACCCACCCACACAAATCTCTTCATCCATGCAAGCAGGAGACATTGTTATGGTTGAAGGATGCATTTCAGCCAGGCAACAGCACTTGAGGTGAGCTTAGAGCAGGACTGGTGAAGGGCATGGTCTGGGAGATTCCTGACAGTCAAATAGAGAGGTCTGGAGGGCCACATTGAGTCCCCACACCTGCTCCCCTTAGGGTTAGACATGGTTCTTTTTCTTTGAACTCTTGTTCATACTTCCTGGTCCAATCTTGGGGAGGGGGCCCTCTTCTGTAGCCACTCTGTTTCTGGGTGCCAACATTGTCACAGAGCAGGAAGGAGTGGAATTGTTAGGGCTACCTTGCTCTGCTCTGCTTGGAAAGTTAGCAGCTGCTTCGGCAGTCTTGTAGTACAGGTACATCAGGGGATGACAGTTTAAGCTCTGTTTCTCTTGACTCTGCTCTCACTTATTGATGCTTGGTCCAGACTTCCAGAGCTTGTCAAGCTTTCCTCTGTACTTAGAGGAATCCTAATTCCTAACCAGTGTTAGAAACTGAGATGTGAAAGCTAGGAGCTAAATAGCACCTTAAACCTAGATTATGGGTGCAACAACAGAATGTCTAGGTGAACTTTTTTATAACAAAAATACAAAGCTGAAAATGAATGAACTGCAGCTAAAATATGTTCATTTTTCACATGGTCTATTCCTTCCCCTGCTCACCCCCCTAATATTCTTAAGAGGGTCTCTTCTCCAGCCTTTAGAGCAGGGGTAGGCGACCTAAGGCCCATGGGCTGGATTCAATTCCCTTCTCAATCTGACACGCGGACAGTCCGAGAATCAGCATGTTTCATGAGTAGAATGTGTCCGTCTATTTAAAATGCATCTCTGGGTTATTTGTGGGGCCTGCCTGGTATTTTTACATGAGTAGAATGTGTGCTTTTATTTAAAATGCCTTTCTGGGTTATTTGTGGGGCATAGGAATTTGTTCATTCCCCCCCCCCAAAAAAAATAGTCTGGCCCACCACATGGTCTGAGGGACGGTAGACCAGCCCACAGCTGAAAAAGGTTGCTGGCCGCTGCTTTAGAGAGTAGCTGGAAGTGGGGAGACAGAAAAAGGTCCTCCTTTCCTTCCACTCTGCAGTTTTAATCTGAAATCTTAGGTGCAGTACTGTGCCCAGAGCTGAGAACCTGCTCACACTAATGAAATTCCCTTTCACAAAATGTGCCTAGAACAATGGGAGTTTTGAACACTACTGCTAACAATTTATATGTGTGTTTTCTCACATTCAGGCTTTCTCCTTTCTCTTTCTCTTTCTCTTCCCCTTGCTCTGTTCTTTTCTCCAATATCTGATTTATATGGTTAGGTCCTTGGTGGCAGGCACCTATCAATGTTTGTTTGTGATGTAAGGTGCCATGTACATTGATGGTGCTATATAAGCAATAGTAATGTAACCACTGTGGTGACTTTTGTCCTTAATGTTCAAGTATCTTATTGCAATCTCTCTATAAAGATCTCTGTTCTCTGATTACAAATGACTTCAGATTGAATCACTGCCTACCAATGAAAGGAGGGCCAACAAGCAGGGCCTCAGATGCTGTTGTTAAGGCATAGGCAGGTTCATACAGTTCATACAAGGATTCTTTCAAACTACCTGCTCACAAAAACCATTTAAGGCTTTATAGAGTAAAACCAGCAGTTTGGAGTGGGTCTAGAAATGCAGTGTTAACCAGTGGAATTGCTATGTAATAGTCTTAAATAAATAATATAGGGCTTGACTTTTGATTGGCAATCTTCTTGGTGTTAGGTGTAGCAACCTTAAAAGCAAACAGAGAGGAAACTGATATACTTATACTATACTCAGTTATTCACTGTCGCTTTGCGTAGTTCTACCTTAGCAATGATAAAGAGTTCTCCTTAAGAGAAGAAACAAGTTGGAAATTTGTTTGTGCAACTACAATCTTTCTACTTCCTATGTTGTCTTATCACTGGAACTATTGGGCATTACATGTATTGCAGCTCTGGAATGAGCTGACCCATGTTGAATGTTTTCTAAAAATTCCCTGAGCAAAACACTTTAGGTTGTGTCCCAGTCTGTGGATCCCCCCCCTCCCCCCAATCAGAGTGGTGCTCCTTTATTTCTTGACATCCTTTTACCACCTGTGAGTTTATCTGCACAAAGCAGCTTTGGCCTTGGTTATATGTGCTTGGTACATCCAGACTTGATTACTGTAATATACTCTACATGGGGCTGCCTGTAAGAACATAGATTGCTGCCTTGAACCATGCCGGGATATGGTCTACTTCGCCCAGTATTTTCTATTCTGATTTGCAGTGCTGTCTGGGATCTTGGCAAAGTGTTTTCACATAGCATGCATCATCATCATTTTTCTGGAGATGTCAGGGACTGAATCCTGAAACCTTCTATATGCAAAGTGTGTGCTGTACCACTGTGCTGTGGTCTATTCCTATAGAAGCCAAAAGTTTATTTGTTAGCAGGTATCTAATTAGCAAGGAAGGATGTGTTCTTTTCTTGAACATAGCAAGTGGATTATCTAACAAGGGGGCAGCCCCACCCTACATAACTGATCACAAGACATGCACACCATTTGAATGGCAATGCCTATCAACCTGGGCCCCCTTTCAAATATTGTATTGGTGGGGTGTGGGGGATGAAGGGATCTCAGCCCCAGCAAACTTCACAAAGTGGTTGAAAACCTTTCTAGGAGCCAACTCTCTCAGAAAGGAAAGTATAAAGGTAAAGGGACCCCTGACCATTAGGTCCAGTCGTGACCGACTCTGGGGTTGCGGCGCTCATCTCGCTTTATTGGCCGAGGGAGCCGGCGTACAGCTTCCGGGTCATGTGGCCAGCAAGACTAAGCTGCTTCTGGCGAACCAGAGCAGCGCACGGAAACACCGTTACCTTCCCTATTTATCTACTTGCACTTTGATGTGCTTTCGAACTGCTAGGTTGGCAGGAGCAGGGACCGAGCAACGGGAGCTCACCCCGTCGCCGGGATTCGAACCGCTAACCTTCTGATTGGCAAGCCCTAGGCTCTGTGGTTTAACCCACAGCGCCACCTGCGTCCCCAAAGGAAAGTATACTTACTGATTATTTGTGTATGCTAACATAAGAAATCCACTGTGGATGGATGCCACATTAAAAATGGTGACATGTTAAATGGCATGTCTAGAGAGTTTGACTACTAACTAGAAGTTTCAATTCCAATTTGAGCAGCAAACCTAACCACATGTTAACACATTTGACTAGGTATATAGCCAAACTTGCAGTGCCCAGGGGATGGTAAGAGATCCAGCATACAGTGACTAATTATTATAGCAAAGAACCTGAAATCATCCAAAGGTTTATGTGATTAGAACATTCTTGGCCACTGTTGCTTTGCCAAAATGGAAGCCAAAAACTGGTTTTACAGGATGATTTTGTGCAGTGTATTATCCTTTGAGCAAACAGTGTAAGGTTTTGTTTGTTTTTCAAATCAGAAAAGTAGTACCAGTAATTCTTGATGAATTCAAACTATTTATTTCTTGACTATATATTTCTTCATTTATCTGCTCTGTCTCTACTAAGTCAAAGTGCTTTCTCTCCTAATCTAGGATACAGTCCTGACCCAGCTTACCTGGAAGTAAGCCCCATTTGATTCAGTTGGACTTACTTCTGAGTTAGATATGGTTAGGACTGTCCTGTCCTTGCACCTTGTCTGTTCAATATTTCTTAATTCTGTTCCCTCTTTGAGTCCCCTTTCACACATTTCTTGATTACTACATTGAACTTTCACTGTCAAAATCTCCTCTATTTCTTTTTCTTTCTGAAAAATATAATTTTATTTTTTTGTTATGACAATAAACTATAATAAAATTTAACAAACTTTGGAGTGCTGCTGTTCTTGTCACATTACCCATTTTCCTCTTTGAGTTTGTACTTTTGTTGCAAATAATAGAATCATCATCAAAACATTAATGAATCTGTGGAGGCACGTCTCTCTGTAGTAACTTCTCTACTTCAGCAGGCTCAAATAAGAAGAATTGTTTCCATTGCTGTAGAACTGTCTTTAATGTTTGGCTCCTGGATAGAGTTGTTTTATTTTATTTAATCAATGAGAGAAGTTTCAGTAAAGCCAGTGTAAGTCTACAGATCTGAGACTCACAGTACATCATGGTGCATGAGTTAACTTATATCATAAAACCCTTAGATAACCAGTTTGAACCTAGCAACATTTTGGTCATTTCTGGAAGTTCTAGCATTCTAGTATGTTCCATGAACCATCTTTGTTTTCTTGACTTTCTCTTCCTGTATTCAGGTTAGGACTGTGACACTCTGGAGAAATCTTCTTGACATGGGTATGCCTTCCAGCTAACCCAGGGATGAAAAGAAAAACAGCAGAGTATTCATGGAAGCCAGTACCACAGAGCAAATCTTCTCCATGTGACCGATTCAAGCATGCCTGCTGCATCTGCAGGGGGTTCCTTTATGTTTATGGTGGACGGCAAAATACTACCTTGAATGATTTCTGGCGATACAAGATAGGTAAGTTTTCCTGTTCACTAAATCATCATCATCATCATCATCATCATCATCATCATCATCATCATCTTTTTATTTGTATCCTACCCAACTGACTGGGTTGCTCCAACAAATTATAAAAACACAGTAAAACATCAAACGTTAAAAACTTTGCTATAAAGAGCTGCCTTCAGATGTCATATATTGTAGTTACATGTATCATTATGCCACTGACTAAACCAAATCTACATGCTGTATTCACACAAACCTGTTTTTCTTGACAACCTGATGAAATTTCCACCAGATTCTTTCTAAAGCAGATTCCTGCCCCTCCCCAATCCAAGTAAGCAAAGTAAGATTAATGAATAAACTTTATCACCCTAATAACAATAAGAATAATGATTGTTATGTGGATTCTTCATTCAAGCCCACCTTTACGGAAAGCTAATGCAAACCTTTTCCACATATGAAAATAAAAATAATGTAGAAGTATTATGATGACTACCTGTGGCACTTGCAGGCAAATGTTTTTGTTTTTCTGGTAAACCATACCCTTGATTTCCTGTGTTGATAAGGAAAAGTGAACATACCTGTTCAGAAACCATTGCTGTTTCTCTTGTGTGATCCAGTGCAACGGCTTTTATGTCATTACCATTTCAGAAACTAGGAGAATGCTGAGTTTATATCTGAAAGTTTGTGAATTTGGAGGTGGGGTTTAATTCTCAGTGGCAACTATCCAAAATGGATTCTAAAGAACATTGTTGTGTTCTGTGTATCTGTGGATATTAATCATAGGACAGTCACAGGGTACTAGGCCATGGGATAAATACAGGGTTTAATTACACATTATAAAAAATCGGGCTGCTGCCAAAATGTCATATGTCCAGTCCACGCTCCCTCTATAACATATAGTAAAATACATGCATTTCCTTGCTGCTGTTCTACATCAGCTGACACTGGAGGGGCAGGAAGTCTCACTGCATTCTCATGCTAAGCAAGTTAAACTATGGTTATGGAGGGAAAGGATGAAACTCTTGGTAAGTGGTGACTGTTTTTGGTGGAAGCTCATATTTCTGATGTGCATTTTCTGCCTCAGCTATGTGTTTTGTCTGTGGCCAGCAACTGTTTGAGAGAGGCTCAATAAAATGCAAACCGAGACTGCATTTGTCCAATAACATGCATCCTTTTTAACAGACAAGTCTTGTTGGAGACTAGTGCAAGCAGATGGAGCCAGTATTTTCCAGCGCTGCAGACTGGCCATTGTGAAACTTGTCCATAGAGCTGAAGCTCTTGCCTTGTTTTCTAATACACAGGGACCCACAGGTATCCACTTCAATGCATCACAGAGGATGACAGTCCATGTTTTACTTGCTTAATCTGTGTGGAATTTTAACAGAGCTTGATATAAGTAACTACTCCATGTTGGGAGAAAGACAGGTTAGGTGATTTCATGGGTCCCTTTCACACCTTGACAATCTTAATCAAAACACTTTCTAGAGAATAATGAATGGGAGAGACTGGAAAACTCAGAAGATGGCCCTGAAGAACTGGAAGAGCACACAATGGTGGATTATCAGGCAAGTTTGAATTGATTTAGTCCTGTATAATACAATTAGTTCTTCCTTGCTACTGTGGACTCAGCTATAAAGCTGCAAATATAATGTTTTAATTGTATTTTAAGTGCATTATACAAATGTGACACTAGATGGTGAGCTTATGGCAAATTCAATATATTTTTCAAAACACTTCTTAAAAAAGCATTTCCACAGCGTTTTTTATATGCGTCTAGATTCTACCTGTCATTTCCCCATTATAGTCTGTGTGGCTGGTGCTGTTCTGTAGTTTAGTTTCCTGGTAGGCTCAGACTTCTGCTTCAGGGTAAGAATCTCTATTCTCTTCTTCCTGCAGCAGCAAAAATATCCAGCCCCCCCCCCCCGAGAAACTGCTGGGTATGTGTAACACTTGTATTCCTATAGGTCAGGTGACTGTTGTTAGCAGAAAGAACTCTAGAAGGGGAGGGAATAGCCCTTCTTTCCTAGAGAGGTTCAGCTACCGTGTTCTTTGTGGGCCTCCTTTCACTGATCACATTTTTGAGACATAAACCTATAAATACAAAGTGTGATTGAACAAACACACACTTGCAAACATATGTATGGTTGTTGTTTTTCTTTAACTAAATTAGTGAGTGGGTAGCATTATTATTGGAGTAAGATGATAGTTTGCTGTTCTCCTTTTAGGTGAAATAAGGTGAACAAGCATTTGGTTTGCTGTTTTCCTTTTAGGTGAAATAAGGAACAGAGTACCATGGTTTTTTTGCAGGTGGTTTTTTTGGCATATTGTTCTCTGTTAGTGACAAGGTTGTTTCGTTGAGAGGGAATGACAATGAAACAGTCAGTCAGCTGTAGAAGGACATTCCTTTCAGTAACGTTATTCAATTTATTTTTACCTACTAGGGCTGATTTAAATATTAGAAACCTTACAGCTGGCCTATGCGAAAGCTGTCGAAAAGCACATCTATGTGGTGCTCTGGCTGGCAAGCAGACACTCTAAAAACATCTTATCTTGTGTGTCAGCTTAGTACGTGCAGCATCTGCCATGTTCCTCAGTTATCTTTGTAACTGCTGACACTACCCATTTTAAATGTTACACCTGATGCGTTTCTGCAGCCTCTGTGGAGGTAACATAACATTTCAAATCAGCCCCAAGCATATGTCCCACAAATCAATTTGCACAGCCCCCTTAAAAGATGTGCCTCAAAGTTATTATTTGTTCAGTAGACATTCTAGATACCCCCACAATAGTGTATTTAAAATATTTTTGTCATTCCTACAGGCCAAGCATGAGGAAACTCACATTTGGGCAACTCTATTGGGCACTTAAGCTCTCTTAGGCCTCTCCCCTCACTGGCACTGCTATGTGCCCTGTCTTTCTTTTCCCTGTGATAATGCCTCTTGCTTGCCTGGCATTTTGCATTACAGGAATGTAGCCCTCCTGTCAAATCCATTGCCCCACTGGCTTTACCCTCTCATCACCACTGGCACATGGTCCCCAAAAGTTGCTCACAAGGGAATGTGGCCTCGGGCTGAAAAGGGTTCTCCACTCCGGCTGTAGGCTTTAACACCTTCCAGAAAGGTTCATTGTCAACAAATATTGTAATAAATGTTTGTGACCACAGTACTATCCACCTGAAGTGGCTATAGGGATCTGCCTTAGTAAGCAAGTCTTTTGGATTTAATTCTGTGTGTTCAATATTTAAGTGTGCTTGCAATCACAAAAGTTGGCACAGCCCATTCTGCGCCTCTCTCCATGAAACATGCCGGGGGGGGGGGCGTATGTATGTGTAGAGCATGGTGCATGGGACCATTACTCCTTCCATATGTCTGTTGCTAGAGTGCAGCTTAGATTGTGATTTGAAATTTACAATGAATTCACTTGATTGCATTTGACTTTGGAAGATACAAGTATGTTTTACAAGAAAATCATTATTTTACTTTCAGGGTATCCTCTATATCTTTGGTGGAATGGTGGATTCTGCTTTCACACTGAGAAAGAATCCTCTTTGGATGTATGACACTGGTATGGAACTAGACAAGCAACATCTTTAAACAGGATTGCATATAGATTTGATAAATACGTAGGTAGGGCAGCCTGTTTGGGTGGAGTAGACAGGTGAGAATCTTTTGGCATGCCTTGTTTGCCATTATATCTGCCTGAGCTTGCTTGAAGCATCAGATTTCCAGTCAAGTTCCAGTAAGATCAATAGTCAATCCATTTGAACTATAGAATGTTTTAACATTTCAGGTAAACGTATCTATAGAAAAAGAAACACCACGCTATTTAACAAGAAGCTTCCCCCGTGTCTCATTCACTATAGGATTATTCACAGCAAAACTACCCAGCAAAAGTACAGGAGTAGGAGGAGGTTGAGAAATCCACTTAACTACCTTTGTGTTGGAATCAATGTTTCACTAAACACAAATTTAGTAATTCAGCTATATATTTGTGACAGAACACTGAGTATTAGGGCCAGGACAGTCCTAGCATTCTTCCATTTGTTGATCATGTCTTTTCTGTATAGTTGGCAGGGATTCAGTTCCTGGGAACTATGAATTGCAGCCAGAAGCCTCAAGCCAATTTAGTGGCATGCTAATACCTTCCAAACATTACAGAAGAGTTATAGTTGGCTTGTGGCTGAGAACCAGGGGTCTGCTCTTTTGCTGTAGTGTATGCAAAACATTTCTTAGGTCCAGGCCTCATGAGAAAGCAAGATGAGATCTTCTGCATATTCCCAAGGATGGTGGGTGGGGACACAACGCCTTACCAGCCAATACTATAACATCATAACAACAGTACATCCATCATCTTTTTGGATTGGGGACAATAAATATGGTTGTATTTTTTGACCACAGGAAGCTGAGTCTGATCAGTGGTATGTCCCATCCAATATTGTCTATCCTGGTTCAAAGTGGCTCCCCTAGGTCTCTTTTTGCCATGATATCAGATTTTTTTTTTTAAAAAAAACAAACCCTGAATATACCTAGGATTGAACCTGTAGCATTAAATATGCAAAACACTGAGCCATGGGTACTTCTTATTTTTTGCCAGTGTCACTTCTGACAAACACTGTTGAGATGCTACTTTTGGGCAATATTTATGACAGGTGAAAGCTACCTTAGTTGCTGTTAAGGAGAACTGAACAACTTTCTTGGTTCCCATCTCCAAAGTTCAATGGGCCTTGCATGACATTACAAATAGAGCAGGAGTACCCTCTTGTGGTTAGTATTGTAACTGATATTTTATTGAAACTGCAGATTCAGCTAAATGGATGGAGCGCCAACTCACAGCAGGGGAGAGTGAAGTAAGAAATTTGGAAAACAGAAATGTGTGAATCATACATGAAACATGTTGCTTTGTTGATCCAACAGCTTGCTTAGGAATATGTTCTGAAAACTGTTCCAGAGTTCATCCAGGGAAATGCAGCAGCAGAGTAATTTTATGCTGTTGGTATCACTTTTTCACTGTAAGGGGAGGGATACTCATTTCTTCTATATTCTTAAATAATCTATATAGCATGTATATTTTTGGATCTTAACCCAAGGTTCTTAACCCAAGGTACCACTGTACTAGGGCAGGGGGGGGGGGACAGCTGAAAATGGCTTCCTTCCCCATTCTACTGACTTTACTGCCAGCTGAGCAACACAGTTGGACACAACCCATGAGTATTTCTTTGTTTATAATATGTAGCACATTTATAACTGCTCTCTATACCAAATTACTTATGGTTTATTAGTTATAGATTGTGAGCTGCCCAGATAATGTTAAAGGTTAGCTATATAATTTTTCATTAATAAATACCAGGGTTTCTTCATGTATATAGGTACTAAAAAATATTTTGGTGAAAACCAGGCATAGCGGAGGCTGTAACCTGAAGCGTCTGTAACCTGAAGCATCTGTAACCTGAGGTACCACTGTACTGATGTTCATAAAGGTGTCAGTTACTGGTGTTTTACAAGGCCAGTGTGAATGCATTTTTAAGTGGAAGTAGTAAGGCGGGGGTCTGCTTGGATAGATGTGATGGCAACTGTTAATGGTAGTTGTTTCATTACTATCCTCTCTGCAGGGAACGGCTCCAGTTAATCGGAAGGGCCACAGTGCAGTCGTCTACAAAGGCATCATGTACATGTATGGCGGATACGTTGACCTTAAGGGTGCTTCTCAAGAATTCTGGACTTTATGTCTAAGTAAGTAAGTTGAGCTTTCTCTGTAGGCATGTTACTGCAACCCAGCAGTGAGGAACCTCTGGCTTGTGTCCTTATTAGGCTTATTGGGCATCCTCCTTGGGCTGTGGTGTGATTTGGCCCAAATTGCAGCCATCACTTGGTGTCATACGGCATCAGCCATGGGACAGGTAAATCTGCACGGCCATCTTGAAAATGAAAAATTGGTAGTACACTCTATGTACACTTCCAATTGTTCCTTTCCAGCTGCTGGTAGAATTTTGCACTTTTTCTGTCACCCTACCCACCTGTCAAAGTGGTATTTTTTTGTGTGTGTGTGTGTTTTAAATTTAGCAACCACCCAATTAGTTAGAAAGGAAACAGAATTTCCTTTGATTCTGTCAGGGAACTGCCATCGGAGCATCAGGTGGTGGAGGGGCTCAGGGAGGAAGAAAGAGACTCAACAGCTGAAGCAGGAACCAGCAGGGGGAGGAGTGGATCTCTGAGGGAATGCGAGCAGGAGGGAGGGCTCAGAGACGCTTCCAGCGAGAACAGTGGGGAGGTATCTGAGTCTCCCATAGGGAGACCCACACCTCGCCGGAAACTGTCACGCCGTGAGTCCAGGAGACGCGTTTCCGTTAAGGAGCTTCTTTGCTGGAAGCGCTTCCGCAGACAGCCACTGTCAGACTCTACGAGTGACTGAGAGCAGACATGTTTGAGGAGCTCTGTCACACACAGAGGTTTGTGGAGCCGCACAAACTCTGAGGGAGCACGATTTTACGCACAAGCAGCTAATCATCCCATTACAGCAGTCTGACAGTCTCTGTACGCTGCCTGTGCAGGAGAAAGCATCATGAGCGACCCAGCCGGAACCGGAGGAGCAGGGGTTGGAGCTGGTCCAAGCTTGGAAGAAAGATACCGAGCGTTGGAAGTCCAACTTGCGCTGCAGACGGCGAGGCTTGAGGAGAGAAGGGCTCAGGATGCAGACCAGAAGGGGAGAGCCACTCAATTCCCCAGAAAGGTACCAGGATTGGTGCAGAAGTTTGGGGGGGACCCCAAGGATTACCATGCCTTTAGGACAGAGATGCAATATGCCATTAATGTGCAGTTTGATGAGTTCCCTGATGAGGAATCGCGAGTTGCTTTCGTAATTGGGCATCTTGAGAAAGGGGCGCGGGACTGGGTACGACCCCTAATGGCAACGCACAATGACGTCCTAAAGGACACGATGAAGTTCTTTCGTGCAATGGATATCATGTTTTCCAGCGATATTGAGGAAAGGGTGGTGCGCAGACAGCTAATGGCTTGCAAGCAGGGAAGCCGATCTGTCCGTGAGTACTGGACTGAGTTTACCATGCTGGTTCACAGATTGGGTTGGGATTTATCGGCGGCACCCATTCAGATGCTATTTGAAGAAGGTCTTTCTTCGGCTGTGAAAGACGAGCTGTCCCGGAGCCCCAGGGCGGTGTCTATGGATCAGCTGACCAAATCTGCGCTGACCATAGGAGCGCGTCAGGAGGCAAGAGCCTTGGAAAGGCGGGAAGGGAGAGGGGAACGTTGGAAGGAGTTCCGCATTCCAGACATTCCTGAGCCAGCTTTCCCGCCGGCAGAGCCGATGGAAATCGGAACAGCGCGCGCGCGCGCATTTTCAAAACCCAGTGAGGGGGCTAAGAAGGAGGGAAAGGGCGCCCGGAAATGCTATCTCTGCCAACAGCCAGGCCACTTTGCCAGAGTCTGCCCCCAGAGGAAGGAATGGCAAGGGATGGTGGGAGCTGTTGAGGGAGGAGAGCAGGGAGAAACAGAGCAGGTAAAAGCCAACGCCTGGTTGCCACAGTCGGGGCACTGCAGCCAGGCCAAAGAGCAGTGAAAGTGCCCGTGCCAGACGCTCCTCAACCTGCTCTAGTGATTGAAGTGTCGCTAGAGCTGCAAAATGGACACCCCCTAAAAATAAAGGCGCTGTTGGACTCAGGCAGCTCCTGCAATTTTATGAGCAAGGAGTTTGCTGCTGAACACCAGATACAGACGATCCCTTTAAGCAACCCCCTGCAGGTGACCACGATCGATGGCAGGGAGTTGTTGGGAGGAGGAGTCAGCTTGCAGACAGTCCCAATGATAATGAGGGTGGCAAGGCACACAGAACTGATAGCGTTTAATGTGGCCACCTTGGGAGGCGCTCCCATTATTTTGGGAATGAGCTGGCTAGCGCTACATGATCCGCTGGTGGGCTGGCATCAAAGAGTGGTTTCCTTTGGTTCAGCACATTGCTTAGAACACTGCAAAGGGGAAAAGGGTTCAGCAGGGGCCCAAGCCACCCTAGCAGGGACGGAAGTAATGGAGAAGGTGAAGGTACCACCACAGTATGCAGATCTCAGCGACGTGTTCAGCGAGAAGGAAGCTGACCAACTACCCCCGCATAGGCCCTTTGATTGCCAGATCAATTTACTCCCTGGAGCACAGCTTCCTGTAGGCAAGTTGTATGCCAGGTCAGACAGAGAAATGCAGGAGTTGCGAGAGTTCATTGACAAGAACCTGAAGAGAGGCTTCATCAGAGAATCCAAAGCAGCGGGGGGTAGCCCAGTGTTTTTTGTGGATAAAAAGCACACGGACAAGCCGAGACTTGTATGTGATTTCAGGCGGTTAAATGCAGTGACAGAACCAGTGGCTTTCCCTATGCCCAGGATTGATGATATTTTGACCAGGGTGCGGAAGGGAAAGATTTTTACAAAGCTGGATCTAAGGGGGGCGTACAACTTGATACGTATAAGGAAAGGGGATGAATGGAAAACCACCATGTTTACCCCTTTGGGGGCATTTGAATATCTCGTTATGCCTTTTGGATTACAAGCAGGCTCAGCGTGCTTTCAATCTTTTATGAACCACGTACTGGGTCCTTTGCTCTACAAGAATTGCGTGGCCTTCCTAGATGATGTATTGGTGTATTCGGAGAATGAGGAGCAACATGTGAGAGACGTCAGAGAAGTGTTGAGCAGGCTGCAAGCCAACAGGCTGTGGGTGAAACTGGAGAAGTGTCAGTTTCATACCAAGGAGGTGGAATTCCTGGGGTACCGCCTGTCAGACAAGGGATTGGCCATGGATCCCGGCAAGGTGCAGGCAGTGCTGGAATGGAAAACACCCAAAACCAAGAAGGATGTGCAGAGGTTCCTAGGGTTTGGAAACTTTTATCGTAAGTTCATCCGAAACTTCGCCCACCTGACGGCGCCCATTACGGACTGTCTCAGCAGTAAAAAGAAGTTTGTATGGACGGCGGAGGCGGAGCGAGCGTTTGAGGAACTGAAAAGGGCCTTCGCCTCAGAAGAACAACTTCTGCATGTGGATTTACAAAGGAAGCTGAGGGTCGAAACAGACGCATCTGACAGAGCCATAGGGGCGGTGCTTCTTCTGCAGCCGGGGAAGGAGGAGTCAGAGTGGCGACCGTGTGCCTTCTTTTCGCGAAAGCTGAACAAATCCGAGAGGAACTACACGGTGTACGACCGGGAACTTCTTGCTATTCATGAGGCTTTCCGGAAATGGAGGCACCTGCTAATTGGTGCACAACATAAGGTGCAA
The DNA here is from genome assembly GCF_964188305.1 of Podarcis bocagei. Taxonomy (NCBI): domain Eukaryota; kingdom Metazoa; phylum Chordata; class Lepidosauria; order Squamata; family Lacertidae; genus Podarcis; species Podarcis bocagei. The sequence continues at coordinate 93,224,929 of NC_138125.1, read as the reverse complement.
GTGTGCACGGACCATAAGAATCTAGAGTATTGGAGAACTGCGCGAGTGCTCAACCAACGGCAGTTGAGATGGGCCCAGGAGTTCTCCAAGTTTAACTTTGAGATTTGTTACGTGCCAGGCCCAGAGAACGTTAGGGCGGACGCTCTCTCACGCAAACCTGAATATTTGGAGGGGGAGGGAGCACCCGAAGAGACCCATGTCATTCCAGAGGACCGCTGGGTGTGTGGGGCGGCATTGGTGGGGCAAAGGGAATTGGTAGAGGGAACGGTGCATGATGAATACGCCCAGGACAAACTCAGGGGTCTCAGGAGGGAGGGAGACAAACCCGGGGGTTTTGAGGAGAGAAACGGGGCATTGTACTACAAGGGAGCGTTATATATACCCGAAGGGGAATTGAGGGAGAAGGTACTCAAGCAACTGCACGATAGCCCCACAGCAGGGCATTTTGGGCAACACAAAACCATGTGGCTGGTTACCAGGGAATTTTGGTGGCCCAAGGTCAGGGAAGATGTGCGGGAGTATGTGAGAGGGTGTGACCAATGCCAACGAGCCAAGGGGGAGAGGCGGGCACCGGCAGGTTTATTAGAACCACTACCCACACCTGAAAGACCATGGGAAGCAGTGGCAATAGATTTCATGACTGATCTGCCAAGGTCTAGAGGGAAAACAGCCATCATGGTTGTGGTAGACCTGTTAACTAAAATGGCCCACTTTATAGCCTGCTCACATGCGGTCACAGCAGAAGAAACAGCTAAATTGTTTGTAGAAAATGTGTTTAGGTTGCATGGCGCCCCCTTGAGGGTGGTTTCAGACCGAGGGAAACAATTTACTTCCAGGTTCTGGAGGAAGCTCATGAGCTTACTGCATGTAGAGGTTAATTTCTCAACGGCCCGTCATCCAGAAACCAACGGGCAGGCGGAAAGAGCTAATGGTGTTCTCCAGCAATATTTGAGGTGTTATGTGAATGACAGAGAGAATGATTGGGTGGAGAAGCTGGCGTTGGCAGAATTTGCCTACAACAATGCAGAGAACGTGTCCACGGGAATGAGCCCCTTTTTGGCTAATCACGGGTGCCATCCCAGAGCCTTCCCAGGGGGGGAAGGGGAGAACTGGAGCGTTCCAGCTGCAGAACAGTTCGTTGAAGAAATGGAAGCGATCCATCGCCAGCTCCAACTCAACTTAAACAGGGCTAAGGAGGAATATAAGAGGCAGGCAGACAGAAACAGAAGGGAAGGTGAAAGCATTAGGGTGGGGGACCAGGTGTGGCTGTCAACCCAAGGGTTGCCATTCAAAGGGGGTTGTAAGAAGTTAAGACCCAAAAGGCTGGGCCCATTTGAAGTCATGCAGCAGGTCAACCCAGTGGCTTTCAGACTCCGGTTACCGAACCACATGAAGCTGCACCCAGTTTTCCACAGGTCGTTGCTGTCACCGTATAAAGGGGACAGAGAAGGGAGGGTCACTAGGGGGCCAGCAATGGAGGAGAAGGAACACAGCTACCATGTAGCGGAGATCCTCGATTCCAGGTGGAAGGGAGATCAAGTAGAGTATTTGGTAATGTGGGAAGGGGAACCGGAGTCGGAAAACACCTGGGTTAGGGCAGAGGATGTCAATGACGAAGTTTTAATAGAAACTTTTCATCAGAGGTTCCCACGTAAACCTCAGCCTGTAGCGAGGTTCCGGAGGGAATACTTTGCCACCACCGACGAAGAAGAGGAGTTGGAGGGGTTCACAGATTCCGAAGAGGAGGAGGATTCAGCGAGCCAGGACGGCGATCGATGGAGGGAATTGTTTGAGACGTCTGAAGATGAAGAAGATTCTTTTCGGGGTTTTAACCCTTCACCTCCCAGAGGAGAGGAAATGGGAGGGGGTGAGGGGGGCCCTGGAGGGGAGGTGGATGTCAGGGAACTGCCATCGGAGCATCAGGTGGTGGAGGGGCTCAGGGAGGAAGAAAGAGACTCAACAGCTGAAGCAGGAACCAGCAGGGGGAGGAGTGGATCTCTGAGGGAATGCGAGCAGGAGGGAGGGCTCAGAGACGCTTCCAGCGAGAACAGTGGGGAGGTATCTGAGTCTCCCATAGGGAGACCCACACCTCGCCGGAAACTGTCACGCCGTGAGTCCAGGAGACGCGTTTCCGTTAAGGAGCTTCTTTGCTGGAAGCGCTTCCGCAGACAGCCACTGTCAGACTCTACGAGTGACTGAGAGCAGACATGTTTGAGGAGCTCTGTCACACACAGAGGTTTGTGGAGCCGCACAAACTCTGAGGGAGCACGATTTTACGCACAAGCAGCTAATCATCCCATTACAGATTCTTTGCAGCCACAGCTTGAATTTAAGAGTGTACTTTGGGTTCTTCCTTTGAAAATCAGTCCCCTGATGTCATGTGACTGGCAGGTGGACAGTTCTGTCAAAGTGGCCAGCAGTGGGTAGGGCAATTTTGGATCCTGCTCCCCATCCCTACTGAAGTGGCTGGTGGTTATGATACAAAACCCTTTTGAAACATCTAAAATGAGAATGAAAATGCAATTCTGTAGCTGGCTTCGGCTCCATGTTTATCTGGGTATTGAATTAAACTAGGGATGGGGGAACTTTAAGCTTATGGACCAAATATGACCTTTCAAGCCTCTTTACCTGGTCCTCTAGACTCTTCCCAGGCCACACCTCTAAGAGCCCTGCTCCATGCATGCCCTCCTCAAATGCTTATGCCTGTCTGGAATGTGTAACAGCAACAGGATGTCATTTGCATGCCTTGAAGGAGGATGGTGGATATGTAGAAACATCTAACTTTGTATTCCTGTGGTAAAGGCACTTGTGAAGGAGTACTCTGCAGGATTAAACCCTCCTGCTCCCCACTGAGAAAGAGGACAAGACACAACTTCTTCCCCTGCTCCCCTCCCAACCGTATGTTTAGTTAGGTTTTTGCAAACCCTTATTAACATCAGCTCACCACCTGAAATAATTTGGATCTGGGGAACTGTGCACAGCCTTTAGTCACATCTGTTGATTTTTGTCTCTGGTCCTACCCCACTGGCATGCAAGCCCCAGAAGGGAATGTAGATGTTGGGCTGGAAAAGGTTCCCTGCCCCTATGTTGAAACAGAAATGGACTGTAATCTTCTTCCTCCAGATAAAAAACAGTGGACACCAGCTGTATCTTACGGTGGTAGCCCAGGCCCTCGACATGGCCACTCAGCTGTGGTTCATGGCAACAACATGTACTTGTTTGGAGGGCTGATGGGTCTGAGTGAACAAAAAGACTTCTGGAAGTGGGATTTCATGGCTGCCAACTGGTCTAGTATCAGAATGAGGTAAAATCTTTTGAGAGCTATTAACCAGCATTTTCAGCAAGCTGTAGTTTGAGAATGGAGTAGATAAAACTACCCAAAATTAGAAAGGTTAAAAATATGTGTCTCGGGGAGCTAGGCAGCTATGATGGCTGCCTCTGAGGGATGTGGATTAAGCTGTATTTGTACTTTGTGGAACAGCAAGTTGGTTCCCTTTCTAACGTGGGGTAGGGAATGTGTGGTGCTCTGGATGTTGTGGGTCTCCCAACCCCCATCAGCCCCATCTAGTGTGTCCAGTTCATTGGGGATGGTGGGAGTTGTAGTCTAGCAACATCCAGAGGGTCAAAAGTTCCCCACCTCTGCTTATAAGCTGTTGAACTCATGCTTTAATAATGCACATGTTCGCATCATTCTAGTCACATTCTCTGTGATCCAAATAACGCTGTTGAAAAGCAGAAGGCATTTCTAATGCATTTCTTGGGCAAGGTCTCTTGTTCTGTAAGAGGCTGCCGTGGGAAGTCAAGCCCTGATATACAAAATTACAATGCTGTGATAAGGGAGGATTACATTTATATACAGTGGTACCTCGCAAGACAAAAAACTCGCTAGACGAAAGGCTTTTTTGTTTTTTGAGCTGCTTCGCAAGACGATTTTCCCTATGGGCTTGCTTCGCAAGACGGAAACGTCTTGCAAGTTTGTTTCCTTTTTCTTAACACCGTTAATACAGTTGCGACTTGACTTCGAGGAGCAACTCATAGAACGTGGTGTGGTAGCCTTTTTTGAGGTTTTTAAAGACTTTGGTGATTTTTGAAGCTTTTCCAAAACTTTCCCGACACCGTGCTTCACAAGACGAAAAAAATCGCAAGACGACAAAACTCGCGGAACGAATTAATTTCGTCTTGCGTGGCACCACTGTACTGAGCCACACATTTCTGTCAGAATCAGGCCGAGACTTTTTGAGGAGGTAACTTTTTAAAAAATAGGGCAGTTTCACAAATGTTTGTACTTTTTAAAAGAAAGTATATTCAACTTGGGCTGACCAAGAATTATTGCATAATCATCCGTAACAGCCAATTTAGGGAGCATTATACATTCAGATACCTTCATTCAGTGCAGTTCCCTCTATCTTATGTAATTAATGGTGCTGTATAGTGCTGACCAAACAGAAACTAAAATCCTACCTCATTTTCATCAGCATAAACATTACTGATCTGTGTTCCTTGTTCTCTGTTGTGCTTGTGTTTAGTCACGGGCCTCCTAAAGTGGTGGGACACTCAGCTTTAATATTTGAAGATTCCATGCTGCTCTTTGGCGGAGGAATTTCTAATACTAGGCCAAGCAGTATTCTGTGGAAATACCATTTTCCATCTCAGATGTGGAAACAACTGGCTAGGACAACAGAACCTTCATCCAAAGTTTTTCACTGCATGTTGGGGATTGGATATGGCTTCCAAGGGATTGCTGGTTCTTCAAGGAAGTCACTCAGCTATTTGCATCAAAAAGAAATGGGTTGTTCAAAGCTACTGGCCATCTCTAAGCAGCATGCCTGTTTCTGTGAGTATATTCACCAGGAGCCTTCATACCAAACATTCAGCAACGACGGTAGCACTGAAATTGAAATGAAAACCTTTTACCTGTCTCAGGAGGAGCCAGGATTTTGCTCACGCCAAACCACTTCGAGTTCAGAACTGAGTGCAAATGAGAAAGCATGCATATTGTCCGAGAGAGAGAGAACATCCTACCTAAACCTACCAAGAGAACAGGACTTTACAGAGGAAAATGCAAGTTTCATTGATCTGACACCTGCCTCTGTGGACATTTGTGAGTCTTCTGCCTCCATGGACATTAGTGAGTCTTCTGCTGTGCTGCTGCTTATTGGAGGTAAACCTTTGTCAAGTTCCTCTTCAATTTCATTTTGGCAAATGGAGCTAGACAAAATTTAAATGGCGCATATACACATACTAAGGAGTGAGAACAAAAATACACCCTGTTCTATTTTACCCATTTTGTCATGAAACCAAAATGTCATATGAATATAAAGTATCTAAGTATTTGAGAATGACAGCGTTACCCCTTCATGGAGCCACTCACTCAGGGAAATAAACCATGCTGCTATTTTCAATGAATTGGTTTGGGCCTGCATGCTTGGATTAAGCAGCTTCATTGTGAATGCAGAAAAAGCGTCCAGTAAACCTGCTGCTTGTCCCTACAGTTAATTATTTTATTTATATAGAGCAGAGCTGCTCAAATTGTGGCCCATGGTGGTCTGCAACATGGCTCTGGATTTATAGTTGAAGATGAAACATCAATAGTCGTGTTGATTTTTAATTGTTTTTTATTCCTCATATTGTATTCTTACTGAATTACAATTTGAAATCTATGGCATATGAATTGGAATACAATATACAGAAAACAAAAGGAACAATAAAAATACAATTAAAAATCATACTGCAGCCAGCCTAGCAAATTACAGTTGCTACAACAGCACAAAAATCCTTAATCAGTCTACCAAGACTCTCAGCAACCTTCAAGTGGTCCATGAGAAAATGTTTTGGAAGCATTGCTTTAGTGTTTAAAGCCCTTCTTAGGTTACCTTCTTAATCCTTACAGCAACCCTGTAAGGTAGGATCAGAGTTGTTATCCCAAAGTTGCAGATAGGAGTGCTGGTAAAAGATTCTGTCTTACCTAGGTGTACACAAGGGTATGTTGAAACCAGTGGACAACTTAGTTCTTAGCTGCTTTGCCATACCACTTGAATCTACATCACCCCATCATCTCTATATAAAGTGGCCCTGCTAATTATTTTTAGACCCCTAGAAAAAGAACCAAAATTAAGTTAATTCCCCTGTAGTTAAGATATGTTAAGGCAAGCAGGCTTCTCCCTAAGCCAGGGAAGGCAGAGTGCACAGATGTGCATACACTCACTCCATCCTTCCCCAGTAGCTAGGCTTTGGATGGGGGGAGGGTGCCCCCCCTTTTTGCCAGTCTATTGGAAGATGTGATCTACCTGGAGTTTAAGTGGGGAAGTGGGGAAACGAGATAATCTCCCCCTAGCTTTTTTCAAAACTAATTGCAGAAGGGGTATGTGCATGCCACAGCTGGGGCTGCATGCGACTCTTAATCTCAGGGTCATGGGTTTGAGCCCCACAATGGGGAATATATTCCTGCATTGCAAGGGGTTGGACTGCATGACCCTTGTGGTCCCTTCCAACTCTACAATTCTATGATTCTATAGTAACTTAATATTATGCTGAAAACCAATTCTGGTGCTTGTTTGGGACTATCACAGTACTTTGCTGGTCCCCAAGGAAGGATATTTTTTGTTTGGCCATTCCCACTGGTGAATCTTGAAATCTGCTGTGCTCAATCAGAGATGGAAAATGGTCCCTTGAAGTTAACCTTTCCTGACCTTTGCCAGAAAACAAGGTTACAAAGTACACAGCTATTGTAAAAGCTTGCTGTATGCCTTATCAGTTTCAGAAGTGCTGCTCTTCAAATTGTCTTTAAAAGTTTAGCTGCCACTAAACAGCACATGGTGAGCTTTATAAGTGATCTTATTTTTATATTTTTAGACTTTGACATTTATTTTTTGTGATAAAACTACATAAAATTATATTACTATGTTTTTGTGATTAAACTATATAAGCATCATTTTTTGTATGTATGCTGTTTGTATCTGAGAAGCAATGCATGATTGATGAAGGATTTAAAGTTGGACAATAATTACAAAAGCATATATTATTAAATTGTTGGCAATATGGCTGGTCATTAGTCACCATTTGATTTAGACTTAATGTGGCACTTTGCCTGTAGCAATTGTGTAAAAACACTTTTAAGAATCAGTGTACCCACTTAGAATGAAGTGGAGGTCAAATTTGTTGATCTAAGAAGCAATTTGGATTCTGGAATAAAATTTAAGGCCTAATTCTAGGTCAGCTAATCAATTAATTCACTTTCTAGACAAAATTGTGGGTAGAAATCTTAAGACTGAACTTCTCTCCTTGGGTGCAACTATTACTTGGTATCATTCATATGAGAGGTCAGCAGAAAATAGTGTGTTGTCAGTTCTGTATGAGAAACACAGAACTTCACCCAAGATAAGGGGGCTGCTAGGGACAGGCAAAAATGCAGGAATGAAGCAGATTGTTTGCACATTGCAAAATTATTGTAAAAGAAAAACAGATAGAGGCAGTCATTTTGCACAGTTGTGTTATATTTAGAAATAAACTACAACAGTTTGTGACTGATTCCAAGTGGACTACAAATCACAGTTCCCATATACAGATGTTCAGTTCAGTGCAGTTACTGTAGCACAGTTTATATATGTTACCATGAAACACAGTGTTCCTTATATATAATACTTAAAAAAACAAATAAGTTATACTCAGAGCTAGTGTCAAGCTCTACATCATTTAAAAAGAATTACAAATACAGCAGTTAGTGGGTGTGATTTTTTAAAAACAAACAAAATACTCTAACTCAAAATAATAAATCTTACATACTTTAAAGTAAGATTGTCCAGTTGAGGGAAGTAAGAGGATAAACAAATCAGTCACCAAACCTTTCTGCTGGGGGTGCTGCAGTAGAATGCTCCCTATTCTCTGATGCATGCGGAATGCCATACCTCCCCCAGGGCCATCAATTTCACAGTAAGAAAAAAGTTGAACATTTTGCTCCAGGAGGATGACTGTTGATATTCAGTGTTTGCACCAGAGAACAAAACAGCCGTAATCACTAGTGAAACACAATGTCTAGCTCACCAGATAGATAGATAGATAGATAGATAGGAGTGAGCCTCCTTACAAACTCTACTGTGCATGTACTGTAACATACAAGATGTGTGGTCTACAGACTCTACACAGAGGCATGATTCTCCATTGGCTTTACACATGTATAGGACTCCATCTAAAGCTGTTGCTTCACACATTACTAGTTTGGGGAGCTGGAGGCCAAGGCTGGTACTTATTCCTTTAGCATGTAGATAGAATTGCCATTTGGTAAATGTATGAACTCTAAGCATGGTCAGCCCATGAACTAATTTATGATCAGTTGCTGTAAACAAAAGTGCAATTCTGCATGCATTGGGCCAGGGCTGGGGAATTTGTGGCTCTTCAGATGTCTCCAACTCCATTTGTAGTCCAGCAACATCTAAAGGGCACCAGGTTCCACACCCCTGCAATAGGCAGAACAAAAGCTACTTTCCAAGCATTTCTCAATATGGTGGTTGCTCTCAACCAGCACAATCCTTCTAACATCAGGTAACAGTAATCTGCAAATATGCCATCAACCTTAATTAACCCCTAAAGCCAGTGTCTTATAGCCAAATGTTCAGGCGAGCAACTTTACTGCTCACCTCCACTAACACATATTGCATTTATGAAAGACTGAGTTCCCTCTGTGATAACTGCACCTTTCATATGACAGTGTTTGCATGACACAATAAGCATTATTTCTTTTGTACAACGCAACCATTGAATACTGATGACATCTCATCATGAACTGCATGGCAATAACAAGGGCTATATACCATACCCAGTTTCTGTGAACAGGAATAGGCATTTGTTTCTAGGAAAAAGACTGTCTACTTTGCAAGTCATGTAGGTTCACCATTAAATAAAATATAAATATAGATCATGAGATCTGTGTCTTGCACAGTATTCCTCCACCAGTCAAATGAATAATCAATTTTGGCTATATAGTTTTAAAAATACATTTGATAGCTATAGTGGTCAGCAATGTTGTAGTCTAAGACTTCCTAGTAATTCAGAATTTTACAGTAGTGGAAATGAGAACAATTTCTTACATCTGAGCATCTCTCCATTTTTCCTTTGTTTTTGGCTTGGCTTGCATAGGACTCTAAATCACACAGAGTAACACAAATTTTGTTGTTGTTCAGTAGTCATTCTCTAACAACCCTAACATGCAACATTTTAGAAACTAGCTATACCTGCAATCTAGGAAACTCAAGGAAGTTTCACTAACATTCTAGATAGCAAACCGTTTATTAACCTTTCTTCTACTTCCACTCTCTTGTAATCGGGGGTATATTAAAAATAATTACTGTAGCATCTAAAATACACTCTTCTGTTAAAATTACTGATAAAACCCATGAGGTGATTTGGATTTTACCTCCAGATTGTTTGAAATGGTTTAGGCAGTTTCTTCTCCAGTTTGCTGATAATCTACACTCAGAGCATACTTTAAAAATGAAATTCGATCCTCACAATGCTACAAATAAAAAGCATTGCAACTGCTCTTATTTCAGAAGCAGCATTTAACAAGTAAAGAGTGGGGAAAGGGAAGGGTGATCAAGCTGTTCATAGTGTATTGGTTCATTAGCCTGTGTCAACCCACCCCCAAAACAAGGAAGGTTTCTTGCAGCATAAAACGTCTTCTTGAAACAGATACAACACTAAATAAATCAAGTTTAAGTGAACTTGCTCCAATTCTTTTAACCTACCCTTCCAACTGGGCAGCGAGTTGAGAGCCATTTTGGGAAGATAAAGATGATCACATTTCTACATTTTTTGTCTTTTTTGAAAACCAAAAGAATAAAGTTATTTTTTGAACATTAACAATAGAATCGTGTCCTAACCAGTAACTGTCCTACCAAGTTTTATTGTTCGCTCTCAATGCCCATGGAGAAATTGGTCCACAAACAAAAAAATGCTAAGCATGAGTTAAACTTGGGATTCACGTAGTTCCACCAATGAACAGCAATTTCCCTGAGTTTGTAGTAGAAAAAGATTTCCCCACTGGTCCAAAACTATTAGCACTTCAATATACTGAGGGAGACTCTTTCACTAAATGTCCAGTCACTGGTCTAATTTGAAGAAGATAGGTGAACTACTGGAATGTGTCTGAACACATTCTAGACACATTCTAGACTAGACTAGAAAATCAAGATGTAAAACCTGCCAATTGCAACCTCATTTGAAGAAAAAAAATTGTAGTGGGACATAGGAAAAAGGCAGTAATTCTAATTAGTCTGTACTTATAGTACAGAAATCAGCTATTGACAAGTTCATAGAACATACCTTAAAACAATCTTCAGTTTCGTTGGAAGGAACTTTCCAAACAGAAGCCAGTGAAAAGCCGCAAGGGAACATGCCTTTCCATTATGAAGCTCTTCTGCAGCAGAAGTTTACACACTAGCAGTATTTTAGACACGTTATAGAGAATGGGACAAAATGTGGAACAGTTACACTCACACACTATGGTAGCCTGAAAGTGTTTGGTAGAAAATTGCTTTGCCTCTTTGACTAGAGAGAGCGGAACCTGCCAGTTGGGTAACCTATAGAGGTGCTGCATATTCAGTTTCTTTCATACATGGTGAGCAAAAGTGCAAAGTCTAGAAAGTGGATTAAGGCCAAGAACATTTGACAGATATCAGTACAAAAGAGGATTCAAAGGAGATGTTAAGAAAGAAGAGCTTGCTCTATAAAAACACCATTAGCACTACTTGCTTTTTATAGCAACAACCAGCAGGTGGCCTTAGAAGTTCCTATCCTCCCCATTACTAACTCGTTCATCAAAGTGATGACTTTATTTACACCCCTAAAGCAGCAAGAAGCTTTATAAACAGACAAAAGCACTGCTGTGGATGGAAACCTTGCAGATTTCATTACGCGTCAGAATGTGTGTTCCAGTGTACTTTACAAAAGGTGCTCAGGCTTCCCAGCAGCTCTTCATATTAGATTTCCAGTCGCATGAATCCACAGTAAAACTGCCAGGCATTTTGTTTTAACCATGGTCTGAGCATGGGTCAATTCCAGGTTAAATCCATTTCAGGAGTACGTTGCAGATGCTAGGAAGATGAGACTCTGTCAAAGCTCAGAGTTCAGTGGTAAGTAAACATTTCGGCCTTGTTGTAACATCTTCTGCAGCAGGGCTGAAATTAAAGCAACACACAATCTGTGTGGGAGATTTAAGGGGAGGGTCCTACTCAGAAGAGGGGTCCTGCAACTGAATGAACTCAGCCAATCAATTCAATAACCTGATGGGAGAGCAAACAATTCCAAACGAGGTAAGGTAATTCATATCTATCAGAGCCAATGCAGTGTTATTTTACATGGGAAACACCAAGGGTAAATATTGTAATGATCAAATTAAGAGCTGCCCACTATTAGTAGAATCATCTTTGCCACATACAGCCAACAATGATAAAACTTTACTAGTATCTGCAGTGAAGTGCATATGCTGATAAGCGGAATGCCTACAATGCTAACTTCCGACAAAATGCCCTAGTGGTACATGCATTTCTTTGAAATGCAGCAGCAGTTACATAGACTGACAAATTTGAGCCCCAAAGACTGACAGAAAGCCACTGGTAAAAGTCGCTTGGTAAAAGAATAGTGAATTGCAAAATATTATTGTGCTTCCCAGTGCTTAATAGGAGAACTGGACTAGTAAAAAAACACCCTCCCCAACATGGAATAAAATAAGATTCAAATTAGAATTCAAGTAGCATAGCATTCCCTTAACCCAATGTAGGAGCAAGGAGAAAAGACTTACCTGGGCATGATTTCGGGCGAGTAAAGTGGAGGTGGGGAGCCAGCAGAGATGGTCAGTGCCTCAGTGCTGCCTTTCACTGCCTTAAGAGATAAGGCAACATCATTCCCTAAAGGCCCATTGGAAACCAGTCCACTCTACAGAACGAAAACCAAAGGAAGGTCAGGAAGGTCACACAAAGCAACCTGGTCCATGTATTCCCTCAAGTACACGGTCCCAAAAATGTGTTTGTCAAGATACTGCAGTTACAGGGAGATGCTTACAGAGGTGGACCGATGGGCTGGAAGAAGGCTAAGTGCCCCAACCTTGTTTTTGTTTTCCCAGCTGGGCTTATTTCCAAACTCTGGATGACAAAAGTCATGGAGGCAATTTGCAAGGGTGGAGGGCAGAGGAAGGAAATACTGAACTTGCCAGGAAGGGTTATTTCTGGTCACTGAAGAAGACAGCATTGTGAAGATGAGTAAGAGGAGCTGCCCATATCATCAGATGTTGTCTTCTCATGATGATGAAATGTCACTGTCTCTTGCCTGCCACTGCCCTAGCATCTACTTTAGAAGGAAAACCCTGAATATAGAGACAGCACAGCTGCTTTGGAGTAGAGCTAGGCTCCCAAGGCACCATAACTGTCACAAACACTAAAAGGAAACACTGATGAAACGAGAATGGCAAAAGCAGTTTATCTTCAGTGCTATGAAATATAAGTGATGGGTTTTGAGAAATTTATTGCACAGAACCACAGTAAAGCCTTTTCTTTTTTAAAAAAGGACTTCCATGATTCAGGTTAAAATATACTGTTCAGTTACTGTTACTATTGGTTAGGCGTGAGTTATTTTTAAAACAATCACCTGAATGCATGCTTAAAAATAAAAGCATATATATCACTTTGAAGAATTAGTGAATATACTTACTGGCACCAACCACCTGGGCAAAACTGTTGGTGGTGAAGACACCTAAAACCCAGAAGCAAAAATGATCTTAGAAACACAGAAAGACATAGGAAGTGTTTGTCTATTGCTCTCCTAAGGCTCTCCACTGCTCTCCCCTCTCTTTTATCACCTCATTACGTCAAAGAGATCACATAGCTGAACAGCAGCACAGGCAGTATCACTGGTACCCCTCCTCAAAACGCCTAGGGCTAGAAGAAAGGCTATCCCAAGAGGTAGCCATGTTCTCTATACCAGTGTTTCCCAAACTTTTTTGGGCAACGGCACACCTGTTTACTGAAAAAAAATCTCGCGGCACACCACCATTAAAGCCCCGCCCCGTGACGTCAGCGCGCAGCGTCACGCCGGGAGGGACGCACGAAAGTGAAAGTTTTTTCCCTCCCCCCTCAGTCCCTCGCTCGGAATTCAGCTCCTTTGGGGCATCGCTCTGGCTGCTCCCTCTCCCGCCGCGCAGGAGCGATGCCTCTCTGGCTCTCCCTCCGCGCAGGCTGAGGGAGGGAGGGAGGTGCGCGTGTGACCCGTCTCTGCTGGGAGACCAAACCCAGCGAGGCAGAGTCGCGCGGAGGCGCCCAGGCAGCGCTGCCGGCTGCGAGGAGGAGCGCCAGGCAGCAGCAGGAGGCGCGGCCTCTCCTCGCCGCCGCCGCCCCGCCTCTCGCCGCCCGACTCGCCCGCCTCCCTCCAGGCATCTCGCGGCACACCAGCCGATGTCTCACGGCACACTCGTGTGCCGCGGAACACCGGTTGGGAAACACTGCTCTATACATCACTGAGGTTGAAGAGACTACCCATGGCCTTAAATCCCTGGCGGAAAAGGAAATGAATGAATGAATGAATGGTGGCACCCTATTCTCCAAAGGAGCCCAGGGAAGCCAAGAGAGCAGACAGATGGCTTGTTTCTTCACTCGCGGAGAATCAGGAGAGTGGGTTCTACTCTAATTAATAATCACAGAATAGTTGTATCAGATTTCTTAAAATGAAGCAAGCTCATATCAGAAAATTATTCCAAAACCACCCAGCTGCAGTGGGACTCATTCCTTCCATTGGTTTGCATGTAATGTAATTCTCAACGGCTCTCTTAACATTCACCACGTGTAGACATTTTGTTCTGTCAGATACTTGTTTGGCTCAAAGGAAGGTTTTAAAGATACCAGTAAGAAAGGAGGGTCATGGGCTGGCAGAAAAAAATTACTGCCTAGGCAGGACTTGCAGACAGTCCAGAATTTTGCTTGCATGCACATGTAGTACAGGATTCTAATGTAACTCAACTAGCCCAAAGGCTCACTTAGAAAAGAATTATTACATGAGAAACCAGCTTAGACAAGTATCAACTGGAACTACAGATGCCTTGTGTGCAAATGATGGAAGCATAAATCAATCATGTTTTCCTTCTAAAATTATCAACAGCACAATGAAATCATTGAGTTCCATTTAATTTCCACTCTTACCCGAGGCATGGCTTCTGTAAAGTCAATTAGATTCTCTGCCTGTGATGTTAACAAAATCTCTAAGTCCTCTGGAGAGTTCTGCAAAACACAAGTTAATTAAATTACAATCTGTCACCGGGTGGAACTGCTGGTTTCCCCCTCTACTATCTCATCCACTTTTGAAAAAGCTGCAAGTTGTGAGGATGAAGCTTGTGAATCTTTTCCTCTTATATGTTGGTTTGGTATACAAGAATACACTTTTCATTAAGCCATTGAAACAATAAAATACAGTAGCAAAGAATCCCACTGTTGCTACCCTAAACTGCATGCAATGGGAAGCTCAAACCACATGTAAAGAAGGTTTCCTATACACAAGCTCTTCAGTTTGAGAGAATAGTGACTTTTATGGAAGGCTTTCAAAATCCTAGCTTGTCCATAATTTTAAACATCACGCAGTGCACAGCTAAACTATGGAATCTGCTCCCACAAGAGGAAGAGATGGCCACCAACTTGGATGGCTTAAAACGATTTGGCAAATCAATGGAGGATAAAGGTACCAATGGTTAATAGCCACAATAGCTATTGTTTCCACCTCCACTGTCAGAATACAATATGCCTCTCTTTGCTGGGGATTGCAAGTGTGGAGAGTGCTGTTGTGCTCCGTTCCTGCTTGTGGGCTGCTGATACACATATGGGTGGCCACTGTAAAAACAGAATGCTGGACTAGATGGGACTTTGGTCTGATCCAGCAGGCTCTTCTTATGTTCTTATGAGTTTCTTGCATGAGCCTTGGGCTTGAACCCTCTTCCCTTGGCACAGCCAAGAGGAGGAGATGATTAGCGCTGTGGTTTACTGAAACAAATAAGTCAAAATTGCTACAATCTGAAGTTGACTTGTTTCAATAAACCACAGATAACACGAACCATGGTTTGTCCCGGAGTTCATACATAATAAACTGCAGTTAGCTAGAAACAGAAGTAGACGCACCCAATCTTCTTGGGCTTTCCCTGAATAAGAGAGAGACGAGATGGGGAGTGCATACAGTTCATACACACAGTAATGTTTAGCTATGGCTTAATGGTATGCCTGAACAAAGCCAAAGTGTCTGCGTGAATCAAGAAACGCTGCAGTTAGAAAAGGAATGTTGCTGCATGTTTCAATGCACAACTAAGTGTTTTGTATGCAGCCCCTACTCTTCTGTGCTGCAATTGTAACTGACTCATGCTGGAAAACCCACTAGTCCCCACAAAGATACAACATACCTTTACAATAGCAGCCTCCTCTGTAGGAGCCAGATTAGGAGGACTCAAAGAATCCTCAGGGCTAGAGGCAGCATTATCCTCATTTAATTCATTCCTGCAAGATGAAAACACGTCCACCATCATGCACAGCATGTGCAAAATAACCAGTATTGCTCTTCACAAATAATCTGAAGACATGACAAATGATCACTGTGCCTCATGGCAAAGAAAAGATTATTGCCTGGGAGCAAAGGGTGCCTTTGAAGTCTTTTGTCATGTGAACGACAGCATCTTAGCACCTGCTGCCTCAGGCAAGCCCCCTAAAATGCATTGTGCTGCGGACAGATGGCTGCAAAAAGACATTATTCCAGAGTATTCAGCACACACTCCTTTACAGGAATCCAAGTAATGGCCAGATAAGAGGATGCCAAAAGCTCTGTCCACTCTCAGGCACATGCAAAAAGGACAATCTATATGGCAACAATGCTTTCAGAGAGCTATTTAACATATGAAGTCATGAAAAGACGGATAATCGCCGTGGTTTCATACAACTGTCTTAATTGATATTGTATTTTTACATTTTCTCGCATGCAATCATTTCATTCCTTCTTATGCACAAATGATTCTTTGATCCTATTTCTCCCAGCAGTGAAACCTCAGATGTGACAGTTCTTTGGGTTTACAGGGTGTAAAAATTTGTATCAATCAGTAAAAAGGCAGGAGGAAGGGGAGGAGAGAGAGGAACACTTTGCCTTTTGCAAACTCAGCAAGGACCATGTTATTAAATAAAGGACTAATGGTTTAGAAACAAAACAAATGAGCAAATTAGGGGCACAGCAGAGTTGGTTATAATTCCAACCATAAGCCATGAGAAGAGTATTCAGTGAATGTATGAGAGAACTCAATTAGTAAAGATACGAAGACTCTTCATTAGCATATTGGTTTCCATGGAAGTAAGCAATGATGCAGCTAGAATGAAGCAATTCTAATATGCCCTGAAGCACACCACCACAATCTTTTATCTTTAGATATTGCCCTTTACTAAGTAGTGCAGGGCTACAGCTGAAACAACAACTGGTCCTCTTCAGAAAGCTAAGGGAGCTTAAGATTTTACTTTATTTTATTCTTAAGGCTTTTTATCCACTTTTCTACATAAAGGTGGCTAATAAACAAAAATCCAGGAGTAGCTACAATCAAATTTCAGAGCAGTAGATGTGGTGGAATCCATGAAAAAGAACAATTACCCAGAAAAAACAGAAATAAAACTATTTTCATTGCTTTTCTTAAAGCATACAGTGATGGAAGGTTGCTCCATATTCTGGGTGGCAAAACTGAAAAGGCTGTGAAGAAATGCAAAACCGAATTTATAATGCCTTTAAAAATTATTTCTCGTATTGATTTTGTGTTATAAATAGGATGGCAACACTGTCACGGGGCTGGATGGACAGCAACAGTGCCCAAGAGGAAGCACTCCACTAAGACGTTGAGTTCTGTTCCTCTGCTATTGATTGTTTAGACTGTGAATAAGCCATACTAATTGTTCCTGGGTTTCTGGCAGACAAGCAAAATGACTAACCTGGCTAGAAATTGCTAGGATTAACTGAGTGAGCCACTCAAATGCTGAGCTGTTTTATTCTTTTCTAGACTTAATCTCTAAGCAATCTTCCTGCTGTTTCCCTGCCTTAAGAATATTCCCTCCCAAAGGACTTACGGAATGAAGGCATTGGAGATAGGAATCACTTTCAGTCTCTCTCTCGACTCCTGGAACACGGGGCTGTGGGCTCTCAGAGGGCTGTTCTGAACTTTTCCAGACAGAAGAATGCTCCTGAACAAACCAGACCCAAAAGTTTGACTATGAGCATGTCATAGGAATTCTAAGATCTCATATATATATAAATCATACCACCTTTGCCACTATTCTCCAGTGAACAAACCTTTGCATTAGCAATAAAAAGCCAAGGTGTAGGCCAGTGCTTCTCAAACTTGGGTCTCCAGCTGTTGCTGGGACTACAACTCCCAACATCCCTAGCTAGGCAGGACCAGTGGTCGGGGATGATGGGAGTTGTAGTCTAAAAGCAGCTGGAGACCCAAGTTTGGGAAACACTGCTTTAGGCTATTTTCAACCATGCGCCCAAGGCTTTAGTGCAATGTAGATTTCAATAAGGACGCGGGTGGTGCTGTGGGTTAAACCACAGAGCCTAGGACTTGCTGATCAGAAGGTCGGCGGTTCGAATCCGCGTGATGGGATGAGCTCCCGTTGTTCGGTCCCTGCTCCTGCCAACCTAGCAGTTCGAAAGCACGAAGTGCAAGTAGATAAATAGGTACCGCTCTGGCGGGAAGGTAAATGGCGTTTCTGTGCACTGCTCTGGTTCGCCAGAAGCGGCTTAGTCATGCTGGCCACATGACCCGGAAGCTGTACGCTGGCTCCCTCGGCCAATAAAGCGAGATGAGCACTGCAACCCCAGAGTCGGCCACGACTGGACCTAATGGTCAGGGGTCCCTTTACCTTTACTAGATTTCAATAAAGCATAATTCTGCTAGACGTAGGAAGAAGTAAGTCTGGGCAAATGAAATAAAGTTGACTGTATATAGATAGATATACCAGGAACCAATTTATTCTGCATAATTTTTTATGCTTCTGCTCGACAACAGAGGGAAAGAGTACACATTCGAGAGAGCTATATGTATGGCAGAGTTGAGCAGCATTCAATTATGACCATGGAAAATCAAGCTCACATCTCCTCTTAGTGACGAAGCTTCCTGTGTGGCCCTGGGCCAGTCACACGTGCTTGGCCTAGCTTGCCTCAGAGGATTGTTCTGACAATAAACGTAGCACCGCCCTGAACATCTTAGAGAAACTACAGCTCAGTGGTGGCAGCACATACAGGTGATTTCTGGTTGAATTCCTGTCATCTCCAGCTAGAAGAATCCAATAGCAGGGGAGGTATCTCAGCCTGAGACCCCGGGCAGCTGCTGTTAAATCACAATGGGTAATACTAGGCTACACAGGAAAACACTGTGTTTTGGTGTAAGGCAGCTTTCTATGCTAGGTGGAATAAAAATGCCACACTCATATAATTGCCCACATGCATTCAAACAGATCCCCACAGCCTGAGTGGATAGAAACAGAGTATTTTAAAACTAAAGCGAACATTCTCAGGATACTGAATTCTACACTGGAGCTGTGCAAGATTAGAGAATTGCAGAATTCCACCTCTCTTTCCATCTTATGCACCCAATCTAGTACCAATTTAGCAGACAAAAATCTTTGCAAATCCTTAGCCTGCGGGAAGCCAAGAGGTGCTGGTGCCAGGACTTCCCATGGCATTTATATCACACACCAGTGCACTGAAACTAATTCCTTTTCTGCCTCTCTCAGAAGGGCAGCCAAGAAGTGACACTAAGCCATGGGAATTCCTCTACCCTCCATATACTTGCATTTGATCTGTAGGCCAGGTGGTGATATCCTCCCTCTCTCAGGTTCCCAATCTAGTAATGAGGAAAAGTAATCTCTCTCTCTCTCTCTTTAAAGGGCTAAGCACTTTCATTGGGTTCATGAATTCAAGGGACAAGCAGTCAAGCCTACTTGTAAATTAAGCATTCATGATAACAACAGAAATAGTAGTCTTTCTAAACTACCAGCTAACTCCAATTTTATGGGAACCTTTCCCATGTGGCTTCTTGATTCACAGAGTAACTGAAGCAAACTGCCCACACTGCCATGAGTGCAGTTATACCTGAATCCCTCAGCACAATTCACCCTCAGTGCCTATACCTGCCAGCAGCATCTTGAAGGTTGGTGTTCTTGTTGCCAGACATGCTGTCCTCCCTCATGACCTGAAAGAAAAGAGACATAACAGAACACTTTAGAAACTGAGAATTTTGCAGAGATTTATGATTTTATAAAAAGCAAGGCCATTCCTCTGCAACAGGTCAAGGACAGGCTACATGCTTACTGTGAAAAGGAAACAGAATAGAGTTCTAATGATCAGAACTGAAACAGTCCCATTTTACATGGGCAACTGTCAGGGGTTTAGGAGCAGAGGCAAGGCCAAGGGAGGAAACAGAGAGCGAAGGGGAGGAGGCAGAAGAAAAGATGAGTGATGACGACGACCCGAGATCTCCTAGTCTTTCCAGTGAATCAGAGGATTCACAGAAAGGAGCACCAGTGGCCAGGGCAAGGGGGGAGTCTAGGGGGGCACCCCAGGAAGATAGAGCCAGAGGGGACTCAGGGGAGAGCAGTTGGAAATCGGGACCAGCGTCACCGCCAGGGAGCAGGGAAGAAGGAGGGAGCCAGGGGGCAAGCGCTGGCAGCTCACCACAGGAGGGAGGGCATGAGTCAGGAGTGGCCACACCTCCATCGGGGAGCGAAGAAACGGTTAAGAGGAAAGTGGAAGGCTGGGCGCGCGCGCCAAGTTCAAATGCAGAGGAAGGCGGCGCAGTAAGCAGCCCGGAAAGGGAACCAGGTCCTAAAGCCCGGCGCAAGGAGGCAGGAGGGTCCGGGTCAGCGTCAGAAGAATCCAGGAAGGAAGAAACCCCGGGGGGTAGAGGGACCCAGAGGAGGACAGTCAGGCGGAAAAGGTGGAGCAGGGCTAGGATATTAAGTTGGTGCACAAGGGGCGGAGACTCAGACGGAGCTTCGCCGATCTAGCCATTAGACGTAGAGTTGCAAGTAGCAGCTTGAGAATGGAAACTGTAACTCAATAAAGACTTTTACTTAATGACCGCTGGCTAGCGTGATCCTCTGTGAGCTAGGATCTTGAAGCAGCTCTGACAGTAAGCTCCGTCTCCCAAAAATTGTGGGCATCTACAGCCTCGAGGAGAGGAGAGAAGCAGGTGCCTACTAGCTAGCTCACAAACGGCAGACAACATGACGGCTGAGCAGCAGATAGAGGAACTCAGAAAAGCAGTGTCACAACTGACTGCCGAGGCTCTCGCATCCAGGAAGAGAGAGGAGGAGGCAGCTGCCGCCTGCAGGGATCTCCAGGTCAGGTTAGACGTGCTGACAAAGCAGACACCCCGGCAGGAGGGAATTGGGTTGGCGAGACGAACAGGCGGGCTGGTCTCTCACTTCGATGGGAACCTGCAACAGTATCCCAACTTTAGAGCAGACGTACTGTGCGCACTGCAACTGCTGCATAAAGACTTTAGAGATGAGCAAGAGAGAGTGGGATTCATCATGTCTCATTTGCATGGGGATGCTAAAGCATGGCTACGCAATTTATGGAGAGATAAGGATCCGGCGCTCCAGAATGCAGATGCCTTTATTAAAGCGATGGATGGGTGTTTTTTATCAAGCATTGACGTGGATCTTGCCCGGAAGGAGGTGCATGGGCTAAGACAAGGGAGGGCCAGCGTCAGGCAGTACCATGCCCGCTTTTTCGCCTTGGTCAGTGCCCTGGAGTGGGACAGAGATTCGGCCCCTGTAAGAGACCTCTTTTGGGAGGGGTTGCACAGCTCGATTAAAGATGAGATCGCGAGGGGGGAGAGACCCCGAACCACCCAGGAGGTCGTTCAGAGGGCACTGGCAGTGGGGGTGAGGCTGGAAGAACGCCCGTGGAGCAGGGACGAAGGGCGTGGAGGGCGCGAACCAGCCAGGGGCCCCTCCTTCCTTCCCAGAGAAGCAGCGCGGGCGCAATCCACGCCTCCGCCAGGAGGAGGAGCCGAACCTATGGAGGTTGGAGGTGCAAGGGCTCAGTCAGCAACCAGAGCCCTAGCACCGGCAGCAGTGAAAGCGAAGCCTCCTAGAGGGAACAGGAAGTGTTACGTCTGTGGGGAGCCAGGGCATATGGCGAAAGAGTGTCCCCAGAGGCTCCACAAGCTCACTGCAGCCTCGGCAATGGTGACTGCAGCAACGCAGCAAGGAGGAACACAGCAGGGAAACGAAGCAGTCTGGCTGGAGGAAGAGGCCCTGGGGCCCAGCCAGACGTGTTAGTGCCGCAGTCCCCAGAGATTTTACAGCCCGTGAACCCCCTCCCGCCCAAACCAGTGGTGAGGCTCACCGCATCTCTCCAGCTGCCCAATGGAATCACCATGGACGTGCCCATCACAGTGGACTCGGGCAGCAACGCGGACTTTATAGGGCAGGACTTTGTCGACAAGCACGCTATACAGTTGCTGCCGGCCACACTGCCCCTGCAGGTTGTCACGGTGGATGGCAGGGAGTTGCTAGGGGGGCAAGTGGTGAAGCAGACGCCGCTAATGGCGATGCGACTTGGGAATCACAAAGAAATCATCAGCTTCAATGTCACTCAACTATCGGATAAGCCCATTGTATTGGGAATGAGTTGGCTGGACAAGCACAGCCCAACGCTGGCTTGGTACCAGAGGCAGCTGGTCTTCGGCTCTTCCTTTTGTGCTGAACACTGCATCGTGCACCGGCAGGAAGGAGAGGAAGAGGAGTCACAGCTGCTGCTAGGCACGCTGCAAGCGATTCCCCACAAGTACGCAGAATTTTTGGAAGTTTTCTGCGAGAAGGAGGCGGACAGGCTACCCCCTCACAGACCATATGACTGCAAAATTGACCTGCTGCCGGGGGCGGCGCTGCCTAAAGGGAAACTGTATTCCATGTCGGAGGACGAGCTGCAGGAACTCAAAGAGTTCATCGATCATAATTTGGAGCGCGGTTTCATCCGAGAGTCCAAGGCAGCGGGGGGCAGTCCTGTATTCTTTGTTAAAAAGCGAGACACGCCCCAAAAAAGACTGGTCGTGGACTATCGCATTTTAAACAGTGTGACCAAGCCGTCGGACTTCCCCATGCCCCGAATCGACGACCTCCTGGCGAAGGTGCGGAAGGGAAAAGTGTTCACCAAATTAGACCTGCGAGGGGCGTACAACCTCATTCGCATGCGGGAGGGAGATGAGTGGAAGACGGCCATGTTCACGCCACTGGGTACCTACGAATACAGAGTTATGCCTTTTGGACTGCAAAATGGCTCCCACGTTTTTCAAGCTTTCATGCATCACGTGTTGGCGGGACTTCTCTACAAGACGTGCGTCTGTTTCTTAGATGACATCCTGATCTTTTCGGAATCGCAGCAGGAGCATGACAGGCACGTCAAGGAAGTGCTGACCAGACTAAAGCAACATAGGCTCTACGCCAAGCTGGAGAAGTGCCAATTCGACGTGACGGAGGTGGATTTTCTGGGCTACAAGTTGTCTGACAAGGGGCTCGCCATGGACAGCGCCAAGGTTCGAGCGGTATTGGACTGGAAGAGCCCACGCAACCGGAAAGAGGTCCAAAGGTTTGTCGGCTTTGCGAACTTCTATCGCAAGTTTATCAAGGGCTTCGCTATGCAGACAGCGGCCATCACAGACACGCTTAGCTCCAAGAAAAAGAAGTTCGTTTGGACAGAGGAGGCGGAGCAGTCCTTTCAGGCACTCAAGCGTCTCTTCGCGTCGGAAGAGCAGCTGCTTCACGTCAACCCCAGCAGGCCGATGAGGGTGGAGACAGACGCCTCGGACAGAGCCGTGGGGGCGGTCCTGCTGCAAAAGGACCAGCAGGGGGTGTGGCGACCGGGAGCGTTTTACTCCAGGAAGCTCAGCAAGTCCGAGCAGAACTACACCATCTGGGACAGGGAGTTGCTGGCCATTCATGCAGCGTTCAAAGCGTGGAGGCACTTCCTGATCGGCGCCAAGCACACGGTGCAGGTTTGCACGGACCACAAGAATCTGGAGCACTGGCGCACGGCACAATTCCTAAACCAGAGGCAGATACGCTGGGCTGAGTTTTTTGCGAACTTCGACTTCCGCATAGAGTATGTCCCGGGGGACACTAACATCATGGCGGACGCCCTCTCCCGTAAGCCACAGTATCTGGAGGACGCAACGCCAGCGGCAGCCATGCACATCTTCGCACCAACAGTATGGGCGTGCGCCGCGGCCACCGTGGACCTGGAGGCGGTGCGACGAGCATTGCAGGATGACTCCTTCGCGCAAGCAAAGATGGCAGAGGTGCAAAGGGGCAAGGCTGTGGCCGACGGTTTCCAGCTACGAGATGGATTGCTCATCCGTAAAGGGGCCATCTACGTGCCGGGAGACGACCTTCGCGCCAAGGTGCTGCAGCAGCTGCACGACGCGCCCACGGCCGGGCACTTTGGCAAGGAGAAGACGGTGGAATTAGTAGCCAGGGATTTCTGGTGGCCTGGAATGAGAGGGGAGGTCGCAGACTACGTGGCGAGGTGTGACACCTGCCAGAGGGCCAAACCAGTGCACAGACCGCCGGCCGGACTGTTGGAACCGCTGCAAACTCCGGTCGAACCTTGGGAAAGGGTGGCTCTGGACTTTGTCACGGATCTGCCCAGCTCGAGGGGCAAGACGGCAGTGCTGGTGGTGGTGGACCTGTTTTCCAAGATGGCCCACTTCATTCCGTGTGCTAAGGTGGCCACGGCGGAGCAAACCGCCAAACTGTTCATAGACCACGTGTTCAAGGTTCACGGTCTGCCACGGTCTATTCTGTCCGACCGCGGGCGGCAGTTCATCTCGAATTTCTGGCAGAAGCTGATGGGCTTCCTAAACGTCAAGATCAACCTGGCGTCGGCGAGGCACCCGCAGACCAACGGGCAAGCGGAGCGGGTCAATGCCATCATGCAGCAGTACCTGAGATGCTATGCGAATCAACAGCCTGCGACGTGGGTGGATTACCTGCCGCTTGCCGAGTTCGCCTACAACAACACGAAGCACGTGTCCACGGGGGTCACGCCGTTCTTCGCCAACAACGGGAGGCACCCCAGAACCTTCCCGGGACTGGAAAGAATGGGGGAGGGGGAGCCGCAGACGGCAGATGCGTTCGCGTCGGAGCTGCAGGAAGTCCACGATCAGCTGAGGCGCCACCTGGAGCTGGCCAAACACGCATACAAGGTACAAGCGGACAGACACAGAAGGGTTGGCGAAGAGCTCCACGTGGGAGACTGGGTCTGGTTAGCAGCCCACGCAGTGCCGGCCAGGTCGTTGGCCAAGAAGAAACTAGGGCATAAACAACTGGGGCCCTACCAAGTCGAAGAGCAGGTCAACCCGGTAGCTTTCAGACTGGCACTTCCGGAGGGTTCCAGAATGCATCCGGTGTTCCACAGATCGGTGCTCACTCCCTACAAGGCACCGCACAGGTTCCAGGAACCAGGAACGGCGCCGAGTCCGGTCAGAGACAGAACAGGGCACGCGGGAGTGGCACAGAAGGAGCGCATCAACGAAGTCACAGAGATTTTGGACTCCAGATGGGGGGAAGAGGGGGTAGAATACTTTCTCGCCAAGGAGGGCACCCCGGCCAGTGCGAACAGCTGGGTGCCGGGCTACGCCTTGGACGAACCTCTACTCAAAGACGAGTTTCATGCCCTCTTCCCACATAGACCTATGCCAGCAGACCTTTTCGACGACTGGCTTTTCACGCCAACGCTTTCTGCCAGCACGTTCCGGGGGTTTGACTCGGACGAGGACCCGATACGAGACGCCCGTTCCCCGGAGGGGTCACCCTCGGGATCTGCCTCAGAACCCTCGTATTGGTGGGACGATAGACCAGAGGAGCAGTGGCGCAGGAAGTGGCAGGAAGGTCCAGGACGAGCAACGCCGCCAGGAGGAAGTGAGGGAGAAACGGACATGGACGTTTTCGGGGACGACCCTGGTTTCGAGCACGGCGGCACAGAGATGGAAGCGGAGGTGACCGTCGTCGACGAGAGCAGGGAGGAAGACCCGAGAGACTTCAGATGGAGGCCCGCCACGGGAAGCGAACGATATCCGACGTTCGTCCCTTTGCAACAGCAGCACCCAGCTCCAGCACCGGAAGGAGGGGAGGGGGGAATGGGGGGCTTCGAGGGGGGGATGGATGTCAGGGGTTTAGGAGCAGAGGCAAGGCCAAGGGAGGAAACAGAGAGCGAAGGGGAGGAGGCAGAAGAAAAGATGAGTGATGACGACGACCCGAGATCTCCTAGTCTTTCCAGTGAATCAGAGGATTCACAGAAAGGAGCACCAGTGGCCAGGGCAAGGGGGGAGTCTAGGGGGGCACCCCAGGAAGATAGAGCCAGAGGGGACTCAGGGGAGAGCAGTTGGAAATCGGGACCAGCGTCACCGCCAGGGAGCAGGGAAGAAGGAGGGAGCCAGGGGGCAAGCGCTGGCAGCTCACCACAGGAGGGAGGGCATGAGTCAGGAGTGGCCACACCTCCATCGGGGAGCGAAGAAATGGTTAAGAGGAAAGTGGAAGGCTGGGCGCGCGCGCCAAGTTCAAATGCAGAGGAAGGCGGCGCAGTAAGCAGCCCGGAAAGGGAACCAGGTCCTAAAGCCCGGCGCAAGGAGGCAGGAGGGTCCGGGTCAGCGTCAGAAGAATCCAGGAAGGAAGAAACCCCGGGGGGTAGAGGGACCCAGAGGAGGACAGTCAGGCGGAAAAGGTGGAGCAGGGCTAGGATATTAAGTTGGTGCACAAGGGGCGGAGACTCAGACGGAGCTTCGCCGATCTAGCCATTAGACGTAGAGTTGCAAGTAGCAGCTTGAGAATGGAAACTGTAACTCAATAAAGACTTTTACTTAATGACCGCTGGCTAGCGTGATCCTCTGTGAGCTAGGATCTTGAAGCAGCTCTGACAGCAACGTATACCAATACATATTTATTTTAAAATTTAAACACCACCTTTGCATCTTATTAGGCTTTCTAAAGTGGTTTACAATACAAAATAAGTATAATACTAAGCTCCACAATAAAAGGAAGAAAGACAAAAAACAAAACAAAAACAAAACACCAACCACACAGCAAGGTCAAAATAGTTGCATCAAAAACAGGCAGATACAAATCACTCACTCCCCATAGCTATCTCCAAATGCCGATTAACAAAAGTTATTACACTTTCAAAACCAGCAGGGAGCCAGGCTGCAGAGAACGGATACTGAGATAGAAAACCATACTGTATCTTGTAGCCTGCTTAGCATTCAGAGATATCTCACTTTGATGCTTCTGTATAGCATGAGCACTTCAAGTATGACCCCAAGTACTTATTCGTATTCAATCACTTGTGATCTGAAAGTCAAGTTGGGCTCTGAATCCTACAGTGTGCCTGTTAAATATAATTTCCTGAGTAATATTAAACTTTGGAATATTAAAGCTTTGGAAATGAGAATTAGAGAATGCAGCAACTTTTTATGTGGCAGCATCTGTGACTTATAAGGTCCAATTATGACAAGGGGACAGAGAGCTTGAACCATCAGATTTTCAGGAAACTATTTTAACATTTAACATTGTAACTACAGCAAATGCGCATCATCGACTCCAGTCAAAATGTTTATTTAATAAAGAAAGAAAGGTATTCCACAGCTCTTTTTGTTATCAGTAATTACATCTTTCTGCCCCAAAGCAAAGTACGGTCAGGTGAAGCCTATAGATCAGATAGACATTTTATTCTGCGAGGGTATTTTTTATCAAGAGGGAAAATAAGAAGAATGAGCAAGAACAAATCTTCCAACTTGCAGATTTTGCAAGACTTTTAGAATGGAGGGGAGCAGCAAAGAAGAAAAATTCTACACTACCATGTGGAAAGGTGTGAGGGGCCAAAGGACGGTTCTCTCATGCTAAATAAAAAAAAAAAAGCCACCACTTGCTGAGAAAAAGGTTTGCATGCCATCTGCAATGGAAAGCTCTGCTCATCAATATTCTATGAGAGCCACAGACAGAAAGTGGGAGGGCGCAAGACGACAGAGATTAGTTTCACCCTCAGGATTTTCTTAGCCTTCCAAAAACTGGAGCCACAAAAAATATCTGCATACCAGGCACAAGGAATATTAGCAAGATCTAAGTAACTCAAAGAAAATACTGCAGAAATGTGCATTTACTGATCACAATGGCAAATGCTTGGATTACAACACTTACCTTGTTCACTGCCTCGGCCTGGGCCTTCAGAATGTTGCTCTTGATGTCTGGAGGCAGCCGTACAGAGGCACTCACTGGGCTCTCAATGGCATTGTTGAGACATTTCTCTGTCAGCTTCACCACCTCCTGCTACAAAGTGACAGAGGTGCATTAATTAGCAGCATCTCTCTAGGGAGAATCTAGGTAGATTAATAGCCACCGGGAGCAGCATAGAGGACACACAAACGGGGGTCACAAAACCAGAACCTGTAAATAATTAAGCTTCAAACAGACAAGCAGGACTGAATACAGTATACTGGAGAAAATCCTGTGCAATCAGAGATGTGTGGTTTCAAAAGCAGTATATACAATTTGGAGCATTTTGCAAAAGCTCTGACTAGGAACAAGGTCTGCTTGCTAATGTTTTGGAACACACACTGTATTAAGAAACCAGAGCCAAACCGGAGGGGCACATGCTCATTAACACATGCTTATTAGTGTAGGTATACAACTGGGATAAAAAGGGAAACACAGAGAGTGAGTATGGTATAGTGGTTAGAGTGTTGAACCTGGGAGACCAGGGTTAAATCCTTTCTCAGCCATGAAACTCACTGGGTGATCTTGGGCCAGTCACAGTCTCTCAGGCTAACCTACCTAAGGGTTGTTGTGCGGATAAAATAGGGAGAAAGAACTGTATATGCTGCCTTGAGCTCCTTGGGAGCAAAGGTGGGATAAAGTATTGATAAATAAACAAAATAAAAGGTACTGGGGCCAGGGTCAGGGGGGAAATTTTTGATTCCCATAAACTTTGTAAATGCTTGTAGCAAAAAGTAATTTTCCAATTTTACCTCCACATTAAAAATCCATTTCCTGTTAAGATACTATTTTATCCAAATGAGCTCCCTCCTCTTCTCCTTCCTCTTCCTTGTTGATGTCCAAATGGGGAGAGGCAATATTATTTTTGCCTCTCTGGTTTCTTTCTGCCTTCCAAGCAGAATTATAGTGATTTGTAGAGACAATGGTTGCTGAGCAAAGTCCAGATTATTTAATCTGTCTGCTGTTGTATTTAATCTTCCAAGAGTTGAATTTCGATAGAACAATTACCCCCTCCCCTGTAGAATGCCCTTAAAAGTGAACTCATCCACAAAGGGTTCCAGAGAGAAAGCAGGACTCAGAAGAGCTGACTTGGTCCCAGCAGCAGCAGAGTCGTTCTGATGTGCTTCTCCAGCTGTGGGTGTGTTTATGGAGTTTAGTCATGTTTTCAAGCCACTTTTTTCCACCTACTGCTCAGTATCTATCTTACAAAATACCAATTTTTAAAAAATCACTAATGAAGTTTTATTTGCATTGTTCCCTGCATTCCAGAAACTCAAGAAACTGGAATGCCTGTGCATTTAGAAATTAATTGCTCCCTTCAGTGCCAGCACGATTGTCTAGATCTTGGCACTGCCAACCTTGCAAGCTTCCAGTCCAGCAAGTTGCCAAAAACAACAGCAACTCTCTTGTAAGAATAGGGCCATTCATACTACAGTTTCAAACATGAAACAGGGAGATTATTTTCCAACAAAATATTTCACTGCCGTCCTAACGCAAGAAAATAAATGCTGGCAAACTGAATTTTAAACTATTTGCATCATCAGTTTATGAAAGGAATCTGAAGGTATTTCAGAATGCCATTTGGGGGGAAGTTATGGGACCCACTGCAGTGAAATAAAACCTCTACAGCTAAATAGAGAGCCAATGGTTTGTGGTTCTCATCTTGTTGCTGAGCTTGTTGGAAGGTCTGTCCTCCCACAAGACTTCAGCATTATCCCTACATTATGCTATCATAAGTAATAGTAAAATATTAAACCATTTTGAGAAGTCCAGAAAATTAGCAAGTTTTAGCCCTCGGGTACAATTGCTTATTTGCTATATGAATATTTTGTACATAAGGAGGGTTAAGGTTAGTGTGGGAAGGAAATAAGTTGAGCAGTGAGGGACAGACGCTACAAATGGCTGTGGAGCCACCCCCAGCCTATGGAAAAAGGTACAAAATGAAATAAAACATACAAGCATTTCTGCAAAAAACTTTTCTAAAAAGTTTAAAAGCTACAATTAAGTTAGGCCACATCTGCATTATTGTATATGAGCATTAAATTCACAATTTTGTAAGCATTTGAAACGGCAGCGAGTAACACAGGGTTCCCTGTGTTACTTTGTGCTTCTGGGTGCAAAGGAAATGATGATTTATAAAGCTTAAATGAGTTGCACCTTCACTGAGGAAAAGAAAACATAACTTGGCACTCTTAAAAGAATCCATTTAATGGTAACAAAACAGGTTAACTACATGGTGATCTGTTCTGGATTTAAGGGTTCCCTGCATAGGATAGTCTGATATTGAAAAATCCACACATCAGTTATGCAAAGGCAGCTATAACCCTCCACACTTTTAAATCACAGTGTAAGACTCCCTTACACAGAACCTAGTTTATGCAAGTACCAACATGCACAAAATCATTAGTTCTATTCATATGGCATTTGTTTGTTAATATAAACTGAATACATAAGTTGAACAAATAACCTATACTCATGGGGGTCCGCATATTTTTAGTTTAATTATCGTTTGAGACGCCTTCATTTCCTTAATCACTTGAGGTCTTGTTTTCTTCATTTTTTAAAGCTGAAGCACAATAAAAAACAGACTTAGACACTGATCAGGATTGAGTGTGTTTACTTCTGTTTATGAGGAAGAGCCATCAGAAAAGAACCCCAAGGCTAATCTTCTTACAGACTGTGTAATCTTTATAATACACTAGCCATGAACTGTGCACAAGGCAGATGAAAGCCATTGAGGAAAACGTGAGCATTCAGAAGTAACTACTTTTTCCTTGTGAGGTGCTTCAACATAGGCCAGAAAACAGAAACAACCACGAGGACCTGCATGTTCCTCAATACTCTCAGTAAGCTACAATGCTCTGCTACTCCTGCCAACTAAAGAGCGAGCAAAAAAGACCCATTATTGGCTTTTCATCCTGCTTTTCAACCAAAAATTGGCTCCCACGGTGGTCTCACAGCAATTAAATGATTAGAAGGCCATGCAGGATTCTGTCTGCTGTTGTTGAGTTTTAGCTAGATCTAGGAATGATGGAGGAGTAACTAGTCACAGGCTTTCCTTCATTATCACTGCTAGCTAGAAGAAAGAAGATTCTGTGCTGGAGTTGATTCCAAGAACAGTGGAGGAGGAATATGATGTTAGTTTCCCTCTCCCCCATTGATATAATCTGTTTGTTGGTTGCAGAAGGTATGCATGCAGCTGGATGACAAGGGTCACACTAACATGCTTGTTTGTAGACTTAAAGCACCAAAATCCCCACCAAACCAGGCAAAAGAAAAAAGTGTGTTGTGCATTGCTGAAACCCCCAAAGTTTCTGATGGTGATTTGCATGAGCACAGGGAACGAAAAAATATCCCCTGTGTTCCCATGAATTGCTGGCATCTAGTGGACCTTGTCAGCGCATACAGTACAGTGGTGCCTCGCAAGACGAAAAGAATCCATTCTGTGATTCTCTTCGTCTAGCGGTTTTTTCGTCTTGCGAAGCAAGCCCATTGATGGATTAGCGGATTAGCGCTATTAGCGGCTTATCTGCTGATCGGATCAGCTGATAAGTGGCTTAGCAAAAGGGGGGGGGGAGGAAAAAAAAACCAGGAGGAACTCGCAAGACATTGTCGTCTTGCGAAGCAAGCCCATAGGAAATTCGTTTTGCGAAGCACCTCCAAAACGGAAAACTCTTTCGTCTAGCGAGTTTTCTGTCTTGTGAGGCATCCGTCTTGCGGGGCACCACTGTATTTCCTTGATGCTGCTAAGACGGATTGTAGCATGTGAATTATTTTAGAGAACATGACCTGGGCCTCAGAGTGGGAGCAGATGTTCAGCTCCACATCACTCATGGAAATGCACTTGGTTCTTCTGTTTGGTCAGGGAGCCAGTAACCTGGAGTTTCTCTCATGCACTAGCATGGAGACTCCTTGGGGCTGAAATTGTCCTGCAAGAAGCTGTCTGTCTTAGGAGGAAATCTGTTCTCAATTAAAGGAGCTGTATTCCCAACAAGATATGGTGCCAACTGCTACCTCTCAGACTGTAAACCAGTCTAGGTTATTCAGGAAGATCCCAGAGAATTTCTATCATATTCACACATGCATCTAGTCAGCTTTTACAAGGGTTTTCCAAAAACAGAATATAGGCAGGGCTAAAGAGCAGGAAAGTAACAAATTTCACTGAAACCTAAACTTTACACTCAGTAACTTTGGGAGGAATGAACACTCAGTACCTGTTTATTGATGTTTATGTTGGACTGGGAAACCAGCAAAGGGTTGAGTTCTGCTTCCAGCCGCTTGAATTTCAATGATGCATCCTCACCTGCTCAAATAGAGATAGGATATAAGTCAACCTAAGACTGGAATGGTGCTCTGAAAATCTTTTGTCATTTATGTCAATTATTAAAACCAGGATTACACTTTCCTGTAATTTATCTGTTTTTTTTAACATCGTCTGTGCAACCATACTTATTATTGCATATGCACCAGCTGGAAGCATCTGGAAATCCTGTTTTGTTAAGAACTGCGGTCTGTTGGGAGGTTAGGAAGGATCACAATTCTTGTTGAACGTTAAAGCGTTCCAGATACTTTCCAGATACACATCAGATACTTTGCAGTATCACAGACAAGTAAGCAGGTATTTTAAATGTCCCAGTAACTCCCATTCTACCAGGCATTTCCTTACCAAGAGGATCCGCCTTGTCGGAGGGTTGCTCCTTTGTGCCAAGAGGAGTGAAGCCAAGCCCTGTTTGTTCCAAAGCTTCAGCTGACCCTCCGGCAGGAGGAAAATCAGTAGTATTGTCAATACAAGTTTCCAACAATTCCTTGTTATCCAGTAAATCAACGATCAGGGGCACACTACATGGGATATGATAAGGAAACAAGGTTTTAGGCACAAACAATTCAAAGCAAGTTTCTGCAGCAAGGGTGGGGAACTTTAGGCCTAGGAGCCTCTTGATGCAGCCCTCAGGACAACCCACACCGTTTTTGATCTAGGCCCTCCCTAAGTCCTTTTGCTTTGCTGGAATGAAGTCCTTGAACTGAGACGATGCCTCTTACTTGCCTGGATAGAGAGATGAGTGCTCAGAAACCTCTGAATTATGCATGACTAGAAAAGAGAAGGGTCATATCCATTCACCTATGGCTCTGCCCCATCCACCATGCAGCCCCCCCCCCAAAGTTGCCAACAAGGAAATGTGGTGTTCAAGCTGAAAAAGGTTCCCTCCTTCTGCTGTGTGCTATGCAAGCACAACTGCAGGGCTCCTTAAGCTCCTACCCAGCACTAAAAAATAAAAAACCCACAAAGTGTATGGATTGGTCAAGCATTTGCATATGCTTTTAAAGATTTATGTAAGCTACCTTGAGGGCTTTTTGCTCAAGGCAGAGCATAATCCTTTAAATAAATATCATAACACCGTGCTATCTATGATTGAGACCCTCTCAGATATTATACAATTATTTTCTAGAATGTGAACCATCTTGTGGTACCCACCTTTTCCTGTTAGGCAAACCACGAACACCTAAGCAAGTGATTATTTGCATTTTTAAACAAAGCACACAAATTTGGCAACCACTGGTGTGTGCTTTTCCTGATCTGCAATGAAGCTGGCATGCTAATAATGCAGATGCTTTTTCACAGTTGCTTTTAAAAGATCTGGATACAGATGGCAATCTTATGTAATGTATGTTATCCCAAGACGTCCATACGCTTGCACCCTGGAGAGGTCACTTTGGTGCTGCTAACACAGCAAAAACAATGTGGGAGGCAGTAGTTACGAGTTACTGCAGCCACAGCCACAGCTGTGATTCTCTGGCGGTTTGGCTTTGCCCCCAGATGTGCGCTCCATTGTCTTTCAAGATAGACTGATGTCAACAACAACAATTCTAAGAAGCAATAGAATGGAAGTGTTCTGTTCACTCTGTTCATCCTACTTACAATCTTTAGTACACAGCACTTCTCTTTTACTCTTCATGTCACAATAATTATTACGGTAACATCTTTCACTTCCATTTTCCTGCAGCACCCTTCCCAAATACACACGATTAAGCACCACCCTTGCTATAATACCCTCCCCAACCTAGACTGGGAAAACTGCAACCTTTGATTACATTTCATGATGATCATCTCATGAAGTTACCATGTATCAAAGAAAAACCTTCTTCACTGACTCTATTTGGCTGTTCAGTTTCTTCATATGACAAACACCTAAGGAGAGCAAGGAAAAGCTCAAATCTCTACCCCCTGGTGTGGGGAACCTTTGGCTCTTCAGATGTTCCTGAACTACCAGCTGCCACCACCTGTGGTCATTGGTCATGCTTGCAGTTCAGCAATGTCTGGAGGGCCAAAGGTTCCCTACCATCTGTCTCTATGCCCTCTGGTGCATGAGGGCAAACGTTTAAAGCAGGGAGATCCTGTACTCATGGAGTTTCCCCCCATGACTTAGAACTTTCATTATCCAGGGTTTTAAATCTTATGGGAGGCCCAAAAGTACAGAAGGTTCCTATTTCAGAAGCTCATTCTCCAACCTGCAGAAGGTGGGAAAAGAAAATGGACGTGGTTATGCACTGGAAGGGGTGGGCATCTCTGCCATCTTAACTTTTATTTTTAATGGTTGCTTGACCCAGTTTGCCTGAGCATGTTGCAGTGCAGCAGCAAATGTCAGATCCACTCACCTGGTGTAGATCATTATGCATAAATCATCTGTATGTCCCACCCACCCAATTTCTCCACTTTTTTTATAGCACAGAGACTATACATGGCCTACAATCTGTGGGCAAAGGACTTGCAAAAATCAGTAATTGCTGGTATACAAACTAAAGCTGATAAAAAGCACTCCCACCACTTGGGACATCCAGAAGCAAATGCAACTTGTGATCCTGATCTCTAAGAGACTGGAACATTATCCAGAGCAGCTTACTCTGTATGATTCCAAACCCTCTAAGTAACAGGACTGCTATCATGTCTGGTTTAAGTTTGGTTGCCCCCATCCACTTTAGTTCTGACACTAATCACTATTTTCAGAAACACCACTGTTCTGGAATCAAAACATGTAAACAAAAGATGCAGCTAAGTGTCATCAGAATACTGATGACATCCCAACCCAAATCTCTAGTGCAATTCTCACCAAAGCTTTGTGCAATTCTGGGGTGGATAACTTGCAGATCTCAGCCACATTTTATGTAGGTGGGGAGTAGGGAGGGAGGAGACCCAGAGGGTGGAATGGGAAAGAAGTTATCTTCTGTGATGAAGAGAACTGCTGCTCTCCCATAGAAAACAATCTAAGAAGTTAGGCAGCTTTATTGATTTCACTGGTTCTCAACTTCATTTCATTTGTTGATTTTCACAAAATGGAGATTAATACATTACCTTGTAGTGCTGTGGTTCCCGAACTATAGTGCACTCTCCCCGCAAGAGAATGCACAGTATAGTTAACAGGGAGGAGAACATCCTGCAGCCGGCAAAGATACAAAAAGTACTATGCTAACCATAATGGTGTGTGTGAGAGAGGGAACTTCTGACCACATTATCTGCTTTTCATCATGTCCACCATGGCTGGCTGATATTAGGAAATAAAACGAGGTGTGATTTTTCTACTACATTTCTAATACCATGATTGAATTAGTGCCCGGATCCACACATACAAAGAGGTATGCGCCAAAGAGATGGCTGCCAGTGGGTTTTTAAGACTTGGGAGGTACAGTATGTTTAGAATGCACCCTACTTAACAAATGTTGAGAAAGTATTCTGTGCTGTGTGCGCAGGCTTCCATTCAGGATGGGGAAATGATGTGTTGTAGCCTCTAAGGTTCCTATGTTTCACAATGTCTCCCTCTTCCAATCATAATGATGAGCAGTTTGCAAGTGTGTACACAGCCACATCGCTTAAACTGGCCTGGGCAGAAGGCAGGCAAAAGCATCAAGTGATCGCAGCGGGCCGCCCATACTGAGATCCAGAAGATTTTGGGTCAGCTCAGCCCCCTTCCTGGAATGCTCCATTTAGGGATTGTCTGTGGGCTTCCATAAGTAGAGATCCCCCTAACAAAATGGAAGAGGGAGCTCCGCACAGGCAGTGTAACACTGAGGGCAGAGGGTAGCAGGATTTGGGAGAGGGACACCTTTGTCTAATCCAACCCTGCCCTGTGCTCAGGGCAGCATGAGCCTCTTTTTAAGTCTTTTGATACCTCTAGGGGCTGGCAAAAAGTGAGGCTAGTAACTGACTTGGCTTAGATGCCCTGGACTCCTTTTAACGTTTATTTATCTTTAAGTGACTTACAACACCCGTCATATATAGCAAATAACCACAAAGGAAGTGCAGCTTGATAAAGCTGGTTATTTTTCAACTTTTTGTTATTAAGCTTTGTTATTGTTTAACTCCAAGCTTCTCTAATCCATAGCAATCATTGCTATGCATCACCTGACATTTCAATGGAGTGACTACAAATAAACCCTCTACAACCCTTCTAGGTGGTTTAACATTGCATCTATGCAGTGTAAAGTAGAGCTGTGCCAACATCTGTGCCCTCCTAATTTTTCTTTCCTTGCAAAAGAGGCTTCTGTTTTCTTTAGAATTTTGTTGGGGCAGGATTGAACTTAGCTTATTGTTGCAAGTTGGCTTTAGTTTTCTGTGTTTTTCTTTACAGTAAACATTTTTCCAGTGCTCTGCAGCCTCCTAGATGCCTGTGCCTTCAAATTAGAAAAAGCTCTAAGGGATGAATTATCTAATGTCATGGACTTCAAACTGACATGTGGGAAGCTGGGAAGGCTGCAGAACAAATTTTCTCCCAAAGAAGATAAGGGAGGAATGAAGGAGATGTAAATGGCTCATGATTCTCAGCCCCTGAGATTGCAGGGAGGCACCTCTTAGTTTTTGCTGTTACTGCATTGTTGAACTAGCATTTTTGAAGCAGAAGAAAACTGGTCACATGCAGCTACATCATACAACCTGAACTGGTCACAACAATAAGGATACTGGCAAGCCGACATGCTTTTCCAGAAGACACAATTGAACAGGTTTTTGCATTCAAGCAAAACATCTCAGAAAGGCACTCTCAGACAACCTACTTAGAGGTCCTTCAGGTTTCCTTAAAAGCTTTTATTTTTAATATCAAAAGTATAATTCTATTTAATATCCAATTAGGCACATTATTAAAAGTGCAGAAGAACTAAAAAGGAGCAGCCTTCACCTGTCAGTTGCCATCTCCTCTATTTTTTAAAAATATAAAACAGTTAAAAGATCATGTCAAGCATAATTAAACCACTCATGGTAGCTTACTTGAAACGCTTTGAGAACAAAATATAGTTTCTATGGTTAGAATATGCAGCTTTGTTACAACCAAGGAAGCTATTTAAACCTTTCTTCCACTAAGAAAAAACTTAAGGTATTTTCTCTTAAGTGGAAAGAGAAATACCTAGAAAGCTATTCCTTCATATTCAGGTGTTTCATAGGTTAATTATTTTTAAAAGATGTCTTCTCCTGTCCTTCAAAGTTCCAGGGTGTCACGGGGAACAATCAAGGCTTCCTAAAGGTCAAAAGTCCTACAGGTCAGTCACAGAGGTTTGGACACCAGAACCCAAAGCCTGTCTGTATATTCCTGCATTCTTCACATTGCGGTCACGGACAAAGTCACGGTAGTGGTGTCTATCCACTGAGTGGGCCGAGGGTGGGGACCACGCGTTCCATGCACTTCCACCACGTTGACAGCAGTCACCAGCATCATGGGGCCTGGATTGGTTTGGGGAATGGGATGAGGCACAGTTAGTATCTAGACACAAATGAGGAGAGAGAATGGAAGGAGCAAGAGGTAGCTGAGGAAGTGGCAGACTAGCAAGAACAAACTTGTTTAGCAGCAAGCACAACGCGTGGTTTAATGAAATGAAACTGTGGACTGTCAAGTCAAACCCTCCACCGCTGCTACGACGTCATGCTGGTTTCAGGGTGACCAATGCAACAGTTAATTTGAATACTCCCCCACTTTTTCATATGGCATCTACTCCATACAGAAAATGAAATTAGAAATGAATGCAGATACCTATCCAGCCCACTGGCTTATCATGGCTTACTATAATATGAATGGCTATAGATTTGCCTAAATGTGCAGGCTTAACACTATATTCCTTCTTTAAGCAAAATACCTGATAGGCACAGCAGCGTTAAAGGATTTAAATGACACTGTTAAACATTTAGGACAAACATACTATTCTTAACAGAACTACTTTGACGTATCAGAAAATAGTTTTTGAGTCTGAAGCAAAGAAGAATGATGAAGAAGCTCACCATAAACACTGTGGCCCAGTTCGCATGACTAGTTTCTGAACAAGTCAACTTCAAACCATGGATTACGAAGTTTGCGTGTGTAACTAATTGCTGTATTGTTTGTTTTAAACCAGGACCTCTGGTTCATATGCAATGGTAAACAGCAAAGATAACACAGCAGAAGTCCTCATCCTTGTTGCACAAGTGAGGGGAGGGGGAAAATGCAGAAGCCTGACGCTCTGAGCTCAGGAAGGCTTATCCAAATAATGCTTAAACCATGGTTTAACATGGCATGCGAACATGGCCAGGGAAAAACAAGAGTATTTCATGCACATGTTATTCAGAATTAACTGATCTGGATCCTGCTTGCTTGGCATGGTTTCTGCCATTTTTTCTGTGCCCAAATTTCATTTTAGGAAATTGCAAAATCAATCTTCTTAGATATGCACAATTTTCAACATTAACGCAGACACAGTGTGTTAATGAATGAAGCTGTCCTGGACTTGCCCAGTTCTGATTAATGCATGGTCTTGGAAAACCATCTTGTTATGACAGAAAATCTTTAGCGCTTCAGAAAGAGGAAGGGCTAGTTTTTTCTCCTCCGCTCTACTGCTAATTAATGCCTATGAGCATAGCTGGAGTTGCTCCATATTGAAGATATCTTGGACACTTGGTTCCTTAATATTACACATCAAGGAAGTTTGCTTTTTAGCTGGATTCAGAATCACATTCTTTTATGTTCTGAATTCCAAATTTCCTAATAATAAGTATTTTAAAATTAACTGCATTAATGCATCTATAGATCTGAACTTATACACCTACCTATTGGCATAACCACTGATTTTAAAATGGAATGAAGCACTTCCCAAAAGCTTAGTGTGTTCAAAGAAAACTTAGGAAGGCCCATTTTGGATGACAGCAAAAGATAACTATAATGCCTGTGGGGGTTTTGACCAGGAAACTGCCTAAGAATGCAGGAGATTAGTAAAAACCTTTGCTTGGCTTCCTGTCTCCCACACTTACTCCTACTAAATTTGATCAGAACACTTGATTGAATTGAGTGTTGCTGCCAAAGCCAGCTAAGGAAGGCAACTCAACTGAACGAGACTTTTAGAATTCGTAAATCCTTCAATCTAATAATTAGTAACAGTCATAACTATTATTTTCAACAGTACCATGCCACTTTTGGTGCTACTGTATACACGAGGGGAGTTTTCTCAGGGTTTTTTTCTTAGCTAGTTTGAGTATCTGATAGTCTTTGGCTGGTTTCTGGAGTGTGTGGGTGTACGCATGTATATGTGTGCGCTGAATATTTAACCATATTCAAAGCTTGTGCCCTAAAGCCTGTAGTTCTACTGACAGTACAACAACTATCCAATGAAGACTGGGGGAAAGCCTATCAGTATGGTTGTGAGACTGCTACTGATCAACTTTTCCATTTTGGAAAATACAGTATGACAGTTCTGTCTGTTGTAATGTTCCACTAAAATCGCATCACTATGCAATCAAGCAGCATCGCAGGAAGAATATGCACATCAGAGTAAAGGAGATTTGAAAAGCATGCAAGATACCAAGCCTATTGCAAAGAAGCCTTCTTTAGAAGCAATTTCAAATCAAATCAACTCCTGTTTCTTATGTTGAGGATCTGGTTCATTGCCGTATGAATTCAAACACCACCTTTATTTTATGAACAGCTCATCATAATGGCTGCCAGCAATAAATTTCAGGGTTCCAGAGTTTGTGGAAGTCTTTGTATGTACAGCTACACAAGGCCCTACAGGTGTTCACACTGCTAGCCTAGACTAATGTCTATCAGCCTAATGGAGGGTAGGAGTGGAACTTGGAACATCTGGGCAGGTCTGCTCAAGATGGCCCTATTCTTTGTTCTCATGGGAGCTGGTAATCCCTGAAGATGGATCACCAGCACCTGACATCCTAGCCCCACATCTGCTCTGTTCCACTATCAAGGCAGCAACAAACATGTTTAAAATTGAATGTGAATTTGAGAAGACACAGGCTGCTCATTCGCCCCTTAAACACAGAGCAAGATTTCAATAGTGCCTTATGATCAGGAATTAACTTTGACAATCCTGTAAAACCTAAGTGCAAACCTAACTTTGGAGTTTACACTGAATATCCTTGTCTTCACAATCAATAGATTAGGAAGCTCCTCAATAAAAAAATGTGAACTCATAGTAAACTCTCTGAATGGTGTTGCATTGTTTATCCTTTTGAGTGGCACTGTCAGCACTGCAGCTCAAATTATGTCTAAAAATGACATAATGAAACACAGCCACGTTTCCATACATGTAAAGAACCATTCCTTTAAAAATGTTCAGATCCTTTACCAAATTAAGAAGTTCAATGCACCATAGTTCTAACAATTTTGAGCTTAAATAAAAATTCTCTAAAGAAGGCTGATGAAGTGAAAGGAGCAAGACCAAAGCCAAGCTGTGGGACCAGACCAATTAAAAGGGATAAGAGGTTGATGCAGGAAAGCCCCATAGGCAGCATCGAGACATTCAAGTCGCTCTCCTCCAAGCAGAGACACACATTCCATCAATGCATCCAGCTTAATCTCATTCCAAACTTCAGACTGAACGCAACACACTTGACTGACCATACAGCTCCAAACAATTCTTTACTGCTTCCCCTTCCCCTGACCCCTGAGAATAGCAGCACAACCTGTTAAAATGCATACATACATGCCGAGTTCATGTATAACATTAAATCATAGTTAGAAACAAACACCTGTTTAATGTGAACAAGCAGCATACTGGGACAGGATTTTCATGAGTGTCCATTTTACTCCTCTCCCACTGCTGCTGTGCTGTTCCACCATTAAACAAAACCAGATGTTGGCTTAGTGCTGTGCAAGAACCATCACTGGTGGCTTACTATGAGGAGTAAGCCAAAAATGAGCATTTAATGTTTGCATTAAACTAATGTTTTAACATCATCTGTGAACTGGGCCGTACCATGCAGAATAACAAAAATGTAGGCTGCTTGATGAATATTTAATTCTGAAATGGAAGAATGCAGATTTCCCCATAAAATCCCAAGGTGATGTAGGATCTACTCAATATACTGCCCGTATCACATACTGGGCTACTGCTGAAGCGAACTTACACCTGAAGTTCTGAACACATGGTCCATGTTTTCCTCCAAGCGCCCAGAGCCAGTATAGGCACACAGGGCGAGGATAAACAGACAGGTTGTGTGACAAGTTATATCGAACATGCACGTCTGCTACAGTTGAAAAGTTCTCCTTGTGCCACTAAGGTCTGGAATAGACCACTGCAACACATGGATGGAAAAGCTATAATATCCAGGGGTGGGTGGAACAGGAACTATGGTGAAAAACAACCCTTTCTTATCTATTAAGGTTTCTGTAGCTCGTAACAGCTACCGTACTTCCAAAATGGTCCTTTTTTACATAGCAGTGGTATAAGAGTGTGTAGCCCATATGTATATCTAGGGCAACCAACTGTACCTGCTATAATTAATTCCTTCTTTTACACAGCTATTAAAAGTGCAGGCACTCTGCTGTCTTTTGTATCTGACCGCCCTATTGACTCATATATGCCTATTTTACAGCAGGCTCTTGTGGTGGGAAGCCAAATTGGCAATTTCTCTCAGTGGAAGAGATGTTGTATATACTATATGTGATTATACACACTTTGAAATTTTAATTAATATTAATGAAGAGAACTACATGTAGCAATAGCCTTAATTGAAGTTACCACACACTTACTTTTCTTCGCAATTGTACTTGGTATAAAAAAGGGAAAACCTCTCGAGCAATATGATGCTGGACTGCAACTCCCACCATCCCTGATCACTGACTGTAACAGTTTGGGGAAATGGGATTTGGAGTTTAACATCATCTGGAGGTCCACAGCTCCCCACCCATTTTAGAAGGAGAACGGGAGCAAATTGAAGTTTTCCAAATTCTGCAATTCACAGCACAATCACTGCTGTGCACATTTCTAAATACACCATTTATATTCCTAGAAGCAGCAACTCCTTGATAAATCGCTAGAAGGCTGTTAAAGCATAGTCAGAGCTGTTTGGAGCTGGAGTCTAAAGACCACACACAAGAATGTTACCAAAAAGCATGTGCACAGCAGTTATACTGAGCTTATGCAAGACAGGCCATCATACCAATAAGGCAAAACAGAATTTAAAAAATAAAGTATCACCACCTTACAATCACCACCAGTGGGAAGGAAGAAACTGACAGAGCAACCAAGAGCTCAAGAG
Source organism: Podarcis bocagei (assembly GCF_964188305.1). Taxonomy (NCBI): domain Eukaryota; kingdom Metazoa; phylum Chordata; class Lepidosauria; order Squamata; family Lacertidae; genus Podarcis; species Podarcis bocagei. The sequence goes on along the minus strand of NC_138125.1, from coordinate 93,183,112 downwards.
AAAAACCTCCAATTTCAGACACTGGATAAATCAAGGGCAAGAGAAAAGAGAAAGCACCTTTTGATTATGTTTTTGATCATAGCTCAGAACAGCTTCAAGATATAAAGCCAAAGTCAAGAGCATTTTTAAGTCAACAGATACAATTAGCTAAGTTTGCATAAAAGACAAATACATCTGAACAATTAGGACCACAAATTAGCGATACTTGCTGTATCACTGTTATAACCACTTCGAAGTATGTTTCTTTACAATTAAATAGCATACAAATTAAATGAGATCAAATAAATAAGTTGTACAAAAGCAAAACAAATCAGATTATGATCACATGTCAAAGGTTCACTGCATGGATGGAACAGCCTAAGATAAATTTTAAGTCTACTGCATTGTAATCCTGCAGTTTTTCAAAGTGTCTGAGAGAATTAAAAGTTTTTCTCCAAAATTAAATTGTCCCCTTTGAAGCAAAAAGTATTTTTGAGCCAGAATGGGGCTGAAAGCTAAGTAATATGGTCTTATCTTGATGGATAGCCAGAGCCTGGACCATCAGGAAAAGGAATTTAAATGAAATATAAGCTCTTATTTGCAACCTTTTCCATTTTCTTAAGTGAACCCCTCCTGGTCACTGCAAAAAACAAACCTGCAGCTGTGAAGCTTGGTGGTTTTATAATTTTTTTTGAAGAAAAGCCTGCAGTAATGAAAAGTATGGCTTTTCTCATCTGGCCAGAACTTAGAGCACAATCCTGGTTGAAGGACAAGTCATTCAACTCACTTCACTGCGGGAGCACATAATGAGGGTGCACAATAGCAAGGTGCTACCCAGCAACACTGGGACTGCAAATTATGAATTGACAAAGTATCCAAATTAGGCTGAAAAGAACAATCTATGACCCCCACAACAATATATTCTTCTTAGAAGACACAAATATGAACAATATCAGTTGCAGGAAAGGTATGTGAAATGACCAATAACTCATCATTTCCAAATCAGAGCAAAGTGAGACCAGAGTGACGCACCATTTCTTGTCTTGCTGGCTGGTCCCGGGACTCCGTGGGAGATTTTCTATTTCAACTAAGACTGGCCCAGAAGGAACTGCTGTAACTGAGGGTAGGGCGGGCATTGCACTCCAGTTCTTGAAAGACAAAATACAAAGCAAAAATGTAGTTTTGCCTTCATTGGGTTTTTTTAAGCCTTGAAAATGAGAACACAAGGTTTTCTACTTTGGTTTGTAAATTTTCATATTAGCTTAACATTTATGGCCAAGAGACCCAAATGATCCAACTTTCCATTTACTACAGGTTCTAAATTCTGAGGTCAAGGCAACTGCATTTGAGATTAGTTTACTTTTGACGCAAAGACTTAGAAAAATGTTAAGTAAACAGCTTAGACAAACTTACTTGCTGTGATCCATTATTTTGGCTGAAAACATTATTTGGAAGGCTGAAATGGGGAAAAAACCAATAGTTTAAAGTTAATTTATCAAAGATCAAACTGTTAGGATTTTAAGGCTTATCTGGGTCTGCCAGCTCCAAGTAGGATCAGCAACAGGGACATTAATAAATAAATAAAAATGAGGCCAAACCAGCATTTTCTGTATTTACATTTGTATGCATCACTTGACTCCAATGCAGCCCTTACTTTGACTGTTTTACACTAAGATCTCACACATATGCTGGACTTTTTCCTAAGCCATCATAATCCATATGAAGTTCTGGTAGGCAGAACTTATCAAGGCAAGTCTTATCAATCTGGATGAACAGGGGTAGGAGTGCAATAAATCAAAGCCAAATTTTCAACGATGGTAAGAGTGAAATACTGAGCCCTGGTGCCTGGAACCAAAACACATTAATTTATCTTATCTGTGTATGTTTCCAGTTCCATCAAGGCATGGTTGTTGTGGTTTCCACATGAAGCTAACTTGCACAGATCAGTTAAGTCAAACACCACACCATAAAAAGCAGGTATGAAAGAGCACTTCTTTCAACAACAGCAAAAAATTCACTGCTGATCTAATAACTTTCAGTGAAACGACATGCATCGTTTGGTGTAGTGGTTAAGAGCGGTAGTCTCGTTATCTGGGGAACCGGGTTCGCGTCTCCGCTCCTCCACATGCAGCTGCTGGGTGACCTTGGGCCAGTCACACTTCTTTGAAGTCTCTCAGCCCCACTCACCTCACAGAGTGTTTGTTGTGGGGGAGGAAGGGAAAGGAGAATGTTAGCCGCTTTGAGACTCCTTAAAAGGGAGTGAAAGGCGGGATATCAAATCCAAACTCTTCTTCTTCTTTTAAAATCAATTTTAATCAGCAATGTTAATTAGCATGCATAGTCAAACATAGAATTGATTAGCTCTAGGATGAACATACCATGATATCCTAATACCACCATTAAAAATAAGTAGAGGGAAGATGGCAGACTCCCATGAGGCTACCTACCTCTTTCACTAACTAAGAAAAGGAGTAAAAAAATAAGTATAGTAGGATCGCATCTTGTGGGGGGGGGGTACACTCTGGCATGTGAAGCCAAAACTGTGTATAGTCAGAACAAGCCCAGTGTGACCATGCCTACATTTCCAAAGCCAGCACACCAAATAGGCTTTGCGTACTGGGCACTGGGAGGTTGTGGACTCCTGGGAAATCTTGCAGGGTTATCCCAAGGTCTTGTGAGATCTCCAGAGTCTGTGCAAGACCTTCCCAGAGCCTGGTAAGCAAGGCAGAGCTTACAAAGCTCTTTCCATGGTAGGAAAATGTGGCATGGAAAGAGCTTTTAAGCTCTCTGCCTTGCATGAGTTTTACTGTTTAATTTGAATGGTGTCTAATTCATGAAAAAATACGTAAGCAACAGGAAAGGGGCTTCTAACATATTATCAGAGAATATTCCTGATAATCCTATAGAGATAACCAAGACATATTCATGGAATAAATCTTTACTGTGGAAGCCTAATGCCGACAGGTCCTCTTACCTAGTTTCTTCAGATTTATGAGTGTTTCCTGTAATAAAACAAAAAAATTGTCCAATATATCAATTACACAATATCAGAAAGCTTGCATTATTTTTTCCCAAAGATACTTGTGCACAGTGTTAGGGACACACTTTAAAACAGACTAAAACTTAGAATGTGCGGGGAAATAGGTATATACTATTTGCAGGGTTACCTAGCATGCAGCTTTACCACCTTTCACAGACACTTCCACTAAATACTAGGGCCTTGCATCCAGTCCAGACAAATCCAAGATTCCAAATGGATTCTGGCAGATCCATGATTTGTCCAGACTGGGTTGAAGCAGCCCCAAGCACCCTAGGTTCACCTGGAGTGGTCTGGGGTTGCCAAAAGGGGAGAGGGTGTTCAGGCAGCAACAGGTGCGGGAGAGAAGATGATGAAGGTAAGAGTCCCCTTGTCATCAAACACATGGTTCATTAGGGTTTCAAATGCTGAATAAACATTAGAACTATGAAAGGCCCCAAGTCCAGCTCATAGCCCAGATTGAGCATGATCAGGATCACCAATTGGGCCCTGAGCCGAACTGCGGGTGCCTGGCACAGCCCTAGTAAATACAATGGATAAGTCGGAAGACAGGGAAGGAAAGTCCAGGCAATTGCCCCATTAACAATATTGTATGCTGTTTGTAGAACGGGCAAGGATCCAAAGACACTGGCTCTAGGAACTCAAGGGGGTGGATTTGATATTCTGAAACATCAGGCTCTACACTCATGCCACAATAGTTATTAAGCACCTTTTAGTTTCAAAAACAGTTTAAGCTACAGCATGGGGATCAGGTATTCTGTTAGTTAGTGTAAGTCAAAGTAGTAATTTGGATCAAGTCGAGTGGCACCGCCTACCAATGAGTCAAGCTACCTCTCATTTGTAGCGTTCTCCTTGAGTATCGCTTGCTGGGCCTTCTTTCAAAAGATGCCGATCGTCTGGCTTTGTTGGTCTTTGTTGTCTGGTACTCTGTTTTCCCACTAGATTGAAGTGGAAAGAACAAGAGAAAACATTTATATTTGAAAAGTTGATGTAAGCGACAGCACCCAATTATCCTTGCTCTTCTAAACGCTTAGTTCTCATGTGCTTTTGTTTTATTTAAAGCCAGTCATATACATACTATTAGTTTCTATAATCATATTAAACAGACATGATCCTTACCAGATGATATAGTATAAAATCCAAGAACAAAACAGAGACAAGGAAAAATGGAATGAAACAAGAAACGTGAATAGGATGAAAACCATAGTCCATGTGCACTCAGCTGATAATTACTGCAACTGTATATATTTTGTGCCAAAAAAATCAGTTTCACCACAAAAATCTACATCTGTAGAAGCTAAACTTTACCCCCACTTTCATTAAATCATCTCTACACTTTGTGTGCGAGTCAGCCAAAAGACGCGGTGGAGAAAACACAAGGATTCACTAGTACCTACTAGAGCAGTTTTGTAGAATGGGAGTGCTCTTTGACATAGCCCTTTTCAATACAGTTTCAACTGGTGAGCCAGCTATAACTACTGGAGAAGAGAAATGGCCACAGTTCCACATCCAATGGTTACAACCATCTTATATCACTGTGTAATGTGTTCCACACTGTGCTTCCTTTGAAAAGCATTTGGGAACTTAATTGGTTCAAAATGAGGAGCTTTAACTGCTGACAGGAGCCCAATCATCAGATCTGAAGACACCAATATTACATTGACTCCCCTGACTACCAATCTGTTCATGGGCTCAGTTTAATGTTTTTTAATGCTTTATCCCCTAAATGGGGGAGGGAAAGTAGGGAAGGATGTATACTCGAGCTGAGTAACTACAGATCCATTTCCTCCAATAAATAAGCATATGCAAAAACAGTTCAGGCTTCTTTCTCTAATCACGAGATCTAGAAATTCAGTCTTTTCTGGATTTGGCCAAGGTAAAAGTTAGGCTTTGGTATTTCGCAGAACACAGCAGCAGAAAGGCTTAACACGCGGCAGATTTTCCATGCCTACAGACTATTTTGACTGAGCTAAGTGCCTCTTTCAATCCTTTCCCTTTATGCCAATAGGAATCTAGAGTAGTGACTACTACAAACAAAACCACGGACCAGCTTTCTTTCCTGTGCCTTATCTGAGAAAAAGTCAGGGAAGAAGGTATTGAACAAAAGAGACTGCTGACCTGTATCTGAACCTTGACCCCAGCCGAATGAAGCTTGACCGACTGGAACCTTTTTGGACGGGTCCACGGAGGCGGAAGAAGGCATGATGCTCGACTGCACATTTCCACAAATGTTTGCAGGCCTTTGGGTGATCCAGCCTAAAGACAAAAGTGTGCTCCTGCTCCTTGCCCTTAGGGGGGGAAAAGGACCACCACAGGAGCATTTAGAAAACTACTATGAATGCTACCTTCAGATTATCTCAGCTAGAGTCACGAATTGCAGGCATTCATAGAACCCATAACTCAAAGGTAAGTTCAACCAAGAATGTTATAAAATACTGAAGAGAACAATGTGCTCTCAGTATTTTATAGCATTACTGATATAACAAGTTCTTCCTGTTTCCTTGACACAGAATAAGCCAGAGAGATAAAATATAAATAGCAGAGGATCAGTTTATCTTTTTTGTTATTAAGACAGAAAAAAGCATTACAATTATAAAACATGTTATACAGCGCTAGTCACTTAAAGGGAAAACTGCACAATTTCTTTAAAAATGCCAAGCCACAACTGAAGACATGTGACCTTGCTGAGCGATATGTTGCCTTCTTGACATAGGAGCTGCTATACTTTGTGCTGACTGCGGATTGGGAGTGGGGAGGAGAATAATGGTTTTCAACAACTTGAGTAGCCTGACAAGAAGAAGACAAACAGAATGCAAAAGATTGCATTTCTATTTTCCAAGTGGTTTGTTCAAGATAGTTGACATTTATTTATTAAAACCATTTTTTACTTCTTTTTAAAGAAGGCTTGGAGTACCAGTGTTTACAATCTGCCTTCCCTTAGGCTGATTTTCTAGTTTCTTTACCAAATCAATCAACACACACTAATTAGGCACTTAAAATCCAACATATTTTTACTTGGAAGTAATACAAAGTCAGCCAAATTTCTCCATACTTAATATAAACAAAGAACGGTAGTGCTGCTTCTGTAGCAATATGCCTTATCAAATGCAAAGAGGAAGAAACCTCACATTACTATTGGTAGAAACTTAAAGATCACTCTTGAAATCCAGTGTATTATTAGTGATTAGAATACTGAACCCTAGCCTGGGAGAAGTAGCTAGGATAAAATCCTCATTCAGCCATGATGCTCTCACTGAGTGATTGATCTTAGGCTTGTAAATTTCAGACTATATCTCATTGGACTATTATGAGGATAAAGTTGGAGGGGGTGGCAGATGAACAAACGAGTGCTGGCTTGAGTAACTTGGTGGAAGAATGGAATACAAGAATACTAATACTGTATGTGGAGGAGATCAAGTAACACTGTGTTACTTCAAGAAGATGAACAATGCCTGTTGGTGTTAAAATGATATTATGTTTCAACAATTAGGTAAATGTTTCAACTACCTGTAATAGTTATTCATTATTCATTCTTGGGTAGAAAAATAAATTTTAAGGACAGTCTCTTCAGAATATGACAGGTCACTATTCACTTTCAAACAATAATTTTCACTAAGTGCCTATTACAATCAATAGGAAAAATGTTTACGTTATCACCCACAACCATCCTTAATTTATTTTGGCTACGATACTTATGCTTAAACTAACTCACAACAATAGAAGCAAGATGAACAAAGACTTCCTTCTACCTGTTCATCATCTTCAACCACCACTAGTGTTAATTTATTCTTTCTGAAGTCCAACCTAGTGATCTTTGGCCTGCAATGGGAAAAAGTTAAAATGTAAAAGATGTGTGTACTTTACTGCAATTGCACCACAATTCATACAGAACCTAGTAAAAACATATTTTACAAAAACCTATGTAACGGAAAGAACACCAGCTATTATCTTGTGCTATAAATTAATATTTAAAAATTACAAGTTTAACCATGGGGTGCATTAACACAAATGTCAATGTTAAATGAGTTTTTTAAAGGGAAATTCTAATTGAATTTTCTGATTTTGAATGTTTATGCTTGATTCATGTAGACCAGTTTCTTAGTTCCTTCCAGTGAATGAGAAGTATACACTCATCCTACTGAATAAATGTCCCATACCCAGACATATCTGCACTCTCAGGAAAAACCACTCTTTTTTACATATAAACACGCAGCCTAACAGACATTAATTTCTCAAAAGCCCAAACTAAATAGCTGTACAGCCATTTTCAAGAATCATTCCACCCATTCACAATACACCTAGAGCTCTGTTATGGCAAATCACAGAGAATGCCAACATAGAACCGTGCTTGCTTACAAGACTTACAAATTCTAGCCTAGGGCTAGGCTGCAGACGCTAAAATAATTTATTTTTTAATTATTCTGCTTACCAGAAGAACAATCCAATCTTAGTTTCTCCTTCAAACACAAGAACTCCTGTGGGTGTTAGTCCGAGGCTATAATCATTTCCATCTCTTGCCTAAGAGGGATACAAATTAGATTAGAATATTCCTACAGATGTGACTTTATGCTGGTACAAGTTACTTTAATTATACTTTCATTCACTGTTAAGATACTGCAGCAAAATTAAAGGCCTTAGTCACAGATGTTATTAACAAGCCCCTTACCAAGCATTTATTCTATTATTATTTTTTGTTTTATTAAATATTTTATCTTTGGATATTATTTTCACTGCTTATAAGGACATTGTCTGCTGCTCTGAGGATTTGATCAAGCCAAGCTGACAGATATGAATTCTAGAAACATACATAGTTACATAGAACATTTCACTTATATTAATCTACACTGAAAGCTACATTTATGCTTTATCATTTGTGGTTTCTTGAGAATTACTTAACATTAGGCTGCAAACCTGGTCCTAAGTCAAACAATATTAAATCTCAGTTTATTTTCAGCACTCGTCTCTCAAGACTTCCACGATTTATATTTATTCCGAATATGTTTAACATTATGATTAAGAATTCCAGAGCAATTCATTTCTTAGCTACAAAATACACTGGGATAATAAATTCACTGTGTCTGGTCTAGAGATCCATTGTTGGACTTTGACATGAGAGACCAGGGTTAAAGTCCCCACCCAGCCATGCAGCCCACCTTTGGTAAGCTCACAAATGTGGTTGCTGTTATAGCAGCTGGGTATATAAGCAGTAGCTTCAGATCATAGCCATTTCTGGCAGATGCACAGCAAGATATGTATTAACTAAATTGTCCTCCGTAACTTGTATAGGTAAGCAGACTAGGCTATTATAAGAAGCAGATCCCACTCATTGCTACAAAGACTGCAAGTTTAGGTATTTTTATGTTTATAGAAGTACTAAAAATAACGTTCCCAAAAGCACGGCCTACAGCCATAAACTTACCTTGACTATATGCATGTCTACTCCATACATTTCCAGCCATTTTGCTTTGTTCAAATAATTTGTTTCTGCCTGAGCTGGTGTTTGCCCCCTGAAATGATTTATATTACACAAAAATCACATGAAGTTAAAAATAACATGCCTTGATAAAAAAGTGAGGTTACAGAAAGAATACAAAAAAGGGGAACTTGATATATGTAGAGCAAGCCAAATAGTGCTCATCTCGACTCAGTTTTAATAATGGCCAACTTGAGTTTTGTTTTGAAATCAAGGGGCTAAGAAAATACTGAACTGCTAAATTAAGCTGTGGAAGCTTACAGAGCTGTATTGATAACATCAAGAAGTGCTAAGGCTGTAGACTGCATAAAATGCATACCCTATTGTCCAGATGATACTATCTGGTCTTAGATGTGTCTTGTAGCTTGCTGTGATTGCTTCAGAAAATGAAGGCAGCTTTTGGACTATGTTCTAGTTTGTCTCAACAGAAATACACCACCAACACTCAGGAAGGTATTCATAGGAATTTAAAGTCCCCTTTCACTCAGCAAAAGAAAGCAATGCATACAATGGTATGCGTTGGATGGATGTGGCAATTTACCATTTGAGATTTTTTACCTGTATTCCTTCCACTTCTCAAAAATGGCGAGTTCCATGTCTTCAGTTTGCTCGGGCACAAACCTGAACTCTGAAACTATATCAGGGATGTGTTCAGCAGGGTCGTAGTCACCAAGTTCAGCTGGAAAGAGAAGAATACTTCAAGAAAATTCTAGCAAAAGCAAATTTGGAAATGGCAAAATCCGAAGTGCCTACAATGACTCATTTCATTGACAACACTGAACATTTATTCAAAGATAATTAAAACTTCATTTAAATATTTACAGTTTAATAGGAAATCAGTATTTTGATCTTAGTACAGGTATGTTAAAACTGAATCTTAAATCAGCTTTGGAAGAACTACAGACACAAACAAAAACTTATATGGAAGAGTATTTTCATTTACTGCTGAAACTGTATGTTGGCGGGGGAACTAGCATTGTTATTTAACTTCTTTCATTCCTCTTTTTTTAAGATACTCAGACTTGCAGATGCTTAGTGAGATCACTTTCTTTTTTTACCATCACAAACATGAAATTTTTAATGCAGTCTTTTAAAATGTAAAAAGAAGCAGCTGGAAATATAAGAAGCAGCACTGAATAATATAACATGTTTGTTAAATTTTGTGCTATGTAAATATTTTAATAGATTTCTTCGGTCTTGAACACAACTGAGCTTATTGAATAAATATTTTAAGCTGCATTTTCATGAGTCTTTCAATTTGAAGTTAAGGAAGTTTCTAAATCCATAATTTACTTGATGCTTGCTTGCTTCCAAAGCTAGGTTAACCTCCAGCTAATTTAAATAGGATCTACTCAGCATTCTACTGAGTACTGGGCACTGTCATCAAAGCCTGGAATCGAACATTTACTGTCATGCAAATTTATAAACAGAATCTATGCCAAAATGGGATCAAGGCATGAATTCTTTAAGGCTTTGCTGCAGCCCTCTTCACAGAGTTGGATCTCTGCATCCCACCACTACAGAAACATGAATACCAACACTTCATTGTTGCATGTTGCAAAATTACTATCTTCTGGGGAATTGATTCAAAAGTGTCTTCTCTTATTACACGGATATATGAGTTGCCTACCCATACCATCAAACCCAGTATCTTCCAACACTATCTTACCAGTGTTACTTGAGTTCTTATCAGTCAACTGAACACTACTATCTATAGATTGTTAGTAGGGGAAAAAAATCAAGAGTTGGGTTTTACCATCCCAACAAACAGCAAATTTATGAATTCCTCTGAAAGATTGTCAGAATACATCGTAAAGTCTGTCCCCCTCTCCTATCTAAGCAATACAGAAAATCACATTTTTTGTGTGTTCCTCGTTGCCTCATACATTAAAAAAAGGATCAACATTAATTTATAAATATTTTCACATATATAACCTTTTGTACCAAGGCTGTGGGGTCATGTGGTCAGCATGACTAAAACACTTCTGGCACAACAGAACACCCTGACGAGTGCCAGAGTGCATGGAAATGCCGTTTACCTTCCTACCGCAACAGTACCTATTTATCTACTTGCACTGGTATGCTTTAGAACTGATGGGTTGGTAGAAGCTAGGACACAGCAACAGGAGCTCACCACCGTTGTCTGGATTTGAACTGCTGACCTTCTGATCAGCAAGCCCAAGAGGCTCAGTGGTTTAGACCACAGTGGCACCTGCTCCTTTTGTGTGGGGAAGTACCTTTTTGCGACATACTGTTTTACCTGGCAGGCATATATAATACTTTCTAAGATTCTAAGTCCCACAGGAAATATAGATAACTTTAAAAACTACATTTGATACAAGACTAACAGCCACTGATCACTGATTAGGAACTTATGAGTATCTACTTCCAACACAGTTATCTACAATCAGAACTATGAGAATCACAGAAAATTCCTTTTGCTCTGCAGTAACGATCTTGCAATAATGATTCTAGACACACTTACTTAGAGGTTTCATTGAATGAATGTAGTTGGACTTATTTCTATATAAAAGGGTTTTAAAGTCCTTAAATAGGCAAAGGCTGTGCGACTACAACCCATTGTAATGCAATTACTCTTAAAAATGAAATCAGGATTTTGTTGACATAAAGGTGTGTGCGCGCACACACATACACACACACACCCACACACCCACAGAGAGAGAGAGAGAGAGAGAGAGAGAGAGAGAGAGAGAGAGAGAGAGAATCATGCAAGGTAATCAAGAAAACACTTAATTTCTGTTGCAAACTATCCCTAATAAACACTTCCAAGCTGACATCTCTTTCAGTAAGTACAAATGTAGAGGTCAAAGTACAGAATTCTGAGCTTGCTTTGCCAAAATAACCAACAAATCTCAATATGAGGTTCACAGTGTTTTTCTGAATGGAACCAAAGCTTTGAGGCATCTATGGAAATATAATTATTTCACTTAAGCAAGTTAATTCTTCTCACGCCTGCCCTCCTTTTTCCTACACAAGGACTATAAGGTAGTCCACACCCCAGGATTCCACTCGTGCTAGATTGTACAGTAGCAAGAAAAAGCTAAGATCTTAGTGATAAGCCTCACATGACTGAGCCCTATCAGCTGTTATAATCCTCTGGCTACAAAATATATCCCTAAAGCGAAAAAGCAACAATGCCCAGAAATAGCACAAGTACAGTAATTTATCTGAATCCCTGGCAATTAATGTGACCAGCAGTTTACATAAGGTTTGCTATCTGTAAGGGAAACCTTGTCTTATTCGAATCAGTCCTGCACCTCAAGCAATACACCCACACAAAGGCAGTTCCCTTAAGGCAGCTCACCTTGTAACATGTAAGCTGACAACTGCACAGCTGTTTCAAATGGACACTCCAACCTGCAATGAAAAAAAAAAAAGAACGTCAAGCAAATTTCAACGGCAGTATGAGGAAATGATTATGGGTCAACGATTTGGAAGGGGAAGATGTAGTGAACCGTTTCAGCGAACTTGACGTATTACTCAGAAATATACTTAAAGCCCATGTTCCTATAACACTTGGATTTTCAGAAATGTACGCTTTACATTAAAGGAGCAAATAAGCTTGCCTAAGTCAGCCTAGATCCTACAAATATATGGATTGGGGAATCATTAATATATTCTTCAATTACGCCACACCAAATCTGTCCCCAAAAGTCTGCATTTGAATTAAAGGAACCATTAATAATTGACATCACATAGATTACGCACCACATACAGCAGCACATCCCCATTCTCAACCTACTACCTCCCTCCTCTTTTGTACATCCTTGCAGAAACCTGACCATAGTCTTTAGGCCAGTGGTTCTCAAACTTATTTATCCAGGCCACACCCTTTGAGAACCACTGCTTTAGGTGGTAAAAAATTATGAAGATTTCTAAGATGCAATTGTGGAATTTTAAATACTAAATCTGAGGAAAGAATCTAAACAAATGGCTAATTATAACTACCAGAGTCCATTAATGTTCACTGCTACAAAGCATGGTAAGTGGCTACTAATACTTTCAGCACCTTGGAGATGCACATGTTCTATATTTGTATCCTAAATTTCCTGCACATATTTGATAAGAGACAAGCCCCCTTCATTTAGCGTAATTATCAACAGTACTTACTTGCCACTCAAAATGTCCTGTTTTAGCTGAAGAACAAATAAATATCTATTTCAGGAAGAAAGAGCAAGAAACATCCATGAGTTTGTGAACAATTCCAGCACTGGAGAAGAGCAGCAAATATCAGCAGCTAGACTTAATTATGAGATAACGCACTGTGGTCTCTCACTTCAAGTATGGAAACATGGAGCAGTATATTTCATCGCAAGGGAATGAAATTCTAATTAAAGAATATCCAATTTGTAGTTTCTGTTTTCTCTGATTTCCTAGTGTGCAATACTGAAAGGGGGTGGATGGATTTCCCAAACATGTCTAAAAATATTTCTATCAAAGTTCAGTGTTTGCTCAAAACTACACTTCATTAATGATTTCGTAAAGATTATCAGGACCCAATTTACAGCAAAGGCCGGAGCAGAAGGACTGGGTATAAGGATTACTCACAGCAGAAAGGAAAACGCCCAGCACCAAAGAACTGCCAGTTCCCTGAAGTGCTGGGAACTCCTATTCACTGTACTGTGGGAATGGAACACCTTGAAACTGTGGCAATGTATGTGAGATTCTGCCCAAATGCCTTCCCTGCAATTTTATCATTCAGGGACATTACAGTAGTGAGATACAACCAGGTGGATTGGAATTTTGATTCATCTATGAACGGAAAAAAAGAGAGTGCTATGTTCCCGACCCTTGCACGCATTGGAGGGACCCATGTAAAATGTTCCACCCTTCCCCTCCCCACCCTTCTAGTGATTTTTAGGGTCACTTCCAGGTTTGGTGCTGTGCATGTGTGTGTGATAGACGCACATAAATTGGTCATTGCCTGTACTGGATTTGAGATCTCCAGTTTGTATCACTGCATACAACGTACCTGGTAAGCTCTTCACGTAGGTTGTTTGGCTCGGAAGAGTAAAACTTTACACGAAGATGTAGACAGTATGGTGGACCAACTACAAAAGTAAATATATTAGGTTTCTGACAGCAAGAATATTATTTTGTAAATATATTCACTAATCAGAATTCAAAGGGGGTGGGGATCCCTTCTGTAATACTGAGCACACTAGCAAAAAAAGAGAAAGCTAAACAAACAGTAGTAGTTTTATATACCAGAAGCCAACTCAGTCTCATTACATTAAGTTGATTTGTCTTGCCAAGAAGAACAGACAAATCTAGGTTAATCCCAATATTACAAGGCTCTATTCCATGAACTGAGAAATCCATCAATCTTAGCTTTGTACCCCAATCAAATCCTTATAAACTCTGCCCAGGAAGTCTTAAGTTTTGGGGAGTACCTCCTGTTGTTAGTTTGTGTCATAGGAAGATAGCTAGCTAAACATTTTATTGCAGCAGACTCCACACCTCATTTCCTTCCAATGAGAGAAATTCTAAACCAAGAATATGATGTTACTCATGCACCTCCTCAACACCCACTGATTCAGGTCACCTGTAATACCAGATCTTCAAAGTTTCTTCCCCCTTTTGATTTACATTACTAGAACAGTTCCTTTTAAAAAAGTCAATGTATATCAGTCACAGAAAAGATACAAATACACATCACAATAGGTCAGCAAAGCAAAGATTACTAAAATATAGTCCACCATAAATCCATTTTAGTAATACTCTTAAGGCAGAAAGTGCAAAAAGAAATGTGCTACAGAATCTTTAAACAATTGGAGCCTCTTTTTCTTTTTGCCCTGTACTGAATTAGCTTTCAATACATCATGTAGTAAATGTAATGTGAGTCAAAGAGCAGTTGTAATGCCAGGAACCTGGCATTACAACATTGTTCTTTGAACAGTTTCATACTGCCATGGTATATTTTGGGGAAACAAAGTCTTCGTCGATACTCAAGTAAATCAGATTTTTAAAAACACAAACTTCACTTACTTTTAACTTGTTTTTTAATACTCTTTGTGTTGTCCAACCAGTGCTGAAAGAAAAATTAATAATTATAGACTTTATGTTTTCAACATAAAAATATAGTATGCAAATTATAAATTCATAGAACAGAACAAGCCAAAATAGTTCTAAGCAGTATAAAGCATTTTAAGAGCAACACATTCAGTGTTCCTGACCTACAGTTAATTGACAGTAACAGCTTGCTAGAATACGTTTCAAGAGGCAAGTTAATAATTTCTCGAGCGCTGAAATCATGATCTGCAATTTGCAGCACAAATGTATCTTTGCAAGTCACAGAGCCAGAAAGCTGCTGGGATTGTCAGAATTCTAACATATGTTTCAATGCGTTTCAGGCTGCCATCTTACCAAAGAGATATGAAAAAGATTATATCTCCCATCTAAGAAAGGAAAAGGCATGCCAATGTAACTTTTCACCTAAAAGTGCGTCCTTTCTATTCAAGCACACAAACTTTCTCACAGTTACGCTTAAAAACTAGTATTGTGGAATGCATTGTCTCTTTCAAGTGCTGATACAAGCATTAGCATGAATTGTTTATACAAGTTCCTCTCAGAGAGCTCAGCAGCTGGCATGAAGCAAGCAGTACAAGATAAAAACTTGCAGATCACATTAAGTTCAGAACGTAAGGATGTAGCAGCTAAGTTCACAAAATATGTTAACTACGGGTTGGGTATTTCCTTAAATCTGCCAAGTATTTTTCCTAGGTGATAACATCCTTGTATGTAATGATACCATTCCAAGTATAATACTGTTGAATTACCACCTGTGGCCTCAGGCTTTAAATACCACTGCTACCATTCAGAATACATTACGTGGCTCCCCACCCTATGATGTAGTCAATAGTGTGCCGACAGGCATCTTATAATGGAGATGGTTGTCAGATCTGATGCTAGTACAACTTGACATCACCTAATCCTCACTCCCCCAGACTGAGACTGACCCAAAATGGCACATGCAGCCCTGTGATAAATATGGGCTCACCTCTAAACACAGGATGTTCACAATGACAGCAGCTATAGCAACTCTAATCCCACCTGCAGCAAATGTTGATGATACTAATACTAATAATATACCAAAGCCCCAGGATTGCAATTTAAAATACATTACAAACAGTATGAAACAACATACACCCATCTTACACCATCAAATTTCTAAGCATTTGGGAAACTTGACAAAATTCATCTAAACCAACAAAGACCACATGATTAAACTGTTCCTGAACTATACCAACGGAGTAGCAGTAGTGGAATCATAATTAAATGACAGCTGTTGTTGTTCCTGTTGTTAGGTAATTCCATAATTACCACCATTATATTTGTAAGCTTGTTTACATAATAATTTGTGTGTTAACTAATATTATTTGAACTCCAAATAACATTAAACTATTTGTGGTTGAACTGGACTGATCTTCCCTACAAAAACCAAAAACCAAGAAGCATGCCAAATAGTTAACATTTGCCTTTTTAGAACTGTGTTTTAAAGTATTTGACCAACACAAGAGTTTTGCAACTTCAAGAATATATCTGTAACTTAGATAACTGTATTCTCTTAAAGTGTGAATCAATTTTCCCCATCTGCAGCCACATACAAAAACAGCTAATGTTTCATGGGCAAGTGTCAAACTTCTCATACTGTTTATTTATCCCTGTGGGGAAAACGTTTTCTGTGACCAGCTTAATGTGACCAACATTGCTTGTGACAAGTCACTCACTCACACGCAACCTACAAAACAAGACCTCACTAATATTTATTCCTAACATACCATTTATTCTCAGGTATCAAAAGCAAAAGCGAAACTACCAATAAAATAACGGGTTGTTAAATGAATTGAAAAGTAGTTAGCTAAAAGTTAAGAGAAATTCTGAATCACTCTGCATGCCCTGTTTCTAGATGTTTCACTCATGTGTAGAACTGTTGCCAGATGATAAAACTTTGGAAAACTATCTTTAAAAAGATACATAACATGCTAGCTATATAGCAAGATAAAAAAGAGCCTGCTGGTTGATATTTTCATGATTATTTTCAAGATTATTTCATTCAATGCAATCAATCAATTATAGGAAGTTATACCATAAACATGCCTTCTTTGGATAGTTTTCCATCAGTTGTCTGCACCAATCCAACATACATTTCCTTTGGTAAGAAAACAAATCCACCAAAGTAGAGTATTACAAGTCCTATGGTGCCGTACACACAAACAACAGGGACAGGGAAGGAAGAAAAGAAAAGAAAAGAAAAGAAAAGAGAAAAAAGGAAAAAAGAAAGATGTTCCCAGACTGTAGGGCAAAGTATAAGTTTGCTTCATCTCCAATCTGTTTTCTTTCACCTCCTCCACATTCCACAGAAAGGCAGTTAACAGACCAGAGACAGGCACCGACACCACTTAGTTCAACTCAGTTCCTAACACCAGCGCCATCTCCAAGAGTTCAGCTTGACTGGCACACAGAAGAGGGGGAGGGTATTACTTTTACAGAACAAAGCCTGGGAGACACTGAGACCTGATCTCATGTTGCAGTTGCACTTGGTAACTATACTTTACTCCAAGTACACTGCAACACAATGCTTGGAATATATTCTTTTCCTACCGCAGCTGTCAAATTCAGCAGGGTCAGGCACGAACTCTAATCCTGCAGAAATACACACTTCACGAAACAAGGCAAGGCTATGGTAAGAGTAATGGGTCAAAAGATTAAGCCAGAGGATACTCCCTACTGAAAAATTTACAATCTGAGAAAGTGTCCTGCAACTTTTTTGGCCTGAGCCAAGCTACTCACAGATCTCCCTACTATTGGGCTGCTAGCCACCCCTGCAAGCCACGAACCTCCTGCTGTAATTACAAAATGAATACATGCAAAAGCCTTTTTCCTCCTGGGATGATTTTTATGATTTTTGATGATTTCCTGGGCAGTAGGTTTAAGGTTGAATATACAGCACTAAGGTGAATTATTTGCATTGGCGTTGTTTAGGGTCCCTTCTAACTCAATGTTAAGCAAAAATACAATGGGAGGGGGAAGCAACAGAGACACTGGAACAAAAAAGTCTCTTGAATTGTAAAGGCAACTCCCAAATTATACTCACGGAATTAGCCAGTACTACATCAACATCATTCAAGATTCAACTATTTGTATAAAAGGCAGAGCTCATTAAAATAAAAAAGACATGGTATTTAACACCATTTTTATATACCTGACAAACATTAGCACTGCATCACAATAAACAGAAAGCTGAAGCAATTGCATTAGACTGAGCAATGCACTCTTCCAAGTGCACAATGACCAGCTGAATGCAAACAAATATAAATTGCCTAAAGCAAGTAAATCATACAGTATCAAGTGAGGCTCATGGAACCCTAGGCTATAAGAACAAGTCACAAGAAAATATGATTAAGGTCAGAAGAGTTTTTCATTGCACTGGCATGTGAGGTGGTGGAAATGCAATGAAGAACTACCAAAATAATCTCAGTTGTGAAATTCTATGTAATATATACAGACACACTTAATTAACCAAGATCATGACTAAATTGTGTGTGCTTGGTGCATATGCCTTTTGACTGAATCATGAATTTAAGACTGGGTAGAAACAGTCCAGCAACACACACAAAAACCAGAAAGGTTTTGTGCCTGACCAGAACACCAAAAAAGAATTCTAACAATCCTGGAAGATGCGATTACTAGAGCCCTGCATTCTCAGAACACACAGAACTGCAACTGCACTGAAATCAGATCTGCCATTTGGAATGATAGTTTTTCTCAGATGACCCTAAAGCAGGGGTGGGGATCCTTTTCTGCCTCGTGGACCAGATCCTTATCTCCCCACCCCTGGAAGGCCAAATCATAGTGGTGGTAGGTGACACTGAGCTTTGAAGGCAACACCAAAATTAACCCCCTCGCCAATCAACTTATTTCTTCCCCATCAGAGTGATGTCAGTTGACCAACAGATAAGTGTGGTTTTAAAAGCATGGCCTGGAGGGGGCAGAGTTTCCCCACCCCTGCCTTAAAGTTTCTATGATGCTGCATTAAGATTTTATGGGTCAGGTCTGGGGCACTGAGAGGTCATACACACACCTCCACAGAAAGCCCAATGGGTTTTTACCCCCCTCTGACCCTCCTTTCTAATGGTTCTGTCCAAAGCGGCCTTTAAACTATGGTCTTTAAACCAGGACCTTTAAACTATGATCCAATAAACATGTGTGTAACATGAATTACATGCAACAAAGACTCCAAGGCACTAAAAAAATACTTTTCATACTATGAAAGAAACAGAAGTCATGAACTTCTATTATTTTATTGTCTTGATTTGTTTGATTTACTTCAATACAAATTAAAAGGGGGGGAATTAAACATATTCTCATTTTTGAAATTTGAATTAGAACCAACAACTCTCTGATCCATAATTTTATCTATCAAAACCAGGACAGAGGACATGAAAAAGGGAAACTGATTTTATACTGAAGTTCAGGACAATTTCTTAAACTCATCTATAAATTTTGTTGTACCAAGAACAACTTAACACTTGCACAAATCTTGTGTTTGGCCTGGTATGATTTAATTAACTTTACTACTGTAAGAAGAAGAAAAACAACCCATGCCACTCACTGCTACTTGTGCAGAATCCATGAATCGTAATCCAAAATAGTCATTTTCAATGAGGTCCAGATGGTACATGATCTGTTCAAACAGCTGCTGTCCTTTGGCTTTTTTCTGAAATTACAAGAGGAACTTGTGTTAGTAAGAGGCTGATTAGTTGATGATTAACCTTATTTTTGAGGGCAATTCTGCATGCACTCAGATATTCCAGTAAAAACAATAATGCATTGCTACTCTCTAGACACCAATTCTGTCAACTGCTTATATTACTTCTAATAGCAAACCTGATAGCCTTTGACTATCATTTTGGTAACAAAACCGAAGGCAATGGTTTCTGCATATTCACTTTATACTCTCTCACACATATACACAAAAATAGCCTGAAGAAGACTGAGCATGCTTCTTGCCCTCCAGGAAGCACAAGATTTATCTGATTACTTTCTATGCCATCCTTCATGTGTAGACCCCAGTTTACAGATATATTAAAACCACAAAAATTAATATAACTATATCAAAATCACAATTAAAATTATATCATATCAGTGGAGAAGGGGGGGTGCTTCTTCCAATTCTGATTAATAACTCCCTGCCCAGTTCAGCAGAAAAATTAACAGCTTAAAACTATCCAGAGATGGAATTAGGGTTCAGAGATGCGTACCATGAATATATGGATCCTGTAAACTCAACTTCCCCACCCCTACTCTCCCCAAAAGTATAGTAGAGGGGAAAGCATCTCCTTCCCAGCACTGTGACAGCCAGGTTCAGGACTACATGAGCATCTTGCTTCTCCCCTAAACTCAATCTCAGCAATCACTCTCTCTAGATCGCTGACCTTAACGAACCAGAAGTTACTGATCTAGTCCTGAAACTCAGCACCCTTATGAACTGCATGATAACTGTTATTTCCCAACTGTTTTACCTCATCTATAATCTCCCACTGCCCCAACTTCTTTTAATATTCATTACTGAATCCAAAGTTACTGAAAAAATAAACACATTAAACATTTAAGAACTCATTGGAACAATATGCAGCCTGTAATTCTGGAGGTCCAGAGGCCCTTTCTTCAACCTATGAACTTCACAGAATTGCAGATTTCATTTCTGGCCTCTACAGTCACAAATAATGTGAATATGCTTAGGCAAAAAAAACCGAACAAAATGATTTGCAGTGCCACACAAATTGTTCAACATAACCTCACAAACACTCAATAACTTCATTTAGAATCACTTCATTTGAAACGGAATTGAAGAGGAAATCTAAAAATGTCACCCAAAATATTTATGTTTCTCAGTGCTCTGACAATGTTCTTAGTGTCTCAATTCTTGAGACGCTAAGTTTGACAGCAAACTTTACATTGAACTCATGAAAGCCCACAATAGTCAAATAGCTTGTTTCAGGAAGGCTAAGAACCCTATTCCAAAAGTACATGGGTGCTGCAGCTCTGGCTGCCAATTAACTACTCGGCTAGTTACAAGGTGCTGGTACTGATGCACAAAGCCCTATACAGCTGAGGACCAGGACAAAAATATCATCTCCTTCCCTTATATATCCAATCATCCATTGTGCTCTGCAGGGCAGGGCCTCCTGCAGGTACCATCTTATCAGGCCATATCAGGCACTACTTCTACTGCCTGTTTGGTGTTTGTTAAGATCTTCCACTTTCAACAAGCCCTCTGAGAGAAGAGTTTTATCTTCGTCAGTATCTGTATTGGATTTGAAATTGTTTTTATAGATGCATTTAAAAAGTTGTTTTATTGCATTGTGAAATTGCTCCTAGATGCTTCAAAACGTCTAGCTGGGTGCAGAAAAAATGGTACTGATGTTAACAAGTTTTAGGAAAGAAAGAATGTCCCTAAGCATCCATCCACACTGCAGCTACTAGAATTTTCCACCCAGGGTCACCTTGATCTCTGGCCTGCTCTTTCCCATGCCCAGCCACCCAGAGAGGTTAAATAGCAAAGAAAGAAAGAAAGAAAGAAAGAAAGAAAGAAAGAAAGAAAGAAAGAAAGAAAGAGAAACCAATAAAAATACTGCAAAGTGAAATCTGTTTGTGGCCAGAAAGTTTAAAGTAATTGATATGGAGAACAGGGCTGCATTTACTGAAAAAAGAAAGGAATAATTCACAATCTCTGCATTCACCACAGTAAGATTTTATGCAAGTGATCTTTTGTGTGTATTGTGCCTCAACTTTTTAAATACAGCAATCCTATGAGTTTTGCAATATAACCCCACCACACAAGCCTTTGTCTGGCAAAATGGTAACTATACATTCCACAATGTGAGACAAAACAACACACATAATTGTTACCAGTGAAATAATAATAAACAGAATATTTTCAATGGAACAGCAAAGCAGTGGAAAAATTTCCACACCACATCACTGCTAACAACTCCTGCGGTTTCTGAAAAAAGTAGGTAGTCACAACTAATACAAAGCAGCCCTCTTTGGTTGATCTATAGCAGGCATGTCCAACAGGTCGATCACAATCAATAGCCTCACGTTAGTGGTAGATCGCGGGCTAGTAATGACTCCGCCTCCTGCCCCAGGTGCTAGCTATCTGCTTAGCCGCTGTACATGTAAAAGGACGCTAAAAGTGGAAGTAATGTTGTCTGTAGCGCTGCCCTCCAAAAAGCTCAACAACTTTGGCTTGTCCCCCTCCAAAAAAGCTATTACTAAACTATTAGCAATGACAATGGGTAGATCACTGCCAGCTTTTTTTGTACTGGGAGTAGATTGCATTCTCTTGGGAGTTGGACGTGCCTGCTCTATACAGTGGTACTTCGGGTTAAGAACTTAATTCGTTCTGGAGGTCTGTTCTTAACCTGAAACTGTTCTTAACCTGAAGCACCACTTTAGCTAACGGGGCCTCCCGCTGCCACCACGCTGCCAGAGCACAATTTCTGTTCTCATCCTGAAGCAAAGCTCTTAACCCGAGGTACTATTTCTGGGTTAGCGGAGTCTGTAACCTGAAGCGCCTGTAACCCGAGGTACCACTGTAGCTTACAACACAGGCAAATGGTAATGCACAATCTATACACTTTTCTTCAGAGAGAAAGAGAAAGAAAGAATTGTACTTATATACAGTGGTACCTCGGGTTACATATGCTTCAGGTTACATATGTTTCACACTCCGCTGACTCTTTAAAGGGAGCGCGGCTCTTGGGGGAACCTTAGCCGCGCGCAACAGGCTGTCCTGGCTTATGGGATAGTCGCGCGCAGCCTCTCCCGGGCAAGGGGAGCCTTCATCCCCTGCCCGGGAGAGGCTGCCCGCGGCTATCCCATAAGCCAGGACAGCAAGCGGGATTGCTGCGCAGCGATCCCACTTGCTGTCCTGGCTTTGGGGATTCAGAATTTTTTTCTTCTTGTTTTCCTCTTCCAAAAACTAGGTGCGCCTTATGGTCTGGTGCGTCTTATAGAGCAAAAAATACGGTATATAAAGCTGGTGTATGTAGCTTTATCAGTAATATTCACTAGTGAACAGTGATCAGAAAGCTGCCTCTTAAGTGGGCAGCCCACTCTCTTATGTGTTGGCTTAAGCAAATATTTCCTAGAGCAAATACTATGCTTCTCCAGTGCAATATTGCTAGGTCAGCTCAGCTTCCTGCCAGATGTTCCAGTTCCAAATCTTGCTGCCAAGAATGACAAATATAGGGTTATGTAACTATCGACTTATCCTCCCCTTTTCCATATACCAGTACAGTGTTGGTATGACTTCATGGTTCACATCACTGCAGTTTCTAAAATCA
Source organism: Podarcis bocagei (assembly GCF_964188305.1). Taxonomy (NCBI): domain Eukaryota; kingdom Metazoa; phylum Chordata; class Lepidosauria; order Squamata; family Lacertidae; genus Podarcis; species Podarcis bocagei. Next base: position 93,160,248 of record NC_138125.1, on the reverse strand, counting down.
GACCAAGGAACCAATAAAAATAGACAAGGATATCTCTCTATCTCTCTATCTATCTATGTGGATATTACACATGGATATATCTTTGTGTGTGTATTAACCCTTCAACTCAAATGTTTCCAGAGTAGAACATGGAAAACATTAAAATAATAAGAACCAGAAATTTAAAGACTGGTCCCTGCGCTTCAATCTCTTACGTTTGTCAAAGTGCTTTTAAACTGGTATCCTTTGTACATAGTAAACAGTGAAATTATGAAATTAACTGTGTCCCTTGAATGGAGCTATGCCATATTTTCCTTGTTAATTTCAGTTAGGCTGGAAATCAAAGTTCATAGAGTGGAATGTCCAGGCTTTGGATTAAGAGAGAAATTGAGCACAAATTGAAAGGTGTAAATTTCAATCTGCTAGTGTGTTGCACATTAACTACATAAAATGTATATCCTGTTACAATTACGGTGGTACATCAAGTTAAGTACTTAATTCGTTCTGGAGGTCCGTTCTTAACCTGAAACTGTTCTTAACCTGAAGCACCACTTTAGCTAATGGGGCCTCCCACTGCTGCCGCGCCGCCGGAGCACGATTTCTGTTCTCATCTTGAAGCAAAGTTCTTAACCCGAGGTACTATTTCTGGGTTAACAGAGTCTGTAACCTGAAGCATCTGTAACCTGAAGTATATGTAACCCGAGGTATCACTGTATAAGCACTTCGAATTTAGCAAACTGGCAGTCCCAAACTACTATTAATATCTTTCCAGCAGGCTGCACCATACAGCAGCCTAGCTGTCACGTTTTGCACTAACTGCTGCTCAAGGGCATCCCCACGTTCAGCACATTACAGTAATCCAACCTTGAGGACAGTAATACACAGCTCACTGTGGCTACTATGGCTGAAAACCATGACATGAGCACAACGATCCAATTCAACTCTGAGATAAAGAAGAACACAATCATTCTCTCAAACATGAGTCAACCATGTTGAAAAAGTAATGCAATTATCATACCGGCAAGTCCACACTGACATCAGTTCCATCCAGCAAAGAGACACGGCATGTAATTATGGATTTCTCATCTCCAGCAGCAGGGATGTGAGTTGCAGCTCGCTGGGCCTCTCTTAGCCGTTCCTTCTCAGCATGTTTGCGCATAGACCTGCGCCCAAGCGTTCGTCGAAAGAAACTCAGCATCGTTACTAAACAGGCCAATAAAAAGTTGTGAATGTTTCAAAAGGAAAAAGTCTAGCGGCTTTCAAATGAACTATTTCAAAATCAAGGCAGGTAAATATTCACATCTCACTAAATTTCTAAGTAATTATGCACTATAGAAAAGAAGCACAAAAGCAGATATTTGTAATGCTCCTGAAAGGGTCAGTTCCCCTGCCAAGAGAACTTAGCAGCCCTACAGCAATTAGAAGTGCTGCTTTCAGACACCACCTGGAAATAAGACATCTCAAGAACTCAGCTGTCAACTTGCAGGTGCTTGATTCAAAAGCATGCTCAGATCCTTCTGAGGCTGCAGCACCCATGCAATTAATGACTGCAAAACATTAGTAATTGGACTAGGGACAAAGAAGAAGGAAGTTCATATTTACAACAGAATCCCATAAGGCAGAGAGGGAGAGAAAGAATGTAGGTAGATCACAGTGTCTCTCATACTTTTATGGCACTAGGAAATCATTTTAAGGGCTACTTAAGGAGGCTCCACTTTAAATACATGTTTTAGAATACAACTTTTTGACAAGTAAGATAGAGCTACACCCTACACAGTGAGAAGACAAATATACCTCTCGGTAGCAAGGTACATAGTTGTTTAAATAGTTCAACATTTGTTCTTGAATACTTTGGAATTCACAGCTTACTGGACACAACGGGCCTAGAGGCTTCAAAATCAGCCTCCACATTCACTTTTCTGTTTCAAGAACAAAGAGCATGCTCACACATGTTAGGTTCTGCTTGGTACAAAGCAGATTTTGTCTGCATAAAGATTACAGGAAGGTTTCGAGGAAGGACAAGGGAAGCTAGCCCACCCACATACAGTACACATTAAGGGCACTCAAAAGTTTGCACCTTGCATGACTCATAGCTGAATCCAAACAATCTGGACCCTTGACAGAAGTTTCAGTCTCCACTATGAGCCAAAAAGGATAAACTGGCACATACGCCTTCCACCTTCTGTCTGTCTGGGCTTGCCTGCCACATGCTATCACCGTGAAAGGCTGGAATTCTTAAAAGGTTAAATTAGCACAACTGGAAGATTAAAATTTTAAACTACTCCAGATTTATTGACTATGGCATAAGCCCCTAGTAATATCAATATAATCCAATAATATCTACTTCTATTCAGAATGTTAATTCTGCCCAAAGAGAAGAAGCATTTATCTCCTTTTATTCTGGGTTTGTTCCTTGGCTTTTAAATAACTCTAGCTTAGAAAATAGCATCTCTGAATTCTTATACATATACAGAGCGGTCTCATACTGAAACTGGTTCACCTGCTTCTATATTGTCTACTTTGACTTGCAAAGCTTTGAGAGGTCTCAGACAGAGATCTTTTCTAGCTAAGTTCTTTCATTCAAGCTTCTGAAGCTGAACTGAAGCTGGCATTTATGTATGCTTGCTACCTGCTGTATCACTGAACTACTGTCCCCTCCCGTATAGGATAGCTAGTGGAAGGTTTGGAGAACAAGAACATATATTTATTCTAAGGCGTTTCATTGTTCAAAGCCCTTTATTGTGCAACCTCCCACATCATACAACCTGAGGCTGACAAGTACTCACTACCAGATACTAGAATGCCTGACCCACTTTCATTGCCACACCTGTTTGCTGAGCCACCTTGTACCCCTTTCCATAAACACATAGACTGAAGATGATGTGGAACTCACACCTGCCGAGAGCATCTTTTCACCTCAAGGTAGATGCACATATCCTACAGTATGATCTCTTATGTGATATGTAAAGCTGATGAAAGAGCAGCTCAGAAAACCAGTAAAACACATGCAAGGAATTTTGTTCAACATGTGAACAAGCTAAAGCTGAAATAACATAATCATTGTAGTAACCAGTTGTGCAACTGGTGTGTTTATTAAATAAAAACACATGTCTGACTGATATGGAACTTCAGAGGGGCTCTTAAAGGCCAATAATGAGAACTGAACAAAATTTGGAATTAGGTCTGGGGTCTGCCAGTCAGAGCAACATCATACTGCAAAGCCACCTCATACAGTGGTACCTCGGGTTAAGTACTTAATTTGTTCCGGAGGTCCGTACTTAACCTGAACCACCACTTTAGCTAATGGAGCCTCCTGCTGCTGCCACGCTGCCGGAGCATGATTTCTGTTCTCATCCTGAAGCAAAGTTCTTAACCTGAAGCACTATTTCTGGGTTAGCGGAGTCTGTAACCTGAAGCGTATATAACCTGAAGCATATGTAACCCAAGGTACCACTGTATCTCCCTATTTTATTAATTTTTTTTTTAAAAAATGTACCCCCCTAACCTCAAGCACAATAACCTCAACACTCCCCAAGATTTAGAATTGTACATCACTTTCCACTGAGAAAGTTCCAAGGTGATTTATAATAAAAACTAAAACCTCTTCTGTGGTTGGTTTGTTTTTTAAAGAAACTGAACAACACTGCCAATTTATTTCAAGGTTAGGCAACCAACAAATCAGTTTTGTTTTGTGAAGCCTGCAAATATCAGAACTGGCAAGCATACAGTATGTTATTGTTTCTGAACAAGCCCTCAACAAATATTCAAAACAGAGAACAGCTTGCACTGCAACTATTTGAACTGTTCAAGCTTAAATTTCCTCTCCTGACAAGATGTTTCATGATGTCTAAAGTAAAAGAGGAAACCCACATAACAGCAATGAGTGGTATTCAACTAAGTTTCACACAGAGTTAGACCAACTGAAATTAATGAACATTACTAAATTAGGTCCATTAATTTCAACAGGTCTACTCTGAGCAAAACTTGGTTGAATAACACACAATATTTTTACTATTGTGGCATAACCATGGACAGCATATCTATGATATGTATAGGATGCTAAAGTAGTACTGGAAAAAGGACCACTTCCCCAATACCCAACAGATAATAGCAGGACAGGTCAAGAGGTAGAGGTAAGAATAACAAACAATACAGTTTAGGGAAGAGGCTCAATATATAGCTCGAGACTATGGTTAGTCTCTCCAAACATTAACTATAACCAGACAAGAAGGGTTCAGAGTGTATTTTTGTTTCAGGCACAGGGCTGCTCTCTAGAAAAGCGGAAAAGATCACTCTGAACCAGGTTTCAAGAAGAGGGATTTTTAAAAATTATTTGCAAAAACTGAGCATTTTAAAGGGGGTGGCAGTATTGCCTCTGCATCATTTGTCAATAAAACAAAGGGGGTTGCCTCAGAGCTGTTTATATTATGACTGGAAACTGGGAAGAAGTGTTCTATGCTTTACCTTCTTGCACATTCAAGTAATCAGTAAGAACTGAGTCATGATGAACTCCACACCCCACAAAAAAACCTGTTCAGCTCCACATAGGGGCTCATTTCATATTTTGAGGATCCTAGTTTTAAGTAAGTGGAAATTCCTTTGGCTATGACAAAGGAAATGAATATACATGAGAAGCAGGGTGGGGTAGGAGGTGGCAAGTGTTGCACACTACATGGTTAATGGCTTACTGTGAACAAGAACTCACTGCATGATCACAGCTGCTTCGCTACACTCTTTTCCTTGCACGAACAAGCAGCCATGAAGTTTGGCTTGTTGCTATGCCCAAACCAGGGATTGTGGTTTATTTCACCAGCAAGCCAAATTTTGTTTATGACTTGCTGACTATAATGGGGAGGACCACACATTCAGAATGTGGTCATAGCATCCTGACACCAGAAAGGAAATAGATATGGGACCATGTGAAGAAAATAATGCCCAAGAAGGTACAGAGTACCTTTCCATCATAACTAACTACATCCACGTCCATTCAGGGAAATAAATGCTTTCAGGTCTCACAGTGCTGGGATTGAACTAACGACACCTCTTTGTTTAGACACTAAGGTCTAAACAAACATCTTCCATTATTCCCCTCCACAGTTAAAAGATGGGGAATATGAAGCAAATGAGTATGGTTGCTATGCACTAATGGAAATTGGGTGGATGGGGGGAATGCACAGGCATTAACACCCCCCTTATATTAAGGATTTTAGCGTTGTCAGGCTAAAAAAGTAAACTAAAGTATCACCCCCAAACAACATGAAGGGAACAAAGGTAGGAAGCTTGAGGGCACCGTCAAAACACAGATGAGACACCTAAACACGCAGCCGATGAAAACACAGCGCTTGATTATAGGGGAATTAAGACACAGGGAAAGGTAAACAGGAAGCCAGTCCATGAAAAAGGTCACTTTTTAACCCTTCCTGGCAGATTTCTGCCCCCGCCTCCCATTTCAACCCATCCTTAATCCCACCTTTGTCGGGATTTGACGCCCGCCACCCCCCCCCCTTTGTCGTCGCTTCCTATGGCTGTGATAATTAGGTCGCAGAAACTTGCAACTGGTCGGGGGAGGCGGATGGACGGGAGGGAGGGAAAAGGTGAGGACGGAGGGGCTGGGAAAAGGCATGGCAGCGTCAGCACGTCGTCGCCCCACACTCGGAAAGGCATAGCTACTTATGGGGCGGGCGCTAAAGGCTGGAGAGCCACGGGAACGCCTGGGAAGTACGAGGCGTCGCTTTGGGGCAAGGAGACCCTGAGAGAAAGAGAGAGAGGGCTGGATGTTGCTTTTAAATAGATATTTCGAAAAGCGCCAGGCAAGCAACAGGCGAGACGCAACCGGGAGGAGAGAGAGAGAGAGAGACGCACCTTCTCAGCGCACATTTGCCCCCCTCCAACCCGGACATTATTTTCCCGCCTTTCCCCTCCAGAAAAAAGTCGACAGCCTCCGCGAGACCCAGACGCCCAAAGCCACGTACCAGACTCCCTCTTCTTCTCCTCGCCCAGCTGCGCTTTTTCCCGACCGGCGCGTCGCCTCCGAAGGGAAGGACTCCCGGCTAAGCGACGAGGGGCGGAGGCAAATGGCCGCTGAGTAAGGCCAAGGAGCCGCCTCTTTCCTCCTCCTCCTCGCCCTGTGTTTCTTTTTTCCCCTCCCCTCCCTTGCTCGGGCCTCCTCCTCTCCCAGCTCCCGCCGCGAGAGAGAGAGAGAGAGAGAGAGAGAGAGAGAGAGAGAGAGAGAGAGGAGGGAAAGGCAGCAACAAAACAAACAGGTCAACAGCCACCTCTCGTTTCCAGAAAGCACGAGGCAGCCTGGCTGCATCACACGAACCCGCCCCTCCCCCCCCGGTCACATTTTTAAAAATCCAAATGCATTTGTTTAAGACACTCTGCCGGCTCCGAACAGGTCCCGATATTTTACCCATAAGGAAACAGCGCCTCCCTTGCTTATATTATAATATTCCCAAGTATAGGGGTGCTAAACCCGTGTTCTGTGAACCGCCCTGAGACCTCTGTATATAGGGCGGTATATAAATTCAATCAATCAACTGGGGAGGCGAGTTGAGAAAGTCCGGGGTTAAATATTCCCTTGCAAGACCCGATCGCTGATATATTCTACTTTAAATCAGCAGGAAGAAGCAACACTGTCCGAGTCAGCTCTCGCAGCCAACGATTTATATTAAAATGCTAAGCAGTGCGCCCAGGATAACACGAACAAGTGGGAAACGCGGCCCAACTCCGTGCATCGCGAATACATCGTGCAAAAAACGCAGGTAAAGACGCAGACAGTATTGCATGTATAGAAGGCTGACTTCCCTGGCGGATAATCCGTGGCGGTGCATCCTGGTGGTAGGTAGGCAGGGCCATCCCTCCTCTTCCCGCCCCTCGTCCAGCAGCCGCTGCGGGTGAAGAACTGGGAGGAGGGGGGCAGATCCCTTTTGCCAGAAGCCTGACCTCATAGCTGGCAGAGGGCTCTTTCCGCTCCTTCCATTTCCTTAAGGCCCGTCCCGTGCCCTCCTTCTCCTCCCGAGGGTCCCTAAATCACTTAGAAATAGGTTGAGGAAGCAACATTCCCTTAGCCCAGAAGTTCCTTTCCCCAGCATATATGATCAAAAAATATTTACAGCACAATCCTATGCCTATTTAGAATCATAGAATCATAGAGTTGGAAGAGACCACAAGGGCCATCGAGTCCAACCCCCTGCCAAGCAGGAAACACCATCAGAGCACTCCCGACATATGGTTGTCAAGCCTCTGCTTAAAGACCTCCAAAGTAGGAGACTCCACCACACTCCTTGGCAGCAAATTCCACTGTCGAACAGCTCTTACTGTCAGGAAGTTCTTCTTAATGTTTAGGTGGAATCTTCTTTCTTGTAGTTTGGATCCATTGCTCCGTGTCCGCTTCTCTGGAGCAGCAGAAAACAACCTTTCTCCCTCTATGTGACATCCTTTTATATATTTGAACATGGCTATCATATCACCCCTTAACCTCCTCTTCTCCAGGCTAAACATGCCCAGCTCCCTTAGCCGTTCCTCATAAGGCATCGTTTCCAGGCCTTTGACCATCAGTAGTGATAGAAGAGTCTCCTGTGTAACACGCTACTGCTGTCCACTTTGCTGTTTGATCATGCACATTTATCCTAATGAGGAATAGTAACACTAGTTTGGCATATCACAGATAAAGACAGAATTAGGTTGAAAATAGTGAAAAGCCAAGGCTATGTTAACAATGAGTTTATTCTGTTTTGGAAACTCTTAATGTGTTTGTTTGCTTGCTTGCTTGCTTGCTTGCTTGCATTTATTTTCCATCCCCAAACTCAAGGTGGCGTATGTCCCTCCCTCTCATTTAATCCCCACAACAACTCTGTGAGGTAGGTTAGGCTGAGAGGCACTGACTGGCCAAGGTCACCCAGTGAGCTTCATGGCTGAGTGGGAATTCGAACACTAACCACTATACTATACTGGCATTAACTACAGAGAAATATCAGATGACCATAGCAGGGTTAAATTCCCTTCCCCCCATGCCATGTTTCTATTCGTGTGCGATGATGAGGGCATACTGGCTACTATAATTAAAAATCAGCTAGACAAGGCCAAACAATGTGACAAATCAGTTTCTCTACCTTGGTGTTCCATTTGCCTTCTACAAATCACAGGTTTCTGCTTCTTCAGGATAACTGGGGAAATATTTGAGCAGGGGATGGAAGACTCCACTGCCTTACTTGGTGAATCATGTGTAATTTGCCAATTATTTTTATCTTAATATTTCAAGAAAAAATCTCACATCTCTTACCCTATTTTATATACAGTGGTACCTCAGGTTAAGTACTTAATTCGTTCCGGAGGTCTGTTCTAAACCTGAAACTTTTCTTAACCTGAAGCACCACTTTAGCTAATGGGGCTTCCTGCTGCCGCTGCACCACTGCCGTGCGATTTCTGTTCTCATCCTGAAGCAAAGTTCTTAACCCCAGGTACTATTTCTGGGTTAGTGGAGTCTGTAACCTGAAGCGTATGTAACCTGAAGCGTATGTAACCCGAGGTACCACTGTATATATATTTTGCCACATCTTAATTCTGTATCCCTTCTCAATAGAAATAGGTTCCGTGCAATCTAGTCCTGAAATTGTTTCAAACAGTTCTTCCAGGTAAATTGGTATAATCAACCTTTTAATACCTTATCTTTACCCCTGTATTTCTCTTTTGTCATCCAGTTCTTCAATTATTTCTTGTTTTATCTCCTCCCCTTCATTTCTTCCTACAAGTCTTCAGACTGACACTTTCACCTTAGTTACATGTTGATCAAATACTTTAAAAATATTCTTTCATTGTGTTTACACTGTGTAGAACTAGTGCAGATTTGACCTTGATCTCACAATGCCCAGCCAGATGCCCACAGAAACTTGCGTAAACTATGCAACTGATTCAGCTCCATTCAGATGTCCACTAGTTCTAGTGTTAGGGAGACGAGAAAAACTTCTCTTTATCCAATTTCTCCATGCCGTGCATAATTTTATAAACTTCTATCATGTCACTTCTTTATTTCCACTGCAATCCTAACACTGCAGAGGAAGGCTGGTGCACAGCCAAGGTTTCTCTACCTTGGTGTTCCATTTGCCTTCTACAAATCACAGGTTTCTGCTTCTTCAGGATAACTGGGGAAATATTTGAGCAGGGGATGGAAGACTCCACTGCCTTACTTGGTGAATCATGTGTAATTTGCCAATTATTTTTATCTTAATATTTCAAGAAAAAATCTCACATCTCTTACCCTATTTTATATACAGTGGTACCTCAGGTTAAGTACTTAATTCGTTCCGGAGGTCTGTTCTAAACCTGAAACTTTTCTTAACCTGAAGCACCACTTTAGCTAATGGGGCTTCCTGCTGCCGCTGCACCACTGCCGTGCGATTTCTGTTCTCATCCTGAAGCAAAGTTCTTAACCCCAGGTACTATTTCTGGGTTAGTGGAGTCTGTAACCTGAAGCGTATGTAACCTGAAGCGTATGTAACCCGAGGTACCACTGTATATATATTTTGCCACATCTTAATTCTGTATCCCTTCTCAATAGAAATAGGTTCCGTGCAATCTAGTCCTGAAATTGTTTCAAACAGTTCTTCCAGGTAAATTGGTATAATCAACCTTTTAATACCTTATCTTTACCCCTGTATTTCTCTTTTGTCATCCAGTTCTTCAATTATTTCTTGTTTTATCTCCCCCCCTTCATTTCTTCCTACAAGTCTTCAGACTGACACTTTCACCTTAGTTACATGTTGATCAAATACTTTAAAAATATTCTTTCATTGTGTTTACACTGTGTAGAACTAGTGCAGATTTGACCTTGATCTCACAATGCCCAGCCAGATGCCCACAGAAACTTGCGTAAACTATGCAACTGATTCAGCTCCATTCAGATGTCCACTAGTTCTAGTGTTAGGGAGACGAGAAAAACTTCTCTTTATCCAATTTCTCCATGCCGTGCATAATTTTATAAACTTCTATCATGTCACTTCTTTATTTCCACTGCAATCCTAACACTGCAGAGGAAGGCTGGTGCACAGCCAAGGTAGGCAGGTGTCTGTAAAAGAGATGTAAAAGATTTTGCGATGCCTCTCGGGCAGCCCAAAAGACCTCCACATGTATTAATGAGAGAAATTTAATTATACCTGCCTTTTAAGTCTCAGGTAAAGGGCACAGGTGATTAGTTTGGACTTCAGGCTCTGTATCACTGAGAAAAAGGAAAGTGCCAGAAATGCTGACATGCATATGACTTTCCCTACAGCATAAGGCACACTGTGCTGCCTTGCTTACCTTCAAATGGTTTAATTGAATGTTAGGCTGAACACACCTTTTTGGCTCGTATCTGCTAGCATAAGAAGCAACATTACTATTTGCTGAAAATTGTCTTTGGATTTAGGTAGTAGGTGTATGGAACTGCTGCATGTATGTGGCATGTGTGAGGGTCTTCTACACCATACATGGCAGCAAACCCGCTTTTACCAATGAATGTACACTAAAAAAAGTGTACGTACACACACACACACACACACACACACACACACACACAAAATAACCCCAAGGTTAGATCACCTCTAGTATTAACTCTGGTAAGGGCAGCATGTTCACAATGGGATCAACAATGCTTAGGTATCACTGAATTTCCATATACTGTAAGTTTACAACCAAATGAAACATCAATTCCCTCGCTGTTTGCGTGCAAAAAAAATCTGTCCAAAGACCAAGATCAAAAAACCCATTGATAATTATCAGTACTGCAGCATAACTAGCAACTTTCAGTAATTAAAAAAATCTCCAAACTTTAAATTACTAAAGCACATCTTTATTTTGCAATTAAACAATTAAGATCCACAAGTAAACTATGTTTTTTTCTTCAAGTTTGTACCTAGACAACTATTTGTCAATCAAAATTAAATATATCCACAAAATATGTATAACAGCATATATTTCACATAATGAAGTTGCTCTTAAGACTAAAAACAAGATTTGTTAAATGTTATTTTTCTCTTATTTCTGGGGAGCTGCTGGTATAGTATGTAAAACATTAGTGTACTTTATTAATGGCAAGAACTCTCATTTTACCCCAATGCAGGCAAGATACATAAGGCCCTTTTAAAGCATACAGTAGCTGCAGTGATGAATGCTGAATTCTTTTCATTGTCCAGTGTTGACCAAATTCAAGTGCATGTCATTTTCAACGGAGCACATTTCCTGCTGCTTAGCATAGAGGTTCTTAGCTAAATAGTGTTTTTCCCCCTTAAAAATAAAATAAACACATAAATTCAAAAGACAAATCTATATCAGATAAACTTGTGTAGTAAACAGAAGATGCACAATTGTATTAGAGATGACCTACTGAGATGCTCAAAGCCAGCTCACTGGGCAGCGCAACACCCAACTGAATTGGACAATGCAACGTCACCGGGGGGGAGGGGAGAATGCAAATTCATTACCACTAGCAACAAAAATAAATAAATTTGGGCACCCAAAAGGATTGTGGATTATGATCGAGACACAGTATTAGGTTTACATTTACACATATACTATAGCACCTGTGACAGGAAAGGGGGGTGGGAAAACTAGACAAATCACTTTTTTCTTTTTTTTTAGTATTTGCTATGACGACCAGAGCCATATAAATTCATGTTAAATTTGAAGCCCAGCCCCTTCAAATTGCACCGGGAAGTTTGTGGACATACTCCTATAGAAGAATACAAAGGAACTTAGTGCCAATTGTTTTAACTGCTCCAACCATATTATAGCCTTTGTGTATAAGGAATTGCAACTTCTTCCCTTTAAAAACTATTTTTGTGCATTATCTATTCTTTATAATTTACAACTTAAATACCCACCCCCACCCCCGGTTTCCAGAGTTTTATGCAAATATTAGTAATGCTAAGCAGCTATAAATATATAAGCCAGGATTCAGAGAGCTCCCTGGATACACAGAAGTACTTCCAAGTATGCACTGATGTTCCCCCTAACCACAACTCCCTATTCTTCCTCAGAGGTTACTCCCAAAGGTCTTTAAAGTCTGGAAGCAACAAGGATGGAGCCAAAAAGCAGCACATGGAAAAACTCTCTGCCCAACCCAGGAGACCCTAGGCACAGTAAACTACTAAATTAAATGAAATCCACCGAGAAAAAACAATCAGAACTTGTAAGCAGCTACATTGTGGGGGTTACTTTTAGTATCATTATTATGATGCTTAAGGTTTTAAAACCTAAACCAGAAATATGTTTATCAACAATTGCACTGCTATAATACCACAAAACAGGATGCTGTATGAGAACTACAGAATGGTACTCAGGCCTTGATATTTAAGGTCCGTATGCTGTGTGGTAGTGTACACAGTGTTTAGCTTACTAGAATGCATTTTAAAACAGATGAAAACAGGTCAGAAGCATAGCGCACTGATAAAACAATTCACATGAGGAACAATCCCAATCAACTCTGCACAGGAAAGAATTAAGTATCTCTCTCTCCAACCTGGTAGCAAATTTTATTTTCTCCAAAACTTCTGTCAGTAGTAAAGCATTAGATAAAGTGCTACTATATGAAATTCAAGAAATTTAGGCAAAAAGTAAATATTTTAAAATGTGTTAAATATCAAGTAATTCCACCAAATAATGTCCGTCAAGGTCTCTTCATTTCCATAGTATTAACATTGTTTCCAAAGAGCCATTTCCAAAGCGTTAACATAGTGGTCTTCAAATCTCTCATAGGCCAGAACATTTGGTTTGAGGCAGGGGCGGCTAACCTGTTCCCCTCCACATGTTGCTGAATTACAACGCTCATCATTTCTGACAACTGACCACACTGGCCAAGGCTGTTGGGAGTTAAGAGTCCCAACATCATCTTGGAGGGCAACAGATTAGTCACCTCTGGTTTAAAGGCAATACAAATTCACCACTTGCCCTCCGATGATGGAAAGCAAATACTTTCTAAACTTTCTTTAAAACTCAGATTGCAACTGATGTGAAAGCCTATAGGTTAAAGTTAAGCATTCAAAGTTCCAGATAGGCAAAGACTTTCTCCTAATCTTTTTACTATACCATTCCGAAGACTGAGAAGCAACCATTTTAACTTTGGTTTGTATTTCTTCTAATTTGGCGGCATTGACTAAATCAAAGCGAACATATTGATTTTCCTGTATGTCACTTCCAGTATTGCCATACTTGGCTCAGCAATTTTAACAAATCAATATACTGCTTTGTTATACAATGAACTTGTTGGTTACAATTTAACATCTGTACCCAAAATTCCTTTCCTCCACTGCAAGTGGTAATAGCGCAAACTGAAAGTTAGTGTTGCATAATGATGGAAACAAAGGCTTGTGTTTGTTTCTACATGGCAGCTGGGTATTAAAATTAGGAAGAGCATGCATGCACACACATACACACAAGCTACTACAAGAGACCCAAGGGATATCTGCAGGAAATCTAGGACACATAATTTAAGATGATTCCCAGATTGTAAGTTACAAGACTTTTAATTATCAGCTTGCATCCAAAGATATGGGCTTTCCCACCATTCCTCTTCACTAAAGCCTCCAAATTATACTCCTGAGGGTCAAGGGACCTTCTAGCATGGCAAGTGATGTGGTACAGGGTCTGTAGGAGGAGGAGGAAAATCAGCAGAAATTGTGGTCAAGTGCTTTCCACTTGCACAAGAATGACTTTGGATCCAAGCCACTGCATTCATATAAGGCATCTGTCACTTCACTTGGTTGAAGCTTTCCCCCCACCCTAATCAGCTTCTCAGCCCAGCAAGGACTGCAGTGAAGAATATCAACTGCTTACGGTTACACTGCAAAAAGGGAAGGAGACACAATTCATTGAACCCTCTGGTCAACATACAACTTCATTTCAACACCCCAAGAGCCTTGTGGATAACATCCGGAGGCTTATTTTAATAACCAGGGCAATGAGCAATTCCCCTGCACATCCCAAGCTGCTTTCTCGGGCTGCTTCTCTCCCCCTCTCTCTGCGCATGAATATTTACAATGCCATGGATTCAGTCTGTATTTTGTTACGTGTTGGGACGTAAAAATAGGAGAGACTGCATAATATGCTGAACTTGCTCTTGCACAGCATATGCTGATCTAAGTGATCTGTGAATCTAACTATACAGGCAAGTTTAAGGCCAGAAATTTTAAAAGTGCAGGTAGTACCAGGTGTCTCCACTGCTTTCCAACAGCCAAGTCAAAGACTGAGGAACAGCACCTGCAAGATACAGTATATGGCAAGAACTCCTAAGACTTTCAGCAGCTTGGGTAACCATCCATTGCCAACCACGCACTGCCTATTCTTAGTTACACTCTAGTAATTCTGCCCCCTATCAAGCAGCCCCTTCCCCAAAAAATTATAGAGTTCTGCTCCACCAGATGGAAAAAACTGCTGAGATTCTACAATACGACATTTCCTTCTACTGGGCCTTCATGCACAGCTGCAACTGAAGCATTTCTGCTGCTTTTCAACCTTCCACAGATGCAACAAACCTAAATCTGCACATCGCTTGTGGCAAGGTGCAAGCCATACTACTTCCATCAAAAATCTCTCCCCAGCTCTCTGCACTTGCATTTTGTGCTTTCTGTGATAGGACAGCATTTCTAAATTGGGAGCTGTGGGATACTGCTACCCTATAAGATATTACTTCTCTAGTATGTTAATAGGCTGGATTACAATGTATTAATATGATAGGCTTTATTACATCAGTGAAGATGTCTTATATTTTAGACTTAATTTGTGGCCTTATGCTGATTTTGGTTTCAAATGATGCATGTTTGGGTATAGGAAAACCACTAAGGGACAACCAGGAATCCTGTTCTTATGTTAACACAGGGACATTACTGCAGCACTGGAAGTGGATGTCTACTCCAATGATTTGGAGGGACTACGCTCTAAGTGGCATGATTAGCTGGCACACTTAAAGTCATGCTGCTCAGAGAATGACTGACACTGAGGGTACTTAATATTTAACTTTCTCCAAGGTATACCTCTACCACCCCAAAAGCCACACACCTAAAAAGGCAAAAAAGCAATTTTAAGAAGTTTCTCAAGAGTCCTAGATTTCTGCATTAGAAACCTTCAAAAGTACTTTAAATAATCATAGTTTTCAGTCCTTAAGATAAAAAACAAAAACACAAAAAACATACATCGGAAACATACATTGGCACTAAACCATTTCCCTATGGCTCTTATTTACAATTAAAACAACCTGAATTAAAACAACAACAACGATAACAACAGGAAGTGTTACATATTATTCTTTTCTCTCCCATCTTTTTTTAGCAAATAGTAAGAAAATAATTATTCATAAAATCCAACATCCATAACACCCATCATTTTATATGTCATTATTCCTGAAACATACATTCATGTTTTGTACAGAATGAAAAAACATACAAAAAATATTTTTTCCCTTTTCTTTTTAGCTTGATACAGATCTTCATAACCCAATGCAAAGCAATGAACAGTATTAACTTTTAGGCCATATAAAAATACTTGTAAAAGGCTATTTATACCACTATGGGAAGATGCATGTTGTGAAGATCCACTTTTATGGCATGATGATGCTTTAATTTGTTATCCTTTCTTTACTATGTGTGCATCTGAGGGAAATTCCTGTGGCTTGTTGATCTGCTGCTTACCCTACCAAACTAATCTCTTTCCATATTTCTTCATTGCCACTAACCAGCAAGCCCTAAATCAGCTTATATCAGGGGAGATGGAGGCCTGAAGGCAGCTAATGTTTCTGCCTATATGTCAGATCAACATCCTAAGTACCAAAAATATATGCCAACAAAACTATACATTGTGGTATAAATGTTTCTCATGGATTCAAATTGCTTTGGCAACCTCACATAAGAAAATCAGCGTATTTAAAATATCAATGATATACAACTCTCTAGTAATTTCCCTTGTCTAAGTTTATAAAATGGGCAATGCTGTTTTCATTTATATGTTGGCAACAGTAACATACGTTGGCAATAGTAACACATGTTTCACTAGAATGGATGCAGTAATTTAGTATTTACTTTAATGTGTTACAAATGCTTAAATTAGTCCTGCAAATAACCAACACTATGGCACAGAACAATTTCCAAATTAAAAGCAGGAAAGCCTTCTCTAGGTATTAAACCATTTTTGAAGTAAGCGGTTCAAAATAGAATATGAATATGCAGTATATAGCATTATTTATATTCCTATTTGCCACCTGACTGGTTGGTAGAACTACTGGAGGCTTTCTATAAAAAGGATTTTACATTGCTTGCAATAACATCTAAGGATGGTTTAGAGTGCAATGCAATATCGTTAGCAGTTACTCACATTGTGCTGGGTAATCTGAAACTGTCTGAAACATATTTTAAAAATGCATTTCAGCCTTTCATTTTGTGTTGAACAGAAACAAACTATTAAAAGCCACTGGATCCTTCAATTATCAATTGATGTAGAACATTTGAACCCACTATCCCACTTCAATTTCAAAGCTGTCAAAAGTAGCAGTTTATCAAGCACTCATTTCAATTTGTGAAAGCAGACAAAAGTGTATTCCTACACCCTGGACAAATGCTCAGTTAGAGACTGAGGGGTGTGTGTGTGTGTGTGTGTTTTAAGAAGCCCATTACACCTCATCCTACTGAAACTACAGTTTGGGTGAACGGAATTGACACTAGCATTCATTTCTACACTGACTCAAGAAGTTATATTAAAAGGATAATAATGCAATAATTTCAAAACCAGAAATGGAGACTACTGGATTTACTTTGAAAATAAATAAACAGGCCAGCAGATGAGATTTTGTTTTTTTGAAAAAAAAATAAAGTTTCTCTTTCATTTGGTATCATGATGAAGAGCTGCTACAACTTTGCACCACCAATTTCAGGGCATTGGGTACAAACTTTATACAGCAGATTTGCAGCCCCTTCCAGTACATATAGAGGAGAATAAATGTGTGTGTTTTTTTAAAAAAAGAAAAGACAAACCTCATATTGTCATCCATAGTCTGCATATTCTGCTTTTTAAAAAATTCAGTAATGATTCAAACCTCTTTAATACAGGGCAGTGTAGGTTTTCATAAAGAAACTGAATCCTAAATGCATATTGTGCAAGAAGCTGTCTCAGATCTTCTTCTTCTTCTTCTTCTTCTTCTTCTTCTTCAATAAAAAGGAGACAAAAACCTTTACATGACCCTAGAATGAGTTCAGATTCTGTATCAATTAAGTGCCTCCAACTGCATACATGCTAATGACCTCAAAAAAAAGAGGCACACAAATAAAAAAGCACAAAAGTACACAGAGATCCCAAAGAACATATGGAAAGCATAAATGTTTTGGGAACAAGCTGATGGCATTTTATGCACCTTCCTCCCCTTTTGTCTTGTCATAACACAGTATAGCACAAACATGACTCAAGAAAGCACAAATGTGGACTCAGGAAATGTAACTGGCAAGCAGGTCATGGGGAAAGCTTACCTTGAAGTTTAAAACAGTTATCAGAACTATCAAAAAGGTATAGCATACTCAATTACAAAGCTTTTTTTCTCAGTGGAAGGCTAAAAGAAAGAAATTCTAAAACTATCTACTGGCTTTACATTTGATGTTGCAAATATTTTACCAGTTGAAAGGAATGTGTCAGATTTCCCACTTCAATTCATAGCAGTAAACAATTATTACTTATTTAATAGGCTGGGGTGCTCTTGCTACCCATAGTAGCATGCAGGTACTTGTAGAAAGAGAAGGAATGGTATTTCTGTGACCCCCTATTGTATTCTAAGTACCATATTCTAAGCACCAAGGGCCATGCTTTAAAGTGTGAACCTGCTAAAGTAAATGTTACAATGATGATACTTCCCCCTTTAGGGCCAATACAAGTGCCTTGTCATTAAAGACATACACTGTAAGTCTCAAGGCACTTAAGGGGTTAAGACAAAACACATGCATTCATTCCCATTAGGTAATGTCGTCAGATGTTACAAAACACACCAATGTTGTGACATGCTGAGAAACAGAGCTACCAGGTCAAAAATAAATGCCCCTCCTATCCCACCCTAAATAAGATGCTGGTTAAACGGGCCTTTATGCAGCTACTGCTGAGTTAGACGAAAATGTAGCTTTCCACTATTAATCAGGTTAGATCCTTAGAACGACATTGGGCAAAATGTGCTGCTTCAGTAGGCAGTGTCTAGTAGTAGTAATATTGCTAATGTTTCACCAAAATAAAAAACAAAACAAAACAGCAAGGATCTTAACACAGCAAAATTTAGCATTGGAAGAAATGGCTTTGTGTGTATTGTTGTTGCTTTAAAAAGACATAGGTGTCAACCAGAGAGTGAAAAGTGTTCCAAGCCTTTTTTTTTTTGTAGCAGTTCAAACAAAAAGGGACTGTATGGCACTACAATGATGTCTGGAAAGTCATGGAGTTCCTTAAGTCTGGTTTGTTCGAAGCAAAGCATGAAGAAAGAGTCTTCCAACACAGAAAAATCATAGTGTTTTAGAGACCAATTTTCAGTTTCAACATAAAGTGCAATAGTGCTGAAGTTTTTTCCATGTCCTTTTCATTTCTTCATTTTTTTCAGACACCATTTCCTGCAAGTAATGTTATGGCACACCAGTGTCTTGTATGGATTCTTCTGAAAGGTATCTTTTGTTTTCTATTAATGCAGCGAAGTCGTTAAAGGTCTAACAAGTTCTTCTTCATACACTTTCAAAATAGCCTCACAAACGAATCTGTATTGACTCTAGAAAGAACAGTGCAATAATTTATAAGTCACAGAAAAACAAGCTGGAGAAACTAACAATGAACTATCAGGATAAACTTAAAAGACTTGAAGAATTTTGTGCTGAAAATACTACAGGATGGATCCAGTGACCAGCATGCTGCAGGAGAGGCTTCAGGGGGTAGGATGGGGGGGGGGAATTAGCTTTCCTCTGTGCTTTTCTCCGACTTCAATCCTGTGGGACAACTTATGGTAAGGCATCCATCAGCAAACAATTGTTAAAAATCTCCCTTATTCTCCTCTCACCCCTCCTAAATCTGCTCTGGAAAACCTTAGGGGGGCTAAGGGGATTCATTAAAAACTGCTTCCCTCTCCATTTTGCTGATGGAAGTCTTCAGTACTTGAGTGACACTGTTTGATACAACAGTTTAAAAGTTTTCATATACAAATATATAAACTTACATTTCAAGGGCTGCAAATTAAAAAGAAAAAACAAAGAATGAATGTGAAATTTATATTTAAGTAACAGCCTTGAGATTTTCTCCCATTGACATATTCTTTAAATATTGTTCAAGTTGCTAACTCTGATCATTAGAATAAATACGAATTCTAGGTTCTATAACATCCTATAATCTATAATATCCACAGGCTACTTTTTCAGATTTTTATTAGCATATAATCAGTGTTTAGTGCATCTAGAGAAACAAAGGTCTAAAAAGAAATTTGTGTTCGCACAAGACAATAGCTACGTAATTTCTAATATATAGGGTGAATCTAAATTCACATTTAAAACATGAAACCTAGGACAATGCCATCTTGTGGATAACATGTGGAAGTATGAACATTTACAGGGGAAACGGAAAGATTCAGATATCAGTTTTAGGATGGCGATAACAAAACACTAAATCACTTTTCCTATGTGTGTTTTAATTTCCTTCTTGAACTTAAAAGCAAACCTTCACTTCATTTCAGGATCTCTAAATAAACTCGCGTATGGTTAACTGCTTGTTCTGCATCAAATATGTGCACCTTGATCCAGAAAAAGATATATGTAAGCAGAAACATTCTTGCAAGTACATTTTTCCTACTCCATGCATGGAAATGTGCTATTAAGAGGGGAGGAAACATCTGGAGTCCACAGATGGTGTTCCTGTACTGTGTGCACATAAGATGAATAGCATCAGCTCTGACCTTGCTAATCATTTCCTTTGTTGTTTGATAGAGGGAGGGGAAAGCAGGCGTTGGACACCAGACACAACGGCTGGGGTCAGGCTAGCATAAGCCAATACAAGTGAATGTTTTAGCTCCACGCATAGGCCCTTTGCTCCTCTTATAACGCAAATGAATGAGCAATCAACAAAGTCTTACATTAACTATAGTTTCTCATTTTGGACAAAATGAAAAAAAAACCCCTATGGTTTATAGGCTTCAGAAAATGCCAGGATATTAGGCCAAATTCAGACTATGGCTTTAACCATGGCTTCCCAGCATGCATGACATTAGAAACTATAATTAATGGAAGAGTTCCTGGTTTGTTTGCTCCCTCATGCAAGGGGACTATATGCATGGCTAAAAGTTTTGTATCTTTTTCTCTCATAACTGTCTACCACTACCAGCAACAAACATCTGTTTGGCAAAGCAGATGCTGCAAGTTACATACAAATCAAGACTTAAATTTTAAATTGGTTCTTTCTTTAAAATTCAGTTAAGTGTCACCTATTTAAAAGTCATTGTTAGGCATCTGTGATACTGGAAGCAGTTTGTTCTAATGTATCAATAACTTACAGGAGTTTGGATCATCATGGCCCTTTGATCTCTCATAGTTCTCACAATATCCAAGGGAAAAACAGGCTGATTGCACTCAATGAGACACATAGCTGTTTCCATAGTGATAAGAACTCCTGTTCGTCCAATCCCGGCACTGTAAAATAAAAAGGACTACTTCTTATCACATTCAATATTTTAAAGCACTTAGGAGATATATATAATTAAGTGGCCTAAGTCAAACTTTTCTGAGTTAGCTGACAATATACAGAAGCAGCATTTTCCACTGAATGAACACATTTTTTCCATAACAAAGATAGTAGATTTAATGAGAAATAATATATATGTACTTATAACTGTTGTTCTTTGGGAAGCAGCCACATCACACAAATAGGCAAACAGCTAGGTTTGAACTTGTTAGGAAACCCTTCAAAGGCAATGCTTTAGAGTGAAGGTATGCTAACTTCAGACTTATGTAGTTTATTTGGGTGTTAGGCTTACTAGAACCCATGTGATCCATCAACATGTTTAGAATGTACAGAGTAACAGTATATATTCAAGATCTCTTAATATTCAAGGAATAGCCAGGAGCTGCTCTTTCTGGCTCCGTTCAACATGGTTTGAGTAACAAGGTCTTCCTGAGCTCTGGGGCGCTCCTGCATCCATAATTATCCTTTGGTGCTTAGTTTGTCTCTTAGAATTCTATGCAACTTTTTTCTTTTGTGGTAGCAAACACTGAAGACTGGATAAAGAGAAAAATAGGGCATAATTCCCAGGATTATCAGCCCAGATACAGTCAAACCTTGATTGCTGAATGTAATCCGTTCTGGAAGACTGTTCGACTTCCAAAATGTTCGACAACCAAGGCGCGACTTCCGTTTGGTTGCAAGAGCTTCTTGCACTCAAGCAGAAGCCACATCGGACATTCGGCTTCTGAAAATCATTTGAAAACCGTAGCATTTACTTCCTTCCGGGTTTTTGGTGTTCGGGAGCCGAAACGTGTGATAACAGAGGTGTTCAGGAACAGTGGTTTGACTGTACCCATTTCCACTCCAGAGCTCAGCAAGAGAATAGATCTTTTGGAATACTAGATGGAATTCAGCATTGCACTGGAATGAATGTTCTGTCTGTGCAATCATTCAGCCTCCCCCTTGTGTGTGCTGTTCTGGGAGTTCACTGAATAACCCTAGAGCCAATTTCAGGGGGCACCGGGGGGGGGGGGGAGCCCCATTGCATTCCGCTGATCGCTCATTAGGTAGATCCCACCCATGATGTTTTATGTGCCAGGTCTCAACTAGATGGCAGTCAGTTATTACTGATTTATCAACAATAATCAAAGCCAATCCACATACACATAGGAAGGGGAGAAAAGGAATATGGACCAGACAATGTGGCATTGATACATTTCAATAAATGTCATTTTTGTAATGAGGCATGACTGATATTGATTTTGACCTCAGACCTTGTGATGACGCCGAAATCCAGAGCTGAATATGAAAACAGTTAGAACTTCAAACAAGAATTAAAGAATTCTAGTCTGGTATCTATGCTTTTGACCTACAGTGTAATGGGAGAACCCACTTATACAGTCTCCAGCAGCTGATGTTTAGTTAATGAAGCTCCTGAAACTGAGCCCTAGCCTATTTACCTGTTCTGAGTGAAAACCACTTGTAGGTGACCAGAAACAGCTTAGAAGCACAGCAACAGCATGGGACAGAACTGCTGTAGCTGCTGTACAAATAAAAAAGCTACAGAAACTGAAGAACTGGCTATTAGGCCAGAAGGAAGAATAAAGAAGCCATGCATGCCGCTGGCAACATGTATTAAACAATACAATGCACAATTACCAGTACGATGTACATTACTAGTAAGGTACCCCTTTTTAAGACAGTTCAGCCATTTCTATTTTAGCCTCATAGTTTACATGGTTAATACAGCTTCCTAAATTAGTTTCCTATCCAGTTCTGGCACATAAAGACATCATAGCTTTATGAAGCATGAAAACATGTTTCCAGACAATTAGGTAAAGCTATTCTCATTCAAAACCAGAAGGTCAAAAGAACACAGTAAGTAACTGTTTCTTTTAATTTAACAGAAACAAGAATTCAGCTCTATATTTGAAAATGAAGGTAGCTACAAAATGAAATAAGGTTTTTGGTTGAAATCTTGAGAGGGGAAACACAGTGAGTTTTCCCTACAAGTTAAATACCTGCAGTGAACAACAACTGGCTCTTCTCTGCCAGCTCTTTTTTTCCTGATGAGACACACAAAATCCAGGAAGTCACTGGAATCATCAGGAACCCCATGATCAGGCCATGCTATGTACTGGATTTGAGTAAGCTGACGGTCCTCATTTTTCTAGCAAAACAAAATTTGTTCAAATGCAATAGATCATTTCAGTGTTTTCCTATAACAAGTTTAATTGTCAAAGTCAACCTATCTCGGTTTCAAATTTCTACTTTCACGTGTCACAAAATAAATATCTAGATGCTTCATGCCATTTAAATGAAGTGCAAGATCGGACTTCCGGGTTGGCGCGAACAGCTAATGGCGGATTCCCTCCGAGCTCCGGAGGAAATCGGCTCCGCTGGGGACGGGTCTTACCGCGACGGCGACGCGGAGACCCTCAAAAACCGCAGGCGCGGATGCCTGCGGACCTGGTGACTCGGTGGGCACCTTAAGCGCCCTCCCCGACCCACGAAGAGCCTTTTTAAAGGCTTCGGAAAGGGTACGGAGAGCGGCGTGGTGCTGGGAGTAGACCGCTATCCCAGCGGAGCGAAGCCGTGTGCCATGGCTGATGAGCGCTGACTTTTTCCCTCAAATTCGGACTGGAAAAGAAGCAACCCGTGAGTAGATGGGAATTTGGACTCTAAAATATCTATTTTTGAATTTGATACGACCGGGGGATGTGTCAAAGGGAAGTCCGCACCCCCCCTCCTGCAGAAGATTTAAAGCAATAGCAGGAGAACTAAGTTGGAGAGCCTACCCTTTTGGGGTGAGTTAAAAAGACATTAACTTTCACGATTTGATAAAAGAAGTTTTGAGCTGGAGTGTAAGAGTGGAATTTCAGAAGCTTTTTTCTTGTTGTGTGCAACCCCCCCCCTCCCGGGCCCGGGAGCGTCCTGCCTCTGAGCCTGTTGAAGAGTAAAGGAGTTTGACAGCTGTCAAAGCTGTCAAACGGGCAACTTAAAGTGAAAAAGCTTGCTACTTAAGATCTCTCTGGATTAAATGTGATACAATTGAATTAAAGTTGTTGATAACAAAGAAACCAACGAGGTTGAGGACTGTTGGAAAAAGATTACTAAGTAACCAGATTCCCTCTAGGGGGAATTCTGAGACATTACAATGGCTGCGGATGGAAAGTTACTAGCTGAGATAGAAAGAACGTTCTATCTTGTGGGAATTTTACAAGAACAGAGTCTGGCTATGAATAAACAACTCACGACCTTGACTTCTGGAATAAGCAGCTCTGTTGAATGTACTGAGGACTTGAATGGGAAAGAACCTGCAGCTGAATTGGAAGAGATATCTCAAGAATTGAGGAAGACTAAACAAGGAAAGGAGAAAGTACACATGGAAAGTACCAACCAGAAGGTTATATCAGTGGAGTATAAGCAAGAAGACCTTTGGATCACATGGATTACAAATCTGCGAAAGATGCGAAAGATGAAGGAGGAGGCCCCTGGAATACTTGGATTACAGGAATTTAAAATAAAGAAGAAATATAACTGGGGCCCCCACTTTGAAGATGAAGAGTTTGTGGAACTTTTGCAGCAGTTGTTTTTAAGTGCTCCTGTGGGAAGAAAACCTGATTTGATTGGGACAGAACTCCTTCGAGATTCGATGACCAACATAAAGGACTTCCAACAAGACCGGCGGAGAGGGACTGAAAGAGATTTGAAGGCCTCGGACGTGAGGAACCCAGGCTAAGAACTGTTATTATGGACATGTATTTGGGAAGGGACGGAAACCAGGGATGGGAGGGAGAGGGAAAACAGAACTTTAAAAACACTCTTGATTTTTGGGTTTAGTTAATATGATTTTTATCTAATATAAATTGGGAAATCGATGGAAGGGAATTTGAGTCCAACTTAGGAAAGAACCTAATTTTCTTTAAAAGGTGTTATATTAAGATGGTAAAGAGCAGACATAATAACTTGCTGATATAATTATGGAAATTGGGATGCATGAAGGGGGGTGGGGGGAAGTCAAGAAACAAGGTTAAGAAAATAAGATTTTTGAAATTATGCATGTTTTTGTCTTTGTCTTTTCTTTTGTGTATGTTATGTCTTTATAAAATGTGAAAAACCAATAAAAAAATGTATAAAAAAAATTAAATGAAGTGCAAGATCATTAAAAAGTGTCCTGTGGATTTTCGAAAATAGACCCCATGGGCCATATGCTGTGCTGATTTGAGGTTAAAGGTAAGATAATCCTTAAAACAGGTATGGAGGAACCTGTGGTCCTTCAGATGTGGCCAGACAATTCCCATAATCTTGGACTGTTATTGATCATGGCTGGGACTGAGAAGTGGATTCCAACAGCACCTGGGCGATCACAGGTTCCCCACACCCTTTTAAAGATACAAAACAGGTAAATTTACATATTTTATTGAGCCACTTTATGTAGACGTAAGTGCATACAAGATTTTGTGTTTCACATGCATCAGGCAGAAGTCTGTTTCTCCTGAGGAAAAGCACTAGTCTACCATTTTACCTAATTTCTGCCTTGTATCTTTATTTCCATAGGGGTAGCCATATTAAGTCTGCTGCAGGAAAAACAACAAAGAGTCTCTTACGGCACCTTTAAAGTCTTAAATTTATTACGGAATAAGTTTTCATGGACTAGAGTCCACTTCAATTGATGTGTGAAGTGTTTTCCTGAGCTGCTAGTGTATAACTAGTCACAAGCTAATGGTATAATAAATTTGTTAGTCTTTGAAGTGCCACAAAAATATGTTGCTGTATTCGACACAAATAAGTATGCGGAGAATCAACAGATCCACAAGATAGCTGTGCTAGCTCCATGAGCAACATCAAAATTGGAATAAAACTTACATTTTTCTTATGTTACAGTTCACAGTGATAAATGTTTAAGCCAGCAGTAGCAAACATGTGTTATTGGACTTGGACTCCCATCCACCCCAGCCAGCATTTCAGGTTTTTTATGACAGCCTTGCAAATCATAAAAAGAGCATCAATTTCATTATCTTAAACAAAATGTATTTATGATAGCTAATTAGCATACAGTCTCATGGATTTCTGCCCACCCCCAAGCTTAATACGTTGGATCAAATGGAATGTAACAAAAGTTTGACCCGGCAACAAAAGGTAACAAGGAATAGTGACACAGTGGGCCATTTCTCTAGGGAGTCTAAAAAGAACAATCAAAAGATTAATGTTGCCGTGAACTTTTTGCAGTGAGATGGTTTTAAAGGGCTTCACAAAATTACATAAATAGCCAGTGAATGGTCTCTCTCACCTCCAGATGAGACATTGTCATCTCTCTGAAGACATAGGCAGGATTTCCTTCTTCTGAATGACAAGTGATCTGAAAATTCCCATACAAGGAGCTTCCGGTGGGCTCTGGCCAGTACTGATGGCATTTCACCTGTCAACAGGTTTTTGTTTAAAAAATAAAAGTTTCTGCTTAGATTCCAAAAGTTGCATTTGGATCAATTTTAGCTACTTCTCATTGTTATCTGAAACATGCAATAAGATGATTTCTTGTACACTGCTTTAAGGAAATAATAACAGCCCTTAAAAAAAATTGTCAAAGAAAGATTTTAGCTAGGATACTTCCTTTGTTTCTATTCATATTTAAACCCGATTCTGACCATGGAAATAGATACTCCATGATTACTATAAAAAGTAGAACCACATAACTTAGCCTGAGAAGACTCTGTTTTTTATTTCATAACATTTGTTTATTTTAGTACTTTGCAATGCAGTATGCAAATGCAAGAAATAAAATATATTTAAATTTATTCCCACCCCCCAAAAAAAAATCTTATCTAAACTAGAACTGCTAAAGTAGACTCCCTAACAACACAAGAACAAACAGGCACATACAACTTTTCTCTTTCCAGTTCACTAGGCTGTTCCTAGTACAGGTTAGTCTATGAATAGTGTTATCCTTTGAAACTGATTGACAATCCTCTTGAATAATATTTAGTTCACATATTGGTTTAGGAAGTGTGAGTTAGATTGGTTAAAACATGGGCCACATTAATGTCTTCCTGATGCATTGCATTGGAATTACAAGCTTTAAGAGTTAAAATTACAGACTGACTTACTCTTCCCCGTTCCACTTGAGTAGTTAGCATTACAACCATAGATGAGCCTTGTTCCCAAATCATCTGCCAAAAATCAGGGCAAGTGTTTGGTAAAGGACCTTGGCAAGCAATGTATTTATTTATTATACTGGAAGAAGGGATTTCCATCTAAAAATAAAATTGCAGAATGTGTTTAGTAACTTCACAACTTTGTGTACTCTTGCCTAAATCATATGTAATCTTCAGCAGGTGCCTTCTATTTTAATCTTTAAATGCTTGTTGAAAGCTTTTCTATGCCACAAGACTTATGATGACGATTAAGGAAACCTATTCTATAAATAGTCAACTGATGATCTGTGAATTAATTTTTTTTAATGTGGTTTGTATTGTATAGATATAATCAATATAAACAGCTTTAAAGTGCTTTATGAAATTGCAGCATATAAGAATATTTAGAAATAAACAGAAAGCTAGAAATTTGTTTTACTGCATAATTAACAGTCAACTGCTACTCTAAAACAGTTTGATCAAACATCAAGATATTCTCCTCTTTAACCACTATTTTAATTGGAAGTTCATTCAATGACTTTTTAACACCTGGGGAAGGAATACCCAGAAAAATTATTAACTTTTCTGTTTCCAACAGACATGAGGAACTACATGAGCAGGATTCCCTCCATCTATGTTACAACTGCATTAGCCAACTACAATATATCTAAGCAATATCAAATGAAATTTTAAAATAAATCTTTGTGCATCTTTAAAATCCAAAGGGCTAATTGTTTCACTGCTGAATCCAAACATGGAATTAACATGAAGAGAAATGGTAATCTCCAACTCACATTTATATAATTTGCATTGATGTAATCATCATTACTCTTTAAAATAACCCGTGTAGCATCATCTGAGAAAAAAACAAAACAAACACTTATGTAAAATTCTCCAAATGGTAACCAATGAAATGCATTAACTGATATCCATGTAAGCACTTACAAGGCGAAATGTCTCTGTATCTATTTTTGGAAATGTTTTGAGGTAATTTGGCACAAGACATTGTCATCCCAGGCTTCTTCCTGTAAAGTTGCTGAACAGAAACAAAAATGGCAGGTTGTAACAAGCAGAATCTGAGTAATCATGAGACATGGTACAAAAACAAAACAAAACAAAACACATTTATCACGAACATATTGTTCCCAGCTTGGAAAAGAGAAGCATCACATGCATTTTACACTTTTGCAGTTTTTTTCGGTAAGCTAACTTTACCCCTAAAATGTGCATCAAATAACATGTCTGAAGACTGGCATGTATAGCAACTGCATAATCCTTGCTTTAAGGGGAAAAGCCACGAGCAAAAGGCAATGTGGAATCACCTACCTGAAATGACAAGATATATATAGACCTGGTTCACATGGCACAGTAGGCCAAACTGTGGCTTGCTGAGACTGTATGAATGGGAGAGGAGTTTGCAGCCACTTTGCTCCTCTTCAGTCCTTTTTACTGCCACACCAATGTTTGGCTTGCTGTGTCTTTCAAACGAAAGGTTACGGTTACTCTATCTCTGCACCAGCTACAAGCTGCCGTTCTTGGTTTATATAGTTAACGATCCTGATGCCTAGATTCAGTGGTGTGCTGGATGAAGGACAATAAACTCACTCAATCCTGGCAAAACAGAGGCACTGTGGTTGGGAAGTTCCAAAGTCAGGATAATTTGTCAACTGGACGGGGACATGCTCTCCTAAAGCTTCACAGACTGAGGCTGCTCGTGGACACACCTCCTTTGCTAGAGTGACCTCGCTAGCTAGGAGTTCCTTTTACCAGTTTGGACTGGTAAAAGAGCTATGGCAGTTTCTGGACTGGGATAGGCTGACCATTGTCATCCATGTGCTGGTAACCTCCGCACTGAAGTACTGCAATCTGCTCTATGTGACCTATGATCGGGAAGCTACAGTTAATGTAAAATGTAGCGGCTTGACTGCTTACTGGGGTGTAATACTGCCATCCTTTATGCCATTCCTGAAAGAATTGCACTGGCTGCCGGTTAGCTAGTAAAGGTAAAGGTACCTCTGACCGTTAGGTCCAGTTGTGGACGACTCTGGGGTTGCGCGCTCATCTTGCTCTATAGGCCGATGGAGCTGGCGTTTGTACGCAGACAGCTTCCGGGTCATGTGACCAGCATGACTAAGCCGCTTCTGGCGAACCAGAGCAGCGTATGGAAATGCTGTTTAACTTCCCGCTGGAGCAGTACCTATTTATCTACTTGCACCTTGACATGCTTTCAAACCGATAGGTGGGCAGGAGCTGGGACCGAACAATGGGAGCTCACCCCGTTGTGGGGATTCGAACCGCCAACCTTTTGATCGGCAAGCCCTAGGCTCTGTGGTTTAGACCACAGCGCCACCAGCGTCCCTGCCGGTTAGCTACTGGTGTGCAAAGGGGCCAGGCTACTGAAAATACCACCTGCTCCCCTACATACCCAGTCACTGTGTTCTGCAAGAGACAGCATCCTGCATCCTATCAGGGGGTCCATTCTGCACAGTATTGAAATTGGACCTTTAGTGAGGCAGCACCTACCTTTTGGAACTCATTCTCATGGTGTATCACACAGATGGATAGATCAGTTGGTTAGAGCATGGTGCTAATAACGCCAAGGTTGCAAGTTCAATCCCTGTATGGACCAGCTGCATATTCCTGCATTGCAGGGGGTTGGACTAGATGATCATCGGGGTCCCTTCCAACTCTACAACTCTCTGATTTTATGATTCTATGCCCTTAGCTATATTTATTGTCTTTTAAGTTCCTGCTAAAGATGTTTCTCTTTTTACAAACCTTCTAAAACCTATATCCCAGTTGGTAGAGCTGCCTTGAGCTCTGAATTGATTTTATGTAAGTGCTGCTGTTGTTTTAAACTGTTTTTTTTTTAAATTATATTTTAAATTGTTTTTGTATAACTGCTTTATGTATGTTATTAGCTTGTAAAACACTTTGGGGAGCCAAATAAATGAATAAATATTAAGTCAAACCTAGATTAACTCTATGTGGCACAGTTGCAAAGTGGCAGTGAGCTCCTCTCCAGTAGGCCACACACTTGCAGTGTCTCCATAACCCATGGTATGCTTTACCATGCCATGCAAATGAGACCACAAAAGTGATGGTTCCCTAAGCTGAAAGAAGAATATAAGGAGAATATAAGAAATAGCATATTTCGTCCAAATAATAGCCCACCTAGTCATGAGAACTGTGACAGCACCCAGTACAAGATGCTTCAAAAAAGCATGAAAGATGTTTTCTTCCATTCCACACACAAATTGAAAGTAACACCCTATTTTGTGGGTTTATACAGTCATAGGAAGAAGCCTGAATGAGAGACAGTTGAGTCCCTATGCAGCATAAAGCAGAACATAAACCATATTGTTTATTCCTCTTAATGACTTAGGGCTAGAGGAGAAGAGAAATGCATTACTAAAGTAATCAAAATGAGCAATATGCTCTGAAGGTAAAGGAATTATATACTCAGTTATGTTTCTGAAACAAAAGAATGGCAGCAGCTGGAGAAAAGCAATATACACCCAATTCACTTCCTCTACTTAGCGACAAAAGAAAAACACTCACCAGCAAAATTAGGAATAACCCGAAAGTCAACAACTACTATTTTCATTTTTGTTTCTTTATAAAATTAGAGTGTAGTGCCTAATCGGTATATGCATATGTTGATGCAAAAAAGAAAGAATACTTGAAATGAAATTACAGTGGTACCTCTGGTTACGTACTTTATTCGTTCCGGAGGTCCGTTCTTAACCTGAAACTGTTCTTAACCTGAAGCACCACTTTAGCTAATGGAGCCTCCCGCTGCTGCTGCGCCACCGCCACACGATTTCTGTTCTCATCCTGAAGCAAAGTTCTTAACTCGAAGTACTATTTCTGGGTTAGCGGAGTCTGTAACCTGAAGGGTATGTAACCTGAGGTACCACTGTAATTTCCTTAAATCAATTATTTTAATAGATCTACAGAAAATGAAGCTCACTGATGTTGACAACATTTTAGTAATCTTTGCTGAAAGAACTATTGTCTTAAATCACACATTTTAGATTAGACAGAAAAATGAGCGGCAGACCAAAATTTGACCTACATTTGTACATATTTCAATCTATCGTGTAATGGTGTGTATTATGTAATGCTAAATATTTAATATTTCATTCACAACAGATTAGACTGAAAACCTGGCATAGTTTACAAAGAGAGTCAATTAACTAGTTATTTCCATATGGGAACCTTCACCAATCTGCTGCTCTCCAGATTTTCGGACAATATGGCAATGCTGGCTGGGATTAATAGGAGTTGTACTCCAAAACTTCTGGAGGGCATCATGTTGACAAAAAGCTGTCCCTGAGCAAAAGAAAAGCGTTAGTCTAAAGCAGATGTTTTTTGCCTACAACTCCCATGATCCCTAGCTAGCAGGACCAGTGGTCAGGGATGATGGGAATTGTAGTCTCAAAACATCTGGAGGGCCGAGGTTGAGGAAGCCTGGTCTAAAGCAAAGACTTGAACCAGATCTCTCCATATGCACCTTCCAAGCATATGGTCAGTGCCATCTCTGACCATGCCAACAGTCTATTCATGAGTACTGAGGGAGAGCATCACTGCCAAAAGCTATCTAGTGTGTTTGGGATTATAGCTCTGGCTATATGGTTGGCACTACACACATTTTAGAAATGGAAGCTATACGTAATAGTAATTGAGCGTTTTACCCCACGTACTCTTATTGGGCCATGGTACTGAAGGGAAACAGATGCAATAGCTGTTCAGGAAGCACTAAGAAGGAGTTTGCCTATAGCTATTAAGAAAGGCTCAACTTCACTCAGAAGAAACAGACATTAGATAATAACACTGATTTTTAAATGGAGCCCACAAATGTTTATAAGGGAAGGAAGAAAAGAGGCAAGGGAGGAATGCAAACTGTTTGCCATTATACTGCTTGACCTAATCAAAGTAATGTGGATCTAGCTATAGGTTATCTCCTAGCCCCAAGAGTAAAGGATTTTCAGCTGGAAAGCAAACCAAGAAGCACACACTCCCCAGGAAATACATTACTTACATCAAACTGAGCCAGGACAGTTCCCGTGATAAGCCCCTCTGCCAGTTGAAACATGGATTCCCTCAGAGCAATATCATCCTGGTGGGCACCATCTAGTGGGGACTTCTCAGGGATGTACTGAAAGTCTGGCTCACTCTCCAGCTTTTCTTCTACCACATCATAAACAGCTGCAATAAACAAGAAGTAGCATAATTACTGAGGAAGAGAACTCTGCAAAACTGCGGACAGCTGCTTCATCCATTAATTAACATTAATATTAATAAATTAATAATAATAATAATTTTATTATTCATACCCTACCCATCTGGCTGGGTTTCCCCAGTCATTCTGGGTGGCTTACAGCACATATAAAAAATTGTAAAACATCAGACATAAAAAAAATCCTGATGCAGGGCTGCCTTCAGATGTCTTCTAAAAGTCACATAGTTGTTTATTTCCTTGACACCTGATGGGAGGGCGTTCCACAGGGTGGCCCTCTGCCTAGTTCCCTGGAACCTCACATTCTTGCAGTGAGGGAACCAGCAGAAGACCCTCGGAGCTAGATCTCAGTGTCCAGGCTAAATGATGAGAGTGGAGATCCTCCTTCAGGTATACAGAGCCAAGACAGTTTGGGGCTTTAAAGATCAGCAGCAACACTTTGAATTGTGCTCAGAAACATACTGGGGGCCAATGCATGTCTTTCAGGACCAGTGTTATATAGTCTTGGCAGCCACTCCCAGTCACCAGTCTAGCTGCCACATTCTGGATTAGTTGTAGTTTCCAAGTCACCTTCAAAGGTAGCCCCAGGTAGTATGCATTGCAATAGTCCAAGCAGGAGATAACCAGAGCATGCACCAGTATGCCACTGCCAGACAGTATTTGCCAGATGGAGCTGGTAGACAGCTGCCCTGGACACAGAACTGACCTGTGCCTCCATAGAGTCCAAAATGACTCCAAGGCTGCACACCTGGTCATTCAGGGGCACAGTTGCCCCGATTCAGGACCAGGGAGAGCACATGAAGGAAACACGCATGCATGGATCTTTTCTGCATGATGGGGTGTGCTTGAGTGCAAAAATTCCAAGCAACTGATCTAGGTGGTTGCTTTCTTCTCCCACTACTGTGCGATCACATCATGGGAAAGGAACTCCTGTCAAAACACCCTGCACCAGAGAGATAAAACCCCAAGCTAGCTACAATTTCAACAAGAGGTTTATTGATACAAAATGTATTAGACTGAATTTGTTTATGTAATATCAATCCACACATTTAAATCAATTAAAACAACTCTGGTATCCTTCTCATTTGTACCTGGAAAACATTTGGCTTTACATTTTATTATCCAGTGGTGTGATTGTTAATTAAGGATAGAAGAGGCCATTATTATTATTTTTTACTAGAATGCATGCTGTTATCACTTAACAACCACCCTGCATTCATTTCTTGCCCGGAAACAACATGTGTTATATACATACATGCCAGACAGTATTTGCCGAATACAAACATATTTTATTAGTAATGCTTGTAACTAAAATAAATCTGCAAAAAAAATGGAGGAGGAAATCATGGCTGCCTGCTAAATTCTCAATTTCAAGGTCTTTTACTTAAACTAATACGACAATCAAAAAAAATGAATAAGGTTTTTATGCCAGTTTCAACTGTTCTGCTTAAGAGCTTTTATTTATCCTATTTCTTTGCTACATGGGTCTTATGTTGCACTTGCACAGTGACCTGTGCAAATACCTCCATAATAAACGTTTGCTCATTGCATGCAAAAACAGATAAGAGTTGGAGCTTGAGCACCATCCCACAGAAGTAGCTGAAAGATTACTTTCCCACCTCATCCTTTCCAAGCAGCCCTCCAAAACGTCTCTTCTAAGGTTCAGCGAAAATCCCTGAAAATCAGGCAGAGGCGTCTTCCATAAATGTAGAACACACCTCAGTGTCTGATTTTGGGCAGCTTTCATGAGCTTTTCCTCAGTTTCTTGCACCACATTCCATAAAACAAGGTTTCCCAACCCTCAGGAGAGGCTTGTAAGAAAGGTACAACTGTGACACCTACAGCCAGATCCAATTCATCATTTCCTTGTTAGTGTAAGTCCCACTAAGTTAAATGAGACCAATTCCCCCAAAGAAGTGTGCCTAGGACTGCTAGTTTTAGAACACGAGTTAATAAACAGAGACCAAGATACTATATAAAAAGGCATGCTTTAAAAAGTTTTGCCCACGATAGAAAAATTAAGGACTACAAACTTTGGTAAGAATAATTCCAAGTTGATAAGACAAGCAAAAATATGTTGAAGATTATATTGCTACAAAAACATTACAGCAAAAAATTCTATAAATACAACCGAAGCAGGAAATGAGCAAGAGAGGAAGTCAGACCATTAGATGACAATGTGTGAAATGATTTATCATGGAGAGAACAAAAAGACTGCAGAGACGCTAAATGAACTTTATGCTGTTCTTCACTGTGAATAAGTTAAGACAGACACACCCAAATGAATTTTTTTGGTAGGGGAGGGAATCTGAAGAACTAAGTCAAATACAAGGCGACACTAGGGGATAACTGAATACTTAAAAACCAACCTGTCTCTGAGTGTGGGTGACAAAAATTCAAGGGTTCTCTAGAACCTGAATGGGGGAAATATGCTACTCACTAAAATCAGTAACTATGCCAGAAATCTGAAACCCAGGAAATTACAGGTTCACTAGTTTAATCTGCCCCACGTAAATTGGTGAACAACATTGTTAAGAGTTCACATGATTAAGAAATACAGAACTAAGGTTGCTAATTGAGAATACCTCTGACAACTACAAAAGACTTCTCTTACTACACCAAGCTTTTCAGAATGTTCTGAGTGTATCAAACAAATATTAGACTATGGCAGACATTATATATTTGGACCTCCAAACAGTTGTTTTTTTAAGTTGCTCACAAAGGGCCCTGAGTAAACGACTATGTCGTAGGATATGAGGACAATTCCTCTTAGGAATCTAACTGGTTGAAGAGCTACAAGCAAAATTCAGGAATTTTCACAATACAGTGGTACCTCGGTTTAAGAACAGTCCTGTTTATGAACGATTCGGTTTACGAACTCTGCAAAACCGGAAGTAGTGTCCCAGTTTGAGAACTTTACCTTGGTCTAAGAATGGAATCTGAACGGTGGAAGGGCACTGGCGGCGGGAGGCTTCATTAAGGAAAGCGAGCCTCGGTTTAAGAATGGTTTCAGTTTAAGAACAGACTTCCGGAATGGATTAAGTTCGTAAACTGAGGTATCACTGTAGAGGGAAATGGGGATTCCTTGTGCTATTTAGCCTCTTGAAAAGTGATTTGAAGACAGGATGGCAAAGTACGAAGATGACACCAAGGTATTAGTGCTGCTGAAAACCCAGGTGGAGTTACTCCAATAGAATCTCTACAGAGTAGTTAAATAGGCAACAAAATAGCAAATCAGATTCAATATAAGTTAAGCGTAGAAAGATAAAGGGGGAGGTCAGGAGAAACATTAGTTTCATATACACAGGTGGAGTCTGAATTAGTAGTGACTAACCAGAAAATGATGACTGAAATAAATTGGCAAAGGAAAGAAATTAAGAATGAATGAAAATAAGTCTACTAGTATCCTAAATCCGTGGCGTGCTTGAATTTGAAATTTTGTGTTCTGGCCATCCAATTAAAATAAAAACTAATTATCTGAGTAAGAAGAGAAACAGAAAAGGGAACTCAACTGATCAATGATGTTGAAACAATTTCCCTATGAGGAAAAGCTAAAATGTTTGGCTTTCTTAGCTTAGGAAAAAGGTGAGTAACAAAATACATGACAAGACACGTATAACACCCTGAGCAGCACAGAGAAAGCAGACAGAAAAATATTACTTCCTCTTTCATAATACTGGAATTTAAGGTCAGCCAATGAAATTCCATATGGTATATGAGGCTATGTCACTTGTGTACCCCTGTTATACCTAACAAGAGTGATAAGGGCATTGGGGAAGGGAAGCAATGAAATGTATGGCACACCTGGAAGTGAGGAAATAATTACTGGATTCTTGTTGTTAGTACAGGGAAACTTTGTATTTTATACATTTGTACTACATTTTTAAAATCTCATTACCACTCAATGCCCACCTTACAATCTTCTTCTTAACGTACATGTTAACTAAGATTGCACTTCATGCATCTGAGCTTGTGTCATACAATGTTTGTTAAAAGATGCCAAAAGATGCTTTGACTGCTTTCATTTAACATGACCCTCTCTATGGTATTTTACACAGTTGTAGAAAATGCATAGCCAGTATAAGGATAGTAGGAGACACAACAAACACCCTGAAAGGAACGTGGTAAAACAGCAAAAAGCAGGCATGCTTTCCACTGATAAAATTACTCACCATTGGGTCGAACTAGGAGCACAAGCTCCCCTGAGTGCCGCTCACAGCTAGCTTTAATAAACATAACAACTTGATCATGGGTATGTTCTGATATATCTCTGCCATTGATCAGTACAACCTGATCTCCTTCATTCAAACGAGGAACACAAACATCTGCCTGCAACATGAAACAAGTGTTTAATGCAGTGGATATTACAAATAGGGCTTGCTGTCTTATTTTTAAGTAATGAAGAACTCAGTATCAAGATACTGTGGTGGTTCTGATCTGAAGATTTAATCACTAGGGTCTGAATATATAAAAAAAGAAAGAGTCAGACCTGATAAATAATTTATGAACCTTGGTTTAACCAGAATTCTGGCAGTGCAACCATTTTGTCGTTGGTAAGATAAACTTTAATTTTCCATTTTTTTTATCCTATAAACAATTATTATCTCTGCGAATTAAAAGATCTCATTTTTCAATTTAAACTAAGCTTTAAATATGCCAATATACACTTTTTGGGAAGCAGAGCACAACACACACAAACAGGATTTTTCAACCTCTACATTATATATTGTAGGAGAAAAGTGAAGGATAGGAAAATTATCTTTGATCAGATATATACTACAGCAAATCATGAATTCTTCTATATTAAAGCACTGGAGATTCTCTATTAGAGTCCTTTTCTAAGACTATTTATGACAGCGGCATGTTTTGAACATTAGATTGCTACATACAGCCAGGGGATAAGCAAAATGAATAAAAAGCACTCTGAAATAATATATCTAAGTAGACATCACTGCAAACTTTCTCTGACAACTTACAGGTGTTCCTGGAGCCACTCTGGACACTATGACAGGCATCTTCTGATCATATCCACCCTTTAAAGGAAAGTGCAATAATTAAAGAATGTACAGCTTGAGCTGTATTCAAAAATATATTAAAAGGGTAGGTCTTAATACCTTTACATTGAAACCAAATCTTCCATTTTCATCTGGTCTCATTCTGATCAGAACGAGATTGTCATGGGGAATCCCACCATTGGGCTGTAAATGAAAACATAACGTTATTCTCTATACCTGAATTTCTTTAGGCGCTACTGAAACCCCAAGCAATCCGAAATTCATCATCTATTGCATAGCTAGTTAATGTCTTTCATTAACAATGCGCACATAACTGTTTAAGACTGAAAGAAAAGAAAGGTGTTACAGAGAGTCGGGGAGGGGGGACAGACAGACTAGAAATTTATAGCTAATCCTAAAACACATTTACTTGAAAACCAGTATTCATATAAGAAGATATTTTCAAGTTTCAATTTCCTTGAGACATTGTTGGAATTTTCTTGAAAGTTAATGGTTTTACTATTGACTTGTTTGATGCAAAAATGACCAAAGTACCAGTGGTGCATTCATTACCAGGAAGTGTGCTCCAAGTACCTACCATCTTGGTTTGCATAAGTATAATGAAAGTTGCGTGGCTCACTGAAAGGGTATGTGGTATGTGAAAATAAGGGAATTATATTGTGTACTATAAAGCTACAGTTTGGGAATATGATTTATGCAAATATTTTGAAAAGACATCTCATAACTATTATACTGCCTAAAGGTTTTTCAGATGGAAAATAAATAGATCAAATAAATAAATACTATTCCAAATTAGTACATGCTATAAAACATCCCAGAGCTACAACTATGAAAATGTTACACAGGATTTGCTTTCCATTGTGTCTACACTTTTAGCTCTATTAGAAATAAGAGTTATATTAAAAGCGGTTTTTCGGACTCACGTTCCATTTCACCAAGAGCATGATGGACTGGGGTAGGGGACCTGAGGACCATTATTTATATGTTATTAATTCACTCTAGTTGAATCTACTTCAATCAGACCTACTGATACTGATTAATTTCCCCCCTCCCTCCAAGAAGAATATTGACTCAAACTAGACAAACAAATTTAAAGTAGCTTCTTACTGTAGATTTTTCAGGCGATGAAGAAGAATCATCATCATACGTTTCATTGATATGGTTATCCAATTCTTGCTGAGAAAATGAATAATGAATTTGGTTCCAGCTATTCTTTTTAGATTGTTTAGGTGGCAGTGCAGGTGGTTGCCCATCTACAGCGGTCTCTTGAGATCTACAAACAAAACGAAAAGAAATCTCATTAAAACTCCAAACTGCATGCTAAATAAAGAGAAACTATCACTAAAAAGACTTTGGAATTTTGGTGCGTTGGACATCATTGGCTTGCAACCTCAATTATGGTTCCCCGATTATTATTATTATTATTTTTTGTACTTCTGCAAAAGTTGGGGTTTTCCCAAGCCTGCTATTACTCTTTGACAGGAGAGTTGTATTTTGGCAAGGTTCACATTTGAGAGAATGAATTTCCTATTAATATATAGGATCATTTCAAAAAGAATGTTATGCACCTCTCCCTTAAGTATTTAATTCACAAGGCCTCCAAATTAAATCCTAGATGACAAATTAAGGATGACAAAGGAGATCTCAATAATTTGTTGCTTTGATCTTCTTAAAAACATAGAGCAATACTATGTAAGGGATTTCATTCTAAAATTTCAACTCTCCCACTTACTAGTTGGCACAAATTTTACAGATAAGAAAGGAGGAGATCCTCAATCAAGATGTGGAAGCAGGAAGCCCACTTTTATTGCATGTTTGAACACCTGATTTTTATTGCATGTTTGAACACCTGGTGTTGCTTAAACCCATGTGCACTGGTCATTGACTTATTCAAGTGGATAATCAATTTACAGTACATGAATTTAATTGGGTACTTATCCATACTAGAAATTTCTACAGAACTTTTGCAAATGTGACAGATTTGATATATTATTACTTTGTATTTTGAATAAAAATTAATAGTAACTGCAGCTGTCATTGAATCACTGTCAAGCATTTCAAATCAGCATTAGTTCACCATTGGGACAGTGAAATCCACAAACATACAAAACTAAATGACTAATGATAAATGACTAATGGTTCTCATTCACGCAAAACAAGTCAGTGTTACCTAAGAAAGTCCTAGCTTCATCTGTGGTCTGTCCAACTCCTGATCAGTACCCACTTTTGTTATAACACAATGTGCATGACTAAAGTCAAAATAAAGTTATTTCTTTTTTAAAAATGCAATAAAGGAACTATGCATTTGTTTATAAACAGACTATGTGAAGTAATAAGCTGCCATTGAAACTAGGTAAAGTAATACACTGGCTGTGAGTGTAACACACTGTAATGTGTTACCATAATGAATTGTGAGAACTAGGGATGAAGCTTTGGGCAAAACCTTGCCTGCTTTATATTTGCCCAGTCAGCTTTGAATTTCCTTATGAATGCTTAGACAATAGATGTGAAAGCAGACTATTTTGCAGTCAAAGCAGCCCTCTGTATTAC
The DNA here is from genome assembly GCF_964188305.1 of Podarcis bocagei. Lineage (NCBI taxonomy): Eukaryota > Metazoa > Chordata > Lepidosauria > Squamata > Lacertidae > Podarcis > Podarcis bocagei. The sequence goes on along the minus strand of NC_138125.1, from coordinate 93,120,649 downwards.
TGCATCCAGCAATTTGCATAATCAAATAAAAAAGGAAAAACTCCTACTCTAATAAGCTCTGTTTGTGTTAAATATATCTAAACTGCTGTGTAAAATAACATAGTTTCATATCTGACAGAGAGAGAGAAAAAGGATTCTTAAAAACACATTTGGATTGCTTGCTATGCATGTTTTTTTTCCCTACTGCCACTTTCATGAATAAAAAATTACAGACACTACACATACCTTTCAATTGACAAAAATCATTTGGAATGGCCACACAACTATTTGTACACATAGGGCATATGATTTTTAATGTGAACTAGGGCCGAATTAAACTCTCTTCCACTGGAGATGCCAGGAACTGAATGCAGGAACCTCTAACAAACTGACACTGGTTATGGCCAACTATATTGTCAAGAGTCAGGATGGACAATAGTTATAAAAAATAATAAGTATTACTCACTGCATGTTTAACATGTATATAGTGTAAGGAACACAAGGTTTCATGTACATTACTGAGCTCCTTACAGCATGCCAGTTTAAGTCAGATTAGTATTATTCTTCCCATATTACCAATGGTGTAATATGTACTAATGGCAGCAGGTATGCGTGTGTTTGTTGCAGCTAAAAGAATTGCTTGCCTAAGGCCACCTGACAGCCTAGGTAAAATATGAGCAAGCAACTCCCGATTTGTAGCCAAGTCTTTGTCAACATGTTGTTTATTTATATTATGCTTCTCTTAAAAATGCTACAATTGTGCTACATCAGTTTTCATTTGCAAAGCAATCACTAAAGAACGGGGCTGTCAACCTATTAAAAAGTATTATTATTATTAATAAAAAAAATTATTTATACCCTGCCCTCCCCAGCCAGGACCGGGTTCAGGGCAGCTAACATCAAAACACACAATACATTAAAAACACAAAATGTAGATTATTTTTAGCTGTAGCCTTTAAAAACCATTTTTTGTTGTTCTGCTATAAAATAAAGCATTATAAAAACTATGCTTACGGTGATGATTCCAGAATGATACTGTTGGCTTGGGTGGAAGAAGGAGATCGGTGATTTGCAAAAACCTCACTTGGTGAAGGATGAACCACATGGTCTACTAGATGCCCAACTGAAGATGGCCGTAAACGGTTTCCCTCTTGAGTAAATGCAGAGTTGCGACTAATCAGGAAAAGAACACTTTGTTGAATCATTCCAGGTATGCTTGTCAAGACGTAGATGATTTATGTTTTTTTAAAAAAAAAAATGCTTCTAAAACTTATCTATTCCTCTCATTTCTTGTGTTTTGGACACAGTACCCCTGGCAGGAACATTCCCCAAATCAAACTTGTTTAGAAGACATTATCACTGGCAGAAGGGAGATGAGGAAAGAGGTGATTTTTACCCATTCCCCCAGCAGCCCTGTGTGTCCTCCAAAAATCTGATCCCAAGGGTTGGGTAATCCTTCTAAACAGTGGGTGGGAGGCTGCAGGGGATGAAAAAAATCGGCGGCAGTTGCTCCCCCCCCCCCATTTTGTCAGCATGACCCCCCACTAGAGGATCTAAAGCTTTCTGTAGACAGAAAAAACCCTTCCATTCCATAAAGGCCAGGTTTGGATCAAAGCCACTGCCTGTAATCCTAAATGCATGAATTAAACAGTTTCCTTTATTTAGAAGGAATATATTCCCCATTAGTGTTTACTAGCAAAGCACCATAGGAATATATTACACCGATTATAGATTTCCATGGAAGAAAGAAAAAATATGCATCAACAAATAAGCCACCATCACAAATCCTGACTATTACCACTGTTGCTCCAACAAGTCAACTTTAGTGTGTAGTAGGTATAACTGTACAGTTTTTTAAAACTTTGTATATTTGTCTATTAAGAAGCTCACAAATATCAACATAAAGGCTTCTAATAAAAATTCATTTGGTTAAATCCAGTGCTAGTCCTATATAGAATAGACCTATTGAAATTCATGTATCCAAGTTAGTTATCATCAGTTTATTTCTATACCACTTTTTGGTCAAGGCACCCAAAACACTGAACAGATTAGTACTAAAGAACACACAATAAAACTACAGCAAATACAAATACAAAAGTATAATAAAATAAACCAGGAAAAAATTGAAATATGAAGTAACACAGGCACACCATGAATCACACTTTCTACAGTCATGCGCTGCATTTGCGTCCTCCTCATAGACACAGCTGCCCTTCACAAACAACTTCTTACACAGTTGCTTCCTCCTTAGAAACAGCAAAAGCCAAAGCAAAGTTCTTACAGTTGCTCTCCAGGGCAGGGCTAGCTGGCTCAGATTCCTGACTCCTCAACAGGCAGCAGTTCTCCAGGTGCAGGAACAGGAGCAAGGATAAAGTTGGCATTCACCTTCAAGCCACCAATGGTCCTATTATTGCTATCTGCTGCCTCTACACCCACAGCAGCCTTCAAATAAATAGGCGTCTTCCTGGAAACAGCAACAGGGTGGGGCTACCTGGCTCAAACCTTCAGGTCAATTAACTTCAATGGGTCTACTCTGAGCAGGACTAGCATTGGATACAGCACCCTGCCTTCTCTTCCTGTAGGAATCCAGCAATCCAGATATAAATGGAGGCAAAAGGCCAGTATACGTCAGGGAAAAAATGTTATTTCCTCTTTTGACACAACCTGACTTTCCACCTATGTGGAAAGGTCCCCACTGTCGTTTAGTTTTTTATAAAAGAAGTCATATGTACACACACACAGCACTTAACTCAGAAACATGATTTCCCTCTAATTTGGGTCACATTAGATTTCCTACACACACATTCAAGTTGTAGAGAGCTAGAGGTTTCATTGCAACAGTAACAAAGACTGATGTAAACCATAGTGTTGTGCTATGTAAATGGCTGGTCACACATCCCTCTCCTTCAGAACCGCCACAAGAAGGAGATATAGCAAGCATCCACCTCCCGATTTCAACAAGTAACAATTTGTATTACATCCGAAATGCAAATTACAGTGCATTTTATATACGGTTTATGAAATTAGCAAGGATCAGAAACAAAGCTTAAACTAACCCTAGTCTGTGATGTGGAAATGAATGTTTCCGATCCCTTCCTCATGGCAAACAGGCAGGCTAGTTCAAGCCTCACTCAGGCCATTCAATAGCTTTAAACTATGGTTTAGAACCAGGCCTGTTTTTCTGATGCAATGAAAATAGTGTCTGGGTTCAATCTCGGAGCACATCCTGAAATTCATAACTGCTTTTTCTTCAATATAATTTAATTTAAGGTTTGTTTGTTTTTCTTTATATGTGATTATAACATACACTTTGGTCAATCTGCCTCTGTGTTGCCTCACAATTTCTTTTTAAATGCTTAGTATGGAAACAACTATGGTTCGACACACATCCCTCCAAAAAAAAGGATCTCAAGTACTTTCCCTTCCTTAATTAAATAAAAGTAAGAGGTAACTAGTGGCTCAGGGACTATTCAATTTTACTTACTGATTAGGGGTTCCAGGTGGAGAGCGGGATGGTAAACTTTGAGTTTCTAACCTGTCATCAGACATTGAATTCCTGCTGACAACCTCCCAGTCCATCCCGCTTATCAATCTGCGAGCCAGAGGTTTACTTGGGGATCTAAAACAATACAAAAATTACCAATATGTATCTGGAAGTTCTCTGAAGAAATTAATTGGGAATTGAAGTGAACAAGAAAATAGCATTAGCTTTCCCCTATACAGGGGCCGATACACTGACTTGTTATTTAAGTATTTCTTCCAAATAGTGCAAGGGGTTTCAGAGCACCTAAAGAAACGTGATGCAGAACACTAAATTCATGAATATAAACAACCAAATCATAGCTTGTGCTGTGGCAAAGTCTTTCTCACTACGATACTGATTCACTATGAATTCAGATATGCCACTTTATTTATCATTGCTATTCGATTTATATAGCTGCCCATCAATGAACATTTGGTAGGCAAAAAATTAAAAACACAGTGTACAATAACAATTAAGCCAACAACAATTAATAAAAGGCAGCAAAAAAACATCCATGCACTGAAGCAGTGTAAGATTGTTTTAAATTTTGGGCTGTAAATTCAGTTGAAAAGCCTAGATAATTAAAAGATCTTCACTTGACACTGGAAAAAGACCATAAAGGAAGTAGACAAACCTTTCCGGAAAGGCTATTCTATAACCAGTTCACTACCAATAAGGCCCTTTCTTTGGTAGCCACCTGCCCCACTTCACTTCACAGACACTTGGAGCAGGGCCCGCAAGGAGGGTATTAAGGTTCCAGTAGGAAAACATCTCTCTCTCTCTCTCTCTCTCTCTCTCTCTCTCTCTCTCTCTCTCTGTGTGTGTGTGTGTGTGTAGGAGGAGTGTTTGTGGAAGTGGTATTACAGTGAAACACAGGCAAGCAGAAAAGTATCGCCCTCTTTCCCGGCTGCTTTTTTTTGCTTTTCCTCAAAAACGGCGATCAGATTTTGTCACACACAACTACTATGTTTTATGCAATTATGTGTACTAGTCCATAGTTTCTGACGTTAAACTAAACAGCTGCATTAAAGTACTTTTCTTATCAAAAGAGAAATACAACCAGGCTAATGAAACAAACAACCATCTCTACAGCAAACCGTGTGAGAGACGAGAGAGAGAGAGAGGTACATCTATATGAAATTTAAATAGGCAAGACTTCTCTGTGACTTAGCCAGATGATTTCTACATTAAAATGAACAAAATAATTTGCAAATATAACATGATTCTAACTGCAAGATGCAATACACTTTTCACAGGCTTTTAAAGAAAAGATATTGGGAACAGAATTAAAAAGGTGTATGATAGACAACTTTAGCAAATACTTTGCCAACTATATCTATTGTAGTCTAGGAAAGAATTAATCCTGTAAGGATTAATAAGACTTTATAAGAATGCAAACATCCAAATGCTGATGGCTTTAGACGTGTTGCATTTAAAAGGGATTTCTGTAGGTTGAATGAGCTTGAATTCTCTTTCTAGGAACATTGCAACTCCTAGAAACACTCACCTTAATTACCAAGTGAAAAGTTGTATTTGTAGTAGTGTCCCTCAGCAGCCAACACAGCAGAAACATTTAACTGTCAAACTGTATTTTGAACATTTGATTATTAACTGTTTTAACCTTGGAGATCCACCCACTTACGCATGTTACCTAAGCTTCCTGTTCTTTGTGGCAATTCAAAGAAACGTTCACCACATTGCAGCAATACACTTCCCAGGGCTTCCTCTTCTAATAAGTGCCCAAGTAAAAAAAAATACTAACTGCTTCATTTCTATGGTTTACTTTTAGGTAACTCAAAACATTGCAGAGATTTTAATTTCAATTCCATCTCACATTAACTAGGTTATGGGAAATTATCTAACAAGTACAGGGGGCAAAATAAATTTCCAAACAACTCGGGACACCAGTCTTGGCTTTGAAATTCCAACTGTATTTTAGAGGATTAATAGATTTAAGATAGAGATGCACTATTAGTGAAGAGGTACACTCAACTAAGAGGTAGCTTTGCTCACCAAGGGTTAAGGTGTGCTAAAAACATACTTCTCATGTGTCAGGTGGTGGTGTGGTTGCTCGAGAGCAAACAGGCAAGACTCCAACCTGTCTTTTCCAGGCTTTATTATTAGTGCAAACTATTTACAGTGAAGAGCGTCGCAAGTTCATGTCCGGCTCAGTCGCTAGCAGAATCTGGGAGTGGGCGGTCCTTGTACCTCCTCCAGCATAACAGTCACGTGACCCCCAGCCTTCTACTCCCTTCCTTGCGCCGAAACCTACTGCGCAGACTGGGCGCTGGCAAAGGGGTGCTTTCCTCCTCTCCGGCTTGCTCAGCTTCGGCGTTGAGGCTCTCCCTAGCATCCCCTGGTCCCACCACCTCCTCTCCACTGGAGGTGGGGCTTTCCTCCTCGCCAGAGGAGGAGCTGCTTCGCAAGATCTTCGGAGGTTCCCTATAACACAACTGCCCTTCCCCCTCTCGCCTCTGACCTCATGGCAGTTCCCTGACATCCTGTATCAAAAGCCAGGGTGAAGAGGTGTGTCTTCAGAATGTACTCAAGGTTGTATATTGATGTTGCAAGACACATCTCTGTGGGCAGCTTCTACTACAAAGAATGCTCCCTCCTGGGACATCACCACCACCTGAGCTTCTGAGGGCTGTGGAACTACCAAGAGGCTCTCTTCTGCTGCTCTTAGCACCCAAGAGGGACTGTAGGGAAGGAGATGGTCTTTCAGGTATTTAGGAATTTAATCACTAATGTGAGCACCTTGGGCCCAGAAATTAATTGGCAACCAATGCAGTTATTCTAAAACAGGGACTATTTGAGATGTAAATGGAACCACAGCCCGTAATCTAGCCATTGCATTTTGTACCAATGGAAATTTCTGAGTTGTCTTCAAGGACACCCCAACATAAAGCACACTGCAATAATCCAATCTGGAAGGTACCCAAGCATTGAGTATGGTGGTGAAGTCATTTCTGCCTTTTAGCTGGGGGACCAGCTGAAGCTACAAAATGGCACTCCTGGCCACCTGAGCCTCCACTGACAGTGCTGAATCCAGGAGCACTCACAAACTGCAGGCCTGCTCCTTCCATGGGAGTACAACCTGTCCAGAATATGGCATCTCCCTAATTTCTAGATGTGAGAACTTGGGATACACAACACTTTTATCTCTTCAGGATTCAGTTTATTCTCCTTTATTCCTTTTTTTTTTTTTTTGCCCCATTCAGTCCAATACCTCCAAGCACCAGTCTAACATTTGCTTAAGCACCAAAAAGTTACAAAGGTACAAACAGCAGAATGCTTGAAAACTGAAGAAGCAAGTTCATGCTGTCATTCTGTTTACCATCCTAAACACTTTTAAGGAGTTAAATAATTATTCCCTTTGAACTGTTGATTAAGCATGCTTTAGATGCATCCAAAGTTTGTGTGAAGATGACATTTAATAGTGCCTGCAGTTCACAGACTGGTGTTTGAGTGAAATGGGCCTTTGTTGCCATATCAGTTCCATTTTGTCCCTCAGCTTCTTTTTTGTCTGTTTACAGTTGCTAAGCAGGCAAGGTCTGTCAAACAAAATGAAAACAATCTAACCAAACTAGCCTCCATCCTCCACAGAAATGGAAAAGTATAATAATATTACTAATAATAGTAATTTATATGCCGCCCATCTGACTGGGTTGCCCCAGCCACTCTGGGCAGCTCCCAACAAAAAATAACCATTAAATGCCCTAGGTTATGAGCTGCTTGGACATGCAAAAGCCAATTTCCCTTGCATCCTAATGAAACCTAATGCAATCAAGGCAACACCTTGCCACCCCCTGAGCCTTGAGTGCTTTTGTGATCTTCTACCTAGTACCAAAACACAGCATAAAGCACCTATTGCCCCCTTTTCAGGAAGTAGCCTTGACATCTCTAGTCCAGTGTTTCCCAACCTTTTTTGGGCAAAAGCCCACTTGTTTGATGAAAAAAATCTCGAGGCACACCACCATTACAGCCCCGTGACGTCAGCGCGCAGCGTCACGCCGGGAGGGACGTACGAAAGTGTAAGTTTCAATTTTTTCCCCTCCCCCTTGCCGGGGAACCTCCAAGCTTTGGGGGTGGGGGGGAGGAGGCAGCAAAGCGAGGCAGGAAGGAGAGCGCGGCTTGGCTGGGTGAGCTTTGGCAGGGGCAGGGAATGAGAGCCGCGAGGCGGGCGCTGCGGACGGAGGCGCTGCCCGCCGAGCTCGCAGGCAGCCAGGCAGGCAGACGTCGAGAGCCCCGCGCTGGGCGGCCTCTCCTCGCCGCCGCCGCCCCGCCTCTCGCCGCCCGACTCGCCCGCCTCCCTCCAGGCAACATCTCGCGGCACAGCAGGCAACATCTCGCGGCACACTAGTGTGCCGCGGAACAGAGGTTGGGAAACACTGCTCTAGTCCTTTTCTCCTTCTGGGAAACTTATTTCAGCAGACACCCAGGTTTTCTGTTTTCCAATCTTGTAGGCAGACACTATGCTCAACTTTAATTCAATTCAATTATTCATTTGCTGCCCATCTGACTCTGGGCAGCTCCCAACAAAATATTAAAAACACAATAAAACATAAAACGTCAAAATTTTCCCAATACAGGGCTGCCTTCAGATGTCTTCTAAAAATCAAATAGTTGTTTATTTCCTTGACATTGGATAGGAGAGAATTCCACAAGGCGGACACCACTACTAAGAAGGTCCTCTGCCTGGTTCCCTGTAATGTCAGTTTTCGAAGTAAGGGAACCAGCAGAAGACCCTCGGAGCTAGATCTCAGTGTCCAGACTAAATGGTGGAGGTGGAGATGCTCCTTCAGGTATACAGAGCCAAAGCAGTTGAGGGCTTTAAAGATCAACAGAAACACTTAATGTGCTCGGAAGCCTACAGGGAACCAATGTAGATCTTTTTGGAAGCTCCCAATCTGCTGACTGTTTCCATACCTCTGCATTCTGCCCAGTGACGTTGTTTGGGAAAATCCACTTTCCCCAACTCTTGGATTTATCCTGCTGAGGATCCATTTCACCCTTCCTTCCCCCTTGCATCTCTCTCAAACTGAAGGACAAACTCTCATTCTTTTATTTGCTCTCTACTACCCCTTCACTCTCTCAATGCTCTGCCTCGGCCTGTTGCTCCCTGTTGTAGCTGGACCAAAGACTCCAAAGTTATCCACTCTCGTTTCTATTGAACTGAAAATCATGTTAGTTCTGTGGAACTAACCATGGCCTGTCCTTCGGCTAGAACAATACTAGTGGCCACAGAGACATGAAATCCCCCTAGCACAAGACTAAATTTCCCATTCATCTGCTGTTCTCAAGGAGCTGACTCCACCAAACACAGAAAAATAGGTTCAGATGTGTGTAGAGACATGTGTCCACTGTGTGATCCAGAAACCTAGCTGATCAGATTTTCAGACCATTCACTGTAACAGATTCAGTATACCGATGAATGCAAAGACACCAAGGAAGGCCTATTACAACAAGCATAGCCTGTCTTCACACTTTACATATTCAAAGTATGCGTAAAAAGGGAATTTGCATTAAGGGAATATGTATTATGATGATACAATATGAAAACATATTAATGTATTTCACTTTGGTACAGAATTAATTTGCAGTATGTTGCACCATACATTAAAATCTGCACAGTAATTTCTGCACAAAGCTATTGTAATTTGCTGATTTTGAGGGAAGAAGAGAATTCAAAACAGGTAAAATAAGCTACTGTAACAATCCACAGACAATAGTACAGGATGCAAATAACTTGAAATTGCTTACCTGGCAAATACCCTGTCCTTATTTGCCTTTTCTTTACCATACTGTACAGACTGGACTTCTGTTCTCCCACTGAAATAAAATTTTGAGATTGTCAAGAAAATAGTGGTGGAAGTGTGGGGAAAAATATTTTGCCTAAATATGAGCACACCGGTGCATCCAAGTCCAACAGTAAAATTACTAGACTAACAGTGAATGCATGTTAGACCTGATGAAACCAGGGGCTTTCCGTATTCTAGGATACTTTTACTAATTGCTAAGCAATTCTTACCTGAACTGACACTATTATCAGATACTGAAGGATACTACATTGGTCACAAAATTTCTCCAAGTCTTTAAAATGTCAAATAGTAATACATTGTAATCAGGGATTAACAACAGAGATTTTCTTTATGTTGAATACATAAAGATGAGAAAAACTGTGCTTGATTAGGCCAAAGTTCCATCTAGTCCAGCATCCTGTTTTAACAGCAGCAATTAGTTGTACTAGTGCTTCCTGCTCTTGGGATTACCAGCAACTAATATTCAAAGGCAGAACATGGCCATCCTGGCTAGTTGTCATGAGCTTTGAGCGCATGCAGTCCCCCCCCCCCCCAATCACCTTGAGGCTTTTGCATCTGCTTCAGACTAATTACAACTTGTTACAACATCCAAACCCAGGAAAAAAATTGCATTTAGTCTTAATGCAAACAAGCCAAATTCAAAGCAGAATTTTGGAAGCTGACTTGCTTTCACTAATCCTAGTAAGATTAGCCACGGCTTAGGGCTGAGATGTATTCTTATACTGTGGTTAATTTAAAATGGAGGTGGAAGCTTCTGCTCTCCTCTTCAGTGCTGTGCCAAAGGAAAGCAGGGAACCCGGAAGAATAGCATTATAGAAGATGCTGCGGTTTTCTCTAGTCCTTTTCTTGTTTCTTCACAATCATGCCCTGTGTTCCTTTATTTTATTTTCCTCAGTTTCACTTTTCTCTCACTGTGCACCAGGAAATTTGTTTGACTGTCCTTTATAAAAGGAAAGGTGTGCCATCTGGGACACTTTCTACATGTTCGCCTCAATCTGTATGGAGTTGGTGCATTTCTATATCTGCCCCCAAATATTAGTAGAACTTAGCATTTCAAGCCTTTTAAAAAAATTATGGGAGGCAGGGATATACTTCAAACAACAGTTTTATAGTGAACACATTTTCAAAATAAAATTGGCACAGTGCAGTGTAAAGAAAGCTAACTTAACCAGACGCCTATGCAGGCTGTAGAGCAACATAAAAATCTGGAGTATTAAAATATTTAAAAATCAACAGGCGTTTCATCTGATCTATCAGTAAGTTATTCTTTAGCAATATGCTGATACCCCTCCCTCTTTTTACATATGGCCCAAACTTACCAGTACCGGTACTTTGAACCCAAAGTAAAGTAGTGTGCAAAAAAGTTCTTCTGAGGGGGCAGTGGTCTGTCTAGCCGGAAAAAAGTGTGGTGTTCTACACAAGCTTTCCATAAATTTTTACACGCTCGATAATTCACCATGTTGAATCCTAGTAACGTTTCTCTAGATTCATGCTGGGACAAAAAGATTTAAATTTAATAAAATTAGCCTTGCATTCTGAAATGTAGTTGAGGCTACAGTTCTTATGAAATGGTTCTCTTTCAAAAAACACACACAAATATTCCAGGAAAAAGGACCTTCCAGTTATCTAGGGAACACTGTAATTAGGGATCTATTCCTTCTCTCTCCTGGCTGATAAATCAACTCCCAGTCATTAAAAAACAAGAACTCATGACAATATTCTTAACCATGGTGGTTCTCAAACCCTCTGCCTTAAATAAAGCCTTTTCATATTGGTTTATTTGCTATAGAACACCTGCATGTCTGTCATAAAAATCCTGTGTTCAAGGACACATACTCAGTTCATATATGACACTGACCAAATCTGTTGAATTTACCTTCTTCCTTAAGTTACTCATTACAGGAGATCATCAGTAGTGTTAGGAAATCCACATTTGAGAGAAATATGTCCACTATTGCTGATATTCGGTTTCTAAGTGAACAAAAGGGTTTCCCACCAGTTTGACAAAACCCATAATATGCAACCAGGACATGCCAGGCTCCTTCATTGCCCTTTCTCTTTATAGAACCTTGTGGACAATCCCCATCTTTGCCTTTCTTCTCTTGCAATTTCTTATACTCCACACCTTGTCTCAACTTTCCCTCCAAAAACCTGGATTGCATTCCTCTGTGTCCCATGCTCCACATTCAAGAGTTCTCCCATCTATTCTGGCATTTTTCTATAGAAAAATTAGCTTGTTGTATTATCTGGGTAGTCACACAGTGTGTGCATCTTCCCCCTAACATTTCCATCCGTCTGTATCTTGTGATTAACTTAAGGCATGACAAAATGTGTAGAGTTGCAATGAGATTACGATGCTCTACACTAGTTTTTCAATCTTTATAGCAGTCCTGCCAAACTTCGCTCCAGCCCTTTCACACTGACTCTGTGGTAAGTGGATTGCAAGGCAGAAAGCAGCAGCACAGTCTATGTTTCTTAATGAATCAATACTCTCTGTGCTTCAATCTCACCCCCAGGGCTAAGGCAGGATTGGCTGATGCACACTAACCCAGAATATTCTACCTGCTCAGCTCCAGAAAAGTAAATAAAGCTGAATTTAGACATTGGCTAGTGCTCTTTGTGCTTGCTAACTCTCTTACATCATGCAGTTTATTCTTTCATGGTTGCACCTTATTTGCCAAGGGCAACTTGTTAAGCCACTCACTGAAGGGGTGGGAAGCTGTTTTACTTGACTGGCAGCTAAGAACCAGAGTTTTGCCTTTCTCATAGCAAAGAATGATGGTAGGAACCTGTTTGTTATTGGCATCTGAATCGCACTTGCAAATTGATGAAGGTGAGCAGACAAGCAACTCATAGCATTGCTGTCTTAATGCAGCCTTCAATCCCTGCTTCCTTTCCCCTTTACCCATCAGATGCAGACACAGACAAAGATACGTGAGGATCTGTACTCATGCAACCCTATATTAAGAACTTTTAAGAAAGAGAATTTGCACCTCCCATTTTCAGTCTGCAAAAGTGACTATCAGTCAGACTACAACTCTAACTTTAAAATATCTAATATACTACTTCATAAAATAGGGACCATTTAAACTGTAATATCTGCCACTAGATAATTCTATAATGAACAACACACTACTGAAGTAGTGTTATCATGTATGAAGCTCCAAAGACGTAACTTGCATGAAACCATCTCTGACAACAGTGAAGCACTTTGCAACTTCAGATAAAAATGTTAATATCAGTACTCACCAATTCTTTTCTAAGCTGAATAAAAAACTGCTTGCACTTAAAAGAAATTTTAACAATCTTCAACCTAAGTGAAATAAAAAATCAAAATGATGTAATATTTCTTTAAAATGCACAAAAGATAATTACCAAAAGGGATCTGGACAGGTTATGACAAACATATTTGTTGCCCAATGCCACTATGATCCATGGGAGAGGGTAAAGATCAGTTCTGCTCATGATGAAGTTCCCCAAAACAGCCACCAGAAAGGCAAAACAATCAGAAAGTGATATTCCTTGAACATCAATGATCCCAATATATGATTGCTACAATTTATGAAGTGAATGAAGTGGAGGGAGGTTCAAACTCACTAGAGCCTGGTTGGGGAGGAATGGGTAATTAATCTCAGCAAATGGCGAAAGGATATTTCCCTTATCCTTTGTAAAACATAGCAACCTTAGCTTTTGAGTATTTGTTTCATAAAAATCGAATAAAATGCTGCAAAACTAGCTCCTGTCTGGCTTTTATCAGAATGAGGGTGATTTCAGCCATGCAAGCAAGAGTAATATTCTTTCTCCTCCAGCACATGATTTGCATATGATAAGATCACATACAAGAATCCTCGAGTATCAGAATGCAACTTCTGGAAGAGGTTCAAGGAATTGATTAAGCACTGCCAGTACTGAAATTGTGATGCACCTGTAAGACAATTGGCACTTTCCACATACAGTTAGGAGAGTTGTCTGTAAGCAAGATGACAATATTGGTTGTTACTGCTGCGACATTACTTTTAACATATTTATTGTGCTGCTGCTGTCAAGGAAGGATAAGATACTGATGAGCATGGATGATGAAAGTGGTGTGGCTGCAATCAAGCAGGCATATTATAGAATCAAGTTGTTCAATTAAAGCAAGTCTCTGTGTAGTATGCATTCCTTATTTTAAGCACATTTGCTGTGCTATTAATGAATGACAACACATCAAAGTATCAAATTATTGTTGGGATCCAGAGTTGTTCTTACTACATGTGTGGCCAACAAGACAGCTTAGATAGCATCACACCTATCCAAATATTGACTCCCTTGTAAGATTGTATCACTTCCCAGGGACATCAAATTAAATAAGTAGGCCAAACCAATCCACCCTGAAGGCCTGTTCTAACCTCACAAGGAGAAGCTATATTCCCACACTGTTCTGTGAATAACCAAGTTATGAAAATATTTAGTATGATTTGTTTCAATCACAGAATCAGCTGGAAGTGTTGGAACCATGCGGGACATCTTGTCCAACCCCCTGCAATGCAGGAATCTTTTGTCCAACATGGAACTCAAACCCACAACTCTGGGATTAAGAGTCTCAGGTTCTACTAACTGAGCTATCCTCCACACTGCCTAGGGTTGCCATACATCCGGACATACCCAGAATACTGCTATCGAAAGCAGTGTTTTGGGTGAAAATAATCCAGACGCACAACAATGCATGTTGACAGTGCTGTTTTGGGCGATTTTACTTAAAAAGAAGAAGAAATAAAGCTCAACAACTTTTGCCCAACCCTAACACTGCCCTGAAATATTATCTAAAAGGTTAGGAGAAAACCTAAAGCACATGTGGGGGGGGGGCAGGAAGGAGGAGAGAGACACACATTCTCTTATGTTTGCTGGAGATATCCCACAAAAATTCTAAGCTGAGGTGAAAACTGAAGCATTTATTACTTTGAATCACATTTTTCTCTGGCTCCATCCTCTATTTGCTCTAGCTCCACTCACTGCCAGTAAGCAGCCCCCCATAATTACCCGTGTGAGAATGTGGTCCTCAATAGAAAAAGGTTGCCCACCCCCATCCTAAATGCTGCTGCTTCTCTTTCTTTTCAAATCTTCCCCCCAAATTCCGCTTTTCTGTGAACCTCTGGCTCAACAAACCACTTAGGCCTTGAAAACCAACTTAAGTATGCGCAGCTGCTCTGACTGCATGGGTCTTCTCCTTATCAAATTCTAGATTGTAATCTCCTTGGTACCTGGGCTCTGCTTTTTGTCACACTGTAAAAGTATCAGTCCTGCTAAATAAACACCGTTCATGATAAACATCACCCCATTCGAATTATTTCATCAGCAAAACATATGCAGTCTTAAATAGGATTCCATGCATGGGTGTAACTGTAACTTTGTATGCTAATGAGAACTTCAGACAAGTGCTTCCCAGCCTCTGTTGGTTGAGCAAGTAAGTTTCTGCAGGGAATACATGTTACTTTCCCCCTAACTAAAAAAAATATGAGCTTGTGGCATGTAAGTAAGAAAGCACCATAAAATTAGATACATCACTGTGGCTCACACACAAGACATTCTCAGTCTAATATTCAAATGACATAGTTAAAATCAATTAAAGAAGACAAAGTTTTGCAAGATTCAGGGCTTTTGAAATAAGACTGCATGGTAAACAGTGAAAGTTGGCCTCTGGAGTGGGATACATAAATGTAAAAACCAGACCCTGAGCATTTACTGGTTCCTAATTCTTTTCTGTTCAGTACTTAGGAGCCTGCTGTTTTATTATATTTTTATTGAACTTTAATGTACTTGATCTTACATTGTGACTGTCTTGATGCCGGTGTGAAAGACAGTATGTAGATTTTCAAATTAATATATATAGATCCACCTCAGCAGATGTTATATGGGTTTCCTCAACATCTGAGGTACATCAGGTGACTCTTGGACAGAAAGATGCTGATTTCCACCATTCAGGAGTGAATTTTTTGGGGGGGAGAGGCGGGAAGGAGTGGCCCTGCTACATGAACAGAACCCTGCTCACATCTCTTTGGACCCAAGTATTTAATACAGTCTTTTTACTGTCATCCCTACATCCTATACAGAAAACACTGAATAATAAATTGGATGAGCACCTGTCTATTCAGGACGGTGCATATATAGTAAGGTTTGCCCCTTTCACTCTTGCTATACTGCTATACTGAATCGTAACTCTGGAAGTGTGACAAAGAATAGTCCAAAATATACTAGCTGAATAAAAATTAAGTGCACTAAATTTTCCATTACAATCATTACATTACAATTAGGCGGCAAACTTTGTAGGGATATTTTCAAAAGCTAATTGCCACACAAGCGACACCACTGGACATATCAAAGGCTACATTTTAGAGTGACTAATTTAGAGTTGATGTACACTTAGCAATTTATGATGAAGTTATTCAGATTTAAGAAAGTGTGTGGCAAACAAAATGTTTCCCTTAAACACATCCTTACCATGGAAAGGTGTTAATTCGTACCCTGTTCTTATAAATTAGTATGCCTCCCGACATTACTCCAATCATAATTTCATTGTTACTTTGATCCTATAAAAAAGAACAGGAAAAAAATGAATGCTTATGTGTCTTCTGTTCTCTCATATCGCCGTCTTGCAGATCTTGTTGCCCGAAAACATGCAAGATGAAGTTCTAGAATGTTTACAGGAAGGAAACATTGTTGCCTCAACAATCACTTCCTGTCTCTTTACTTTGCTTCACCTTGCATCCTGATCCTTCCATCAACATCCCTGAGGCCCTCCCACAATCCCTCCTCAGTACAGAAACTCTACTATACAACAGAGCAACAAAGGGAGAGACTAGACAGACTAGAGCAACGGCTGGAATGGATGAGAAGTAATTGTTAATCAAAAGGGGACTCTTCAGTGTAGCAGACACCCATGTGAAGATTTCTCATGACCCTATTTCAGTACCCCAACCTTGATGAGCAATCTTATGCAACAAAGCAACTTGGATTAAGAACCTCAGCACTCTGTGGGTGGTTGAGGAACAAGAACTAATGGCAACAGAGGTGTGGAGTCTCAGGGACAGAGAAAGAAGGGCTGAGTAAAATGAGACATGGGCTCTGCTGTGACAGGCTAGCTCCATGAGGCCTCCTCTCCCCTCAGCTGTCCCCTGCAGGCAGCCATTCCATCAGACTGCCTCAGTAGGAGAGACAGGAAGCGGAAGGCTCATTCCATTCACTCTGCTGAGGTCCAGCAACATCAGGCACCTTCTGCACCTGAATTGTGCCAGCTGGTTAGTATAGGAAGAACTGTTTAGAAACTAGTGCCTAAATTTTGCTTTAGGTTTTCGTCTTCCCTCCCTGTCCCTTTCCCCTATACAGATTGTATGCCCAGGGACTGACTTGTTTTGACTGTATGTAAGCAGCTCTGAACAGCAGGATACAAATGCTTGGAATACATTTTTAAATTAAAAAAAACTTAGAAGGGAAGGGAAATGGGTCCAATTAATTA
Organism: Podarcis bocagei; assembly: GCF_964188305.1. NCBI lineage: Eukaryota > Metazoa > Chordata > Lepidosauria > Squamata > Lacertidae > Podarcis > Podarcis bocagei. Next base: position 93,103,833 of record NC_138125.1, on the reverse strand, counting down.
GGGCTAAGACGGCTGGATGGTGCCTTGTACGCCACTTTCTGGCAGGTCTTGCAGCCAAGCTGGTGCCTTTTGTATTGCTCTGCTTTTCCTTTGGACCACATCAGCGAAGCCAAGTAATTTCGTTGTCCCCGAGAGGGGGCAATGACAATAAAGATATTATTATTATTATTATTATTAAGAGTCTTGTCATCTGGGCAGCCTAGGACCTCCATAGACACTGCCCAGGCTTGCACCCCAGAGAGCTCACTTCAGTGCTGCTAACACAGCAAAAAGAACATGGAAGGCAGCATTTATGAGTTACTGGTCTCTGCAGCCATAGCAGGTGCTGTGATGCTCCAGTGGTTTGACTTCACCCCGGGAGCCACACCTCAAGACATACAGATACCACCACCACCATCAACAACAACATTAAATAGAGAACTATATATTATTTTCAAAGTAACGTTATGGAAATCAGATTTACTTTAATTTTGTTGAATATTATGATACATTAAAAAAATTAATTTCTAAGAAGAGAACTATTGACCATTCAGACAATGCTATGTTTTGTTTTGGGTTTATTTGCATGATTAATACTAATCAATTGACGCTTACCCTTGCATAGTGCAATTCAACTCCATAGAGTTCTAAGGTCCGGGCTGTGCTGAGATAACTAAATTCTGCTTCAGCAGGAGACAGACCTCTGTAATGACAAAATAAGAACATAAAATAGCTTAAAATATATTTAAGGTAACCTGAGGGTTCTTATTTAAAAACTATTTTTACTGGAGCCCAAAGAGCAAGAGGGAGTTACATCGGCTTTAGGGCAATTAGCATTTTAACTGCCCCTGCTTCCTTGCCTGGTTTTTCTCTCGCTAAAGAGGAGCAGTCACACCACACCTCCAAGCATATAGTTTTAATATTCAAAATACAATTATGATTGTAAAAGTGTATTTTCAGATGCATGTACTCTGAAAGCATGCATTCATTTTAAGTCTAAAACCTAAACAGTATTAGTGGTCTTTCACCACTAGTTCTCTCTGTAGCAGTTACCTGATCTTAAATGAGTTATTTCTCTGCAAAAGTATTGGATGAGACACACATGCAGTAACCTGGGGTTATAATGTAAGGAGCTACTTTTAATTAACACACACAGAAGCAGCTCAGGGTAGATTAAATTAGTTACACAGTTCTTCAGACTGCAACCTTATTTTTTTCTTTCTTTTATGCTTACATATGCTGCTGATGTAGTTTGGACACTTCTTTTTCAAACTCTTGAGGCTGGCCGGGGATAAAGGAATAGTCTGAGAGGTAGCCTGGGAAGTTCTCTGAAAGGTTGTAGTCTCCCAGTTCAGCTGAAAGTTAAGAGATACATTTAGCAACAGCCCCATTTCAGCACCTTGCAATCCATGCAGTGTAAGAAAGGTAAAAAAAATAAAAAATTAATCCACCAGCCTTTAACTACATATGAAACAAGTTCAGTCTAAAACTGTACAAAAGCACCTAATGTTGTTTGTATGAACTGAAAGCACTCTAGTTTCAAAATTAGAGAACTAAACAGTTACACAAGATTGACTACAAGAAACATAACAACCAGGGGCTGCTGCCCCTGCTTGCTTTACTCTTCAACCCCACCTACCATCTCCTCTCACCAAAGCCACCTTCTCCCCAAAACCACACACATCCTTACTCCATACCACTACCCCCCTTATAGCTTGCCAAACCTCTCTACCCCCATCTTCCCCTTAGACTGGGATGAAGAAGCTTTTCTGGCCCAAAGGCCAGATCTTTGGCCTGCCAGGGAAGATAAAAGTTGTCAGGTAGGCATATGATTCTATATGGTGTTTCCTGCTTGGCAGGGGGTTGGACTCGATGGCCCTTGTGGTCTCTTCCAACTCTATGATTCTATGATTCTAGGCTCCTATTGGCGGTCACACAAACTGCAGTGTGATTACACCTGTACCATTTTATTATATACGGATAATTTTGTTGATGTGATTTACTTCTGGAAAAGGAATTTTATTTTTGTACTGGTGATATATTTTTATGTGAAAAATGCATTTTCTACAAAAATAAAAATAAAAATCAGGTTCTGTGACATAGCAGTATGCCAGATTTCTCAGCTGTTTTTCCAAAAACCCTTGCAAACTCTTGCTAAACTGTGGAAACAGTTACCACTTTAATGGTTGTACAGAGGCACTCAGGGCTGACAAATAATAATAATAATAATAATAAATTTTATTTATATCCCGCCCTCCCCAGCCAAAGCCGGGCTCAGGGCGGCTAACAACAATAAAATAATCAATCAAATAATCACACAATCTAAAAATATTTCATTATAAAAATTAATTAAATCAAATTGATGGCAACCAATTAAGTAGAATTATGTGCAGGTTGCCAGAGGAGGGAGTCAGGCTGCGCCCTGACCAAAGGCCTGGTGGAACAACTCTGTCTTGCAGGCCCTGCGGAAAGATGTCAGGTCCCGCAGGGCCCTAGTCTCTTTTGACAGAGCATTCCACCAGTTTGGAGCTGCAGCCGAGAAGGCCCTGGCTCTAGTTGAGGCCAGCCTAACCTCTCTGAGGCCTGGGACCTTGAGGATGTTATTATTTGCAGACCGTAGGTTTCTCTGTGGGGCATACCAGGAGAGGCGGTCCCGTAGGTACGAGGGTCCTAGGCCGTATAGGGCTTTAAAGGTTAAAACCAGCACCTTAAACCTGATCCTGTACTCCACCGGGAGCCAGTGCAGCTGGTATAATACCGGATGAATGTGCTCTCGCAGCGAAGACCCCATAAGGAGTCTCGCCGCGGCATTCTGCACCCGCTGGAGTTTCTGGGTCAGTCTCAAGGGCAGCCCCACGTAGAGCGAGTTACAATAATCCAGTCTGGAGGTGACCGTCGCATGGATCACAGTGGCTAGGTCAGGACGAGAGAGATAAGGGGCTAACTGCTTAGCTTGGCGGAGATGAAAAAATGCCGCCTTTGTTATAGCTGTAATCTGCGACTCCATAGAGAGGGAGGTATCGAAGATTACACCCAAACTCTTAACGGACGGTGCTGGCACTAATTGCACCCCCGCAAGAGATGGGAGTTGCCCCCTCGATCCCATATCGTCCCGCCCCAGCCGGAGGACCTCTGTCTTCGAAGGATTTAACTTCAACCGGCTCCCACGTAACCATCCAGCCACAGCTTCCAGACATCTGGTCAGTGTGTCTGGGGCCGAGTCAGGATGGCCATCCATCAACAGATAGAGTTGGGTGTCATCAGCATACTGATGGCAACCCAGCCCAAAACTCCGGACAAGCTGGGCGAGGGGGCGCATAAAGATGTTAAAAAGCATCGGGGAGAGAATTGCACCCTGAGGCACTCCACACACCAAGGAGTGGCGTGATGACAATTCCCCCCCAAGCGCCACCCTCTGTCCCCGACCAGAGAGAAACGAGCGCAGCCATTGAAGGACTGTGCCCTGGATCCCCACGTCGGCAAGGCGGTGGTCCAGGAGTTCGTGATCGACCATGTCAAAGGCTGCTGACAGATCTAAAAGAATCAGCAGCCCCGACCCGCCTCGATACAGCTGTCTGCGGAGATCATCTGTTAGGGCGACCAGAGCCGTCTCGGTCCCATGACCAGTGCGGAAGCCGGACTGGAATGGGTCCAGAGCAGATGTTTCATCCAGAAACCTACCAAGCTGTTCAGCAACCGCTCTCTCAATCACCTTACCCAGGAATGGAAGATTCGAGACCGGGCGGTAATTGGATAGATCTGAGGGATCTAATGATGTTTTCTTTAAGAGCGGACGCACCACCGCCTCCTTCAGTTCCCCTGGGAATATCCCGGTGCCAAGGGACAAATTGATGATATCCCCCAGGGGGCCCCGCACCTCGTCTGGACACGCTCTAATCAGCCATGACGGGCACGGGTCCAGAGGACAGGTGGTGGGCTTTCCAGCTTGGAGGAATCTGTCCACATCGGCTGGAGATATCCGGTCAAAGTGGTCCAATACTGGACCCGAGGACAGTCGAGGGGCCTCCAGTTCCTTTATTGTATCCAAATTGGCAGGGAGGTCATGGCGGAGCAACAGGACCTTCTCCGCAAAAAAGCTCGCAAATGCCTCACAGCTGTGTGTCAGATTGTTATTTAAATTTGGCTGTCCTTCAAGGGACGTTAAAGACCGAATTATACTAAATAATTGCGCCGGGCGAGAGCTAGCGGATGCAATGGAGGCCGAGAAGTAAGACTTCTTAGCAGCCTTCACTGCCATCTCATAGGTTTTCATAAAAACCCTATAAGATGTTCTTGAGGCTCCGTCACGGGCACCCCGCCATACTCGCTCTAGCCGTCTGAGGTCCCGCTTCATTTTCCGAAGCTCCTCGGTAAACCAGGGAGCCCGGTTTCTGCGGGGTCGCAGAGGGCGCTTAGGTGCGATCTCATCGATGGCTGCCAGGAGCTGGGTATTCCAGCCCTCAACAAGCTCAGTCAATGAGTCGCCAGGGGGAGCATGGTCCCGCAAGGCTTGACGGAATCTATCCGGGTCCATCAGCCTCCGCGGGCGAGCCCAAATCGGCTCGCCACCTAAGCAGGGTGGGGGTGGAAAGTCAATCCTGGCTTTCAGAGCGTAGTGATCAGACCATGGCACCTTCATCGAAGGAGACATGATCACATCTATACCGGCGCCAAAGATCAAATCCAGCGTGTGGCCTGCTTGATGTGTGGGGCCCGATACAAACTGGGAGAGCCCTAGTGTCGCCATGGAAGACACCAGGTCCAGAGCCTGTGAGGAGGGAGTGGCATCAGCGTGGAAGTTGAAGTCTCCCAATACCAGTAGGTTAGGGAACTCCAAGGCCCAGCCGGCCACCGCCTCCAGCAGGCCTGACAGGGTGGCTGCTGGTGCGCTAGGTGGCCGGTACACCAGCCAGACAGCCAAGCTCTCCTCGGAGCCCCACACTAGGCCAACACATTCAATGCCGGGGATCGATGGCGATGGTAGAGCCCTGAAAGAACAATCTTCCCGGATTAATACTGCCACCCCTCCCCCCCGGCCCACAGTCCGTGACTGGTGGAGGACGGAGAAACCCGGGGGCGCCATCTCTCGTAAGGTAACAGTTACCCCTTCGCGCACCCAGGTCTCCGTCACACAAGCCAGGTCAACTCCCTGCGAGATAAAGAAATCTCGCAGGGTAGCAGTTTTGTTGCCTATAGACCTGGCATTGCACAACACCAGTGAAGGAGGTGAGTAATCCTTGCTCACCCTACCCTCGTCTCTCGGGATGGGGCGCAGATTGGAAGGGGTACGAGCATATCCATATCTCGATCCCCTTCGCCTATAACATCTGCCCCCACCGCCATACCTCCCTCGCCCCTCCACGGTCGCAATCCCAAGCCTCATACTAACCTCCATTTACAAATAGAAAACAAAACAACCAAAACAATTATACCCAAACAAAACCAATCCCCGCCCCACTCAGTGTCCAACCCCCCCAAAAAACAAAAAAAACAAAATGGAACAAACAAAAATACATAAATAAAAACCACCATTCACGGTGGTACAACAAAGTAAACAATAAAAGCACCTTTAAAACACCTTAAAATATATAAAAACATCTTTAACATTTGCAGCAGATAATGAAATAATATAATATTATAAAAAACAACAACCCCCATTTAAGGTGCTGCAAATTAAAGCAATTAAAACATTTAAAACTATTTTGTCCATTGCTGCCGGTAGCTGCTCTGTCCTCTAAACCGTGATGGTAGTGCAGGCCTCGCCCCCTAGGCCGGATGGAATTGGCAGGAGAGGGAGCGGTCTTCCCGGCACTCACAAAGCAGCAACAGCAGTCGTGTCCCGGAGGCCTCTCCCAGGCCTCTTATGCTGTGGCGATGAGTGCAGGCCCCGCCCCTTAGGCCAGATGGAGTTGGCAGAAAGGGAGCGGTCCTCCCAACACTCACGCAAGCAGCAACAGCAGTCGTGTCCCGGAGGCCTCTCTCAGGCCTCTTATGCGGTGGCGATGAGTGCAGGCCCCGCCCCTTAGGCCAGATGGAGTTGGCAGAAAGGGAGCGGTCCTCCCAACACTCACGCAAGCAGCAGCACCAGCAGTCTTGTCCCGGAGGCCTCTCCCAGACCTCTTATGCTGTGGCGATGAGTGCAGGCCCCGCCCCTTAGGCCAGATGGAGTTGGCAGAAAGGGAGCGGTCCTCCCAACACTCACGCAAGCAGCAGCACCAGCAGTCTTGTCCCGGAGGCCTCTCCCAGACCTCTTATGCTGTGGCGATGAGTGCAGGCCCCGCCCCTTAGGCCAGATGGAGTTGGCAGAAAGGGAGCGGTCCTCCCAACACTCACGCAAGCAGCAGCACCAGCAGTCGTGTCCCGGAGGCCTCTCCCAGACCTCTTATGCTGTGGCGATGAGTGCAGGCCCCGCCCCTTAGGCCAGATGGAGTTGGCAGAAAGGGAGCGGTCCTCCCAACACTCACGCAAGCAGCAGCACCAGCAGTCTTGTCCCGGAGGCCTCTCCCAGGCCTCTTATGCTGTGGCGATGAGTGCAGGCCCCGCCCCTTAGGCCAGATGGAGTTGGCAGAAAGGGAGCGGTCCTCCCAACACTCACGCAAGCAGCAGCACCAGCAGTCTTGTCCCGGAGGCCTCTCCCAGACCTCTTATGCTGTGGCGATGAGTGCAGGCCCCGCCCCTTAGGCCAGATGGAGTTGGCAGAAAGGGAGCGGTCCTCCCAACACTCACGCAAGCAGCAGCACCAGCAGTCTACAAAATCTTATCAAAAACTGTTCAGAAGCAACAATATGCATCACTTCTTTAAAAAGGGGGGGGCAAAGGCACCCTAACCTTACAATCCTATGGTCCCTGGGAGGGTGTAAGCTTGGATGCCTCCTCCCTGTCGCCACAGAAGCTTCCACAGTCCTTGCCCTGTTGACACTGGAGCTCCAACATGGGTAGGGTCAACAGGAAACACCTCAATCCCCCACCACACACCCCCAAATCAGGGAGGAAGCTATGTCATCTCTGGAGCTGGTATGGTTAATTTTGCTCCCACTGTTCATGAGAATAGAAAAAAAGTTAAAGCAAGAAAAATAAAAAGGACAGAGGAGCAGAAATGTGCTGCCGTGCCTTTACCTACACCCTGCCAGAGCAAGTCCAGCAGGTTGCTGGATGTGATGGAATAACCACTTTGAGTACTCTTTCCCTCTCCCCTTTAGTACTGCAGCTTTAGAGGTTGTTAAATTCCCATCTGAGCAATAATAGTTCACAAAGCATGTTAATTTGATAGTAATAAGCTAACATAACTAAGAGAAAAATGTTTTTCAAGGTATATACATTTATCGTAACTCTGTTTATTACTAATTTAGGTGGGAAATCCACTCAATCTTTACATTAACAGCCACACATATTTTGATGACAAATGCCATGATAAACTCTGCCAATGTATTTATCTTGTCATATGTTTTACATGTTAGGTATAAGAACAGTTTCATATTTTCATTGTACATTTCAGAGGTAATATTATGGCTGCAAACCTATACTACCTTAGCTGGGAATAAGCCTCAATGAACTCAGTAGGGCTTACTTCTAGGTAAATATGCATAGAATTGTACTGTACATGGGTAAGATACAAACTGTTTTTATAAATTTATTGGCTTTACACAACACAGTCTATTCAAACATTTTTCTTGAAGGTTTAGTGTATCTTAACACAAAATAAAAGTAACAACATCAGGAAAATTAGAAGCATAAGAACATATTTTTTTATATTTTACTTACACTGAACAGCATAGGAAGCCAAGAGTGCAGCAGTATTATAAGGGCAGGGCAATCTATGAGGGAAAATAACCAACACACTTCAATACAGTAATCTTTAGAGCCAATTAGGTTTACCAATTTATTTGAATTACATAACAAAAAAACACTTAAGCATCAAATGGACAAGATTTCCCTTTTAAGGCAGGCAAATATGTAATGACACAACTAAAAACACACCAGCTGTTATTTTTACATATTTGCTTTTAAAAGGAAACCATGCTTCTAGATTAGTATCCAAAGAGATTTAAACATCTGGATACCAACCTAGAGGTATGCGATCACAAAAGCTTACATAAATGGCTGGCACTGTCAGCTTTGACTCCACTAATCACCTGTTTAAGATGGATGGGAGGCAGATCCAAATCTCATTTGGCATTGCATGCATAGTTCCTAATTCACTGATAAAATATTGCACACACAACCCCTAGTACTGCAACCATATCTATAACACCTTTTTCTATAGGCTTTATTATAGGATTGCCAATTACCATGGGATGGATGTGTGAAGTCAGCGGCCACATACATATTTTCATAACTTGACTGAGGCATTAGATCACACTATTTATCTCCACCCTCTCCCTGAATTACTAAATAATTTTGCATAACTGTCTGCAAGGGTTCCCAAGTCTTCATGGCAAGCAAATCTTACCTTCCAGTAAGAATGTCTTGTTTAATTTGCAAAAAATATTGGTACCTTAAAGAAAAAGTAAACACAGTACAACAGGTTGACAAAGTTACTATTGTATTTTTAATTAACAAAATTAAGATCACCTTTTGACTTCAGCATCTGCATTTCACCATATACCATTATTTCAGGCTAGCAAGACACAGAAATTAAACTGAGTTCAAAGTCATATAAACATAAGAAATCCAAATATTTTGGTGCTGCTGTAACACATGCAGTTTACATTAGAATTTATATAATCAATAAAAGGTTAGGATCCATTAATTGCACTCAGGTACATCTACATCATATTTTCATGCCTCAATTGACAAATGTTGTTCTGTGTGGTATTTTGAAAGCCATACTAATGGGATAGGACATATTTAAAAATTAATAGAAAACAATTTCTGATTGTTATCTCTTCATCCCTCCCTATTGCAACATTTGTTGCAAGTTCCATTTTGCCATCTCTAACCCATGCCAAAAGAATGTGATTAGCCACACTGGCATGCCTCCAACAATAACCATGAATACCAACAATCTATTGAAATATACCTCCAAGCAAATAGGCCTTGTGAGATGAGTGTGTATTAATTCTGGCCCTTCCATCTCAGATGCCTTACCTGAAGTGACAGTTTGAAATTGGTTTAGAATTCTAATCTACCTTTAAAGTATTTCTAGTCACCAATAAAATCTGAAAGGCATGAATTTCCATGTAGCAAACATTCTGGTATGACACTGCAGTGTTTTTATCTTACGGGCCTTTACAGAGACTTCCTTCTACTTCCATAAGGGAAGCTAAATCAAGGGTTGTGGAATGACACACTTTATTGCAATTACCAACAAACACAGCCATGTTATTTTATTTCTTTTTCTCGGTGAATTACTCTTAAGCGATGCATTTATAATTTACTTTTATATAGTAGTTTGTGCCCACCCCCTGCATAAACTTGTATGGATTAAGCATATCCTCGTTTCACACTTGGGATTCATAGGCATGGATCCAAAATGTTTCCTTCAGGAGTGCTTCTCAATAGTGAACAGGAGATGGCAGCAGATACATTAAGGCTGGATTTCAGGTCAGAAGTCCAAGGCTCACAGTCCAGGGGATCCCCAAGTGACCTTTTAAACACATTTTTTTTTTTAAGTATAGGACAGCCAGGTGTGCTATGAAGTGAAACAAGCTCCAGCCATCTTTACATCCAGAGAGTGCCCCTCAGCCACAAGTGGGGTAAAAAGGCTTTATCAATAAAGAAGGATGAAGAGCCTGAAGCAAGCCTTGCTTTTCAATGTGCCTTACTTTTCTTTTTTTGAATAATTTTTATTGGAATTTTATTTACAATGTGCCCTACTTTTCTTTGCCATTCAAACTTGCAAAGGATGACGCAAGTGGACTGAGCCTGGTGAGGCAGAAATCCTATGAGTAAGTGGTTCCTAGGCCACAGGAATTCTGTTCACCTGTTCTGAACAGACACGGACAATCTCGAGAGGAGCAGGTACTTAATCTGAGGGTATTCTTGGGGTATTACAACTCCACTTGACCTTGGTGGAATGAAGCACCCACCAACTTCAATTGGTTCAGCAACTACACCCTGCCCACTGAGGTCAATGCACTGCAATGTGCTTTAGGTGAGGCAACCTTAGGAAGTTGTAGCACAGGAGCTAGCATGATGAGTGGGGTATCTAGCTATAGATCTATTATACCTGTGTTGAAAGAACTGGACTGGCTGCCCATTAGCTACCAAGGCACATTCTAGGTTCTGTTAACATATAAAGCCCTGAACAACTTAGGAGCAAGGTATGCGGCAGACTGTCTTCCCTGTATAGATTAACCACCACCAAAGGAAGCCCTGCACATTGCACCATGGCTACTATCAACATGGTCTTTTCTGCAGTAGATGGGGAACCTTTGGCCTTCCAGATGCTGTTGGACTGCAACTCCCATCAGTCTTGACCTTCAGTCATGCTGGTTAAGGCTGATGGGAGTTGTAGTTCAGCAACATCTGGAGGACCAAAGTGCGAGAACACCCTCCTCCATGGAAGCCAAGGGGAGTCAACTGTGACACATTGATTACGCCTATTAAATACATTTGCTTGTCTGGACATTTACTTATTTTTTACATTGCACTGCTCAGTGTTATGTTTCTGGACTTCTATTGACACTATTATTTTCATTTGTATTCTATTGATTTTTATGGTTTTTCTTTTAAACCACTTAGGTGTAAGCAGTCTAAAAAATATTAAACAAACCAATAACAAATGATCAAGTCATGTTGAAGACTTCAGGTTTTGCTATGAAGCATGGAAGTCTTCGGAACTTGATCCAAACCAGCCAAGGCTCTCTAGTGCTGCTAGTAACTCTCCCTGGGTCTCTTTTGGCCTCTGCCTCTAGTTGTGGCACCCATCAGCCCCTTGCTCCTTATCTTTCTCCCACTGCTTCGTATTGCATGCACAACTCTTTCTCCTCTGTCCTAGCCAGGCTGCTGTCTTCTTTTCTTCTTCCATCTGACATATGGATGAGGGTAGCTTGGTGGGCGTGCATGACAAATAGCTCAACTCATAGTTAAAGAGCAGATTCTCAGAGCCAAAGCTCAGTCCAGGAGTATTAAGTTAGGAAGCCCTACCCTGGCACCCCTACTGATTCATTTCAGGGTTTGGCAGATGGAACAATCCACCCCCTCTTTATTCTATCTCTGTATGTCTGCGTGCGCACACACACATGTGCTGAAAAGCAGAAAAGAGGGGAGCAGGAAATTTGCAAAGTAGTTTTTTCCAGCAGTTTTCTGGCAGAGGTGAATGGCAGTGCAGCATTAGGCTGGCCAGATCAAAGTTTCCAGCAACAGTTCTGAGTGATTTTCCAAGGGACAGAGATGACAATCCTGTCAAAGGCCTGATCTTGCCATGGAATTGTGAGATGCAGCAGGCTATCAATAAGATCGTATCTAAGGGCATTCTCTGTTGCTGCAGGGCCTGGTTTGTTCTTTGGCATTCTGAGGAGTTTTGGGTGACAAACAAGTTTGACAATTACTAGAGCACAGGTTGCTGTGAGGACAAGCAAACATATACTAGAGTACATAATAGTACCAGTTGCATGGCAATGAGGAAAGTGAAGAGAGCTTTCCCCCCTCTGCCTTCTTTCCAAGTAGCAATCCACCAGAGTTAAAGCATCGAAAAGCACTTGACAAAAGTGCCCTTTGAAGCAACTTCCACTCCATCCTTTAAAGAATGGAATGGATGCTGCTTCAAAGGGCACTTTGCAAATCTCCCCATGCTCCTCTTTTAAACCTCTGACATTGGGTTTGAAGGGGAAGCATGGGAACACTTGCAAAGCGGCAGGAGGGATTTTGACAGGTGGGTGCCCCTATGTGGTGTGATTTCTAGCTACATTAAAATAGCACTCGAGTAACACATAAATCAGTCCTCCCAATCATTCTGCATTACTCAAACTCCCCAGGATGTAAATGAAAATAAACTGACAATTTAAAAAAAGTTATACCCAAATCCCCAACTTCTTGTTTCATGATGATGGAAGTTGAACTCTGGAAATTATATACCAATTTCATCAACTATATCAACATTGATTTGCAGAGTGATTTTTGTACTGCTAAAACCCAAACTGTATTCTTCAATACCGCTTCTCTATTTGCAGTGCTGTTATTTATAACTTAAAAATATTAGGGGTGCTTTTTAAAGTGTAGCATTACACTTTTGCAGGGACTTAATTTAGAGCTGCTCTGTATGTAGACTGTTTGGTTGTAGTCATAGGCTGAAAGACGCTGCTGCCTGGGAGATATTTTTGTGGGGCAAGGGGAGGATAGGGTCAGATGAAGTGAATGCAGCTCTGTGTGTGTTCAAATACAAAAGGAGCTTAATTAGTTGTTGCCTGAACTTCACTTACAACGTAGATTGCAAACCACTTCTGCATTGGAAAACCAATTGATTTTAAAGCAGCGTTCGCAAAACTGCTGCAACAGCCCTCTGAACTCTTCAGTGAACAAAGAGTTCAAGAAAAATAACCTTTTGTCTACATATGTTAAAAACAGATTAATTAAAATGTAAAAATATGGTTTTCATTAGCAAGGCACTTGAGTATAGTATTGAAGTATGCCTTTGGACACATATTTATCTACACTAAAATAATTAACTTGCAATTTGAGGACAAAGTCAGATGTAAGCCCATTTTTAATAAAGTATAGGAATAGTGGGGGTTAACTTTTCATGCTAGGAGCATGGGAGGCAAAGAATAAAACCTGTAAAGCAAGAAAGCACCATAAGATAAAGTGGGGAAGTAGAAGATTTCACTACTTCCTTGCACTCTCCACCCTGCTTTATAAATGAATGGTTAAACCCATGTTTAACAAACATGCATACATCTGGTTAGTCCCTTAAACAACAGCTTTCCCTAATATATAGATATTAAAGAGCACGAAGAGTTGGGAGGGATGAGTGGGTAAGGATCAGACTATATTCAACACAATGCAACTTAAAACACTGTGCCTTTTTGTCAAATTGTGCATGACTTGGGTTCAAGAGCATGCATAAGTTCTAAATCCAGATATAGGAATGAACTACACAACTGAATTGTTTTCAAGTATGTTCAGAATATATGCTACACAGAATACATGCTAATCAAGAATAATTTTCAGTTTTGGATAGGCTGGTAATAAAAAATCCCTAAATTCCTCAGATGAAATCAAAATGTATACAAATTATTGTATCAACTGCAGACACTCCTATGCAATGAACATCAAAGTATCTTATTAAAATAAGAGAGAGACTGATACCGTGTGTATTCTTCTTGAAGCTTATTAGGATCGCTTACAAAAAATTTGACTCTGAAGTTCAAGCTGTGAGGAGATCCTCCTAAAATTAACCAAAATATCATATTAGATTTTTACAACTTTAATTTAGTAATTATTTATCATTGTTTAATGAACATTTGCATTCAAAATAGATAAAAAATATTTTTTCTCACTCTTTAACTGCTTCCTGATTGGCTTGTTTGGATCCAGCCACCTCTGGGGGAATGAAAAGATTACTTTATTATGTGTTTTTCTAAAGTAACACAAAGCATTATTGCAACACGTCTCTTAACAAAACAAATGTACATATGTATGTTTTTACCGTATGTCACAATTGCTAGATACACAACACACTTTTCCTTGAAGAGTAGTGCAGGGTGGGCTCTTTGGACCCTGTTCCAAGTCCTTAAATACATTTATAGACTTCTATTTAGAGTACTACACATTTTTAGTACACCCTATAGCAGTGACGATTGTTCTCTAATTCTTAAATAAATCATTTTAAGTGTCAATCTGTCACATTACTATAAAAATTAGCAATTGAACTCAACACTAGAGGGAGCATAATGAGAAGCCTATAAGGTAAGATAATTCCAGATGTTATAGCTAAGTTTAATACCTTGAATGAGATATCCCATTTATCCAATTATTATTCCAAGAACTGTTTTTCAATTCTGAAATGAAACTATCTCTCCCCCGCCCCACCCCCGTTTTTGGATTAATAAAGTTAAGTAGTTTTATTTGGAAGGGGCTTTGGTTAGAAGCATTCATATGTTAACAGAGCAAAACCGGGCAGTTTCCAGGGAAGCTTTCAATATATTACCGTATTTTTCGCTCCATAGGACGCTCCTGACCAAAAGACGCACCAAGTTTTTAGAGCAGGAAAACAAGAAAAAAAATCTGACTCAAATTTTGTACTAAACTATTTAAAACAGCAAAGTGTGTGGCTCCTGTCCACTTTGCTGCTTTAAAGCGAGCCATGGTATATAATGATGAGAATGGAAAAAGGACACATTCCATTATAATGTAGCTGTTTTCATTATCACTGGGAAGTTAGTATTGGCAGCAGTCACAAAAACTAAAATTTGAGCATTTTACTGTTATTAATCAAGAATATTAATAGTCAGGGAGAGAAACCAGGGCTGTGCAAATGAGAAGTGCTTGGAGTATGGAGGAACAGCAAAAAGATGATGATGATGATGATGATGATGATGATGATGATGATGATAATAATAATAATAATAATAATAATAATAATAATAATAATAATAATAATAATAATTTATTATTTATACCCCGCCCATCTGGCTGGGCCTCCCCAGCCACTCTGGGCGGCTTCCAAAAGAATATTAAAATACTGTGAAGCTAAAGATCAAATGATTGTGCTCCAGTTCCTAAATCTCTGAAGTTTTCTCAAAACAGGCATGGTTGTTTTGAAAGGAAGATTCAAAATGGAGTGACTGAGCAAAGAACAGAGGAGGAAAAGAGGGCAGATAAATAGCTTCCATTCAATACCAAGAGAACACAATGTTTTTGGTTTAGTATAGGTGGACTGTACTTGTAAGAATTTGTATAATGAATTATAGAGTTGGAGTGGAATATCAGAGCCTCTTTTCAGCAGTAAAGATTAGCTACTAGGAACATGGTCCACACACACAGGATGTCTGGTTATAGCTGTGCAGTTTAAACTGTTCCTGAGCCAGATACCTGCTCAGTTTTAGCTGAAATTACTATTACTGGTTTGTGGAGATGCTTTGCATGTATTTATGACTATTTCCCCAAAACTGCTACTTGAAGAAATCCCCAAACTTACTATTTTTAAACTTCAAATGGAGCTCAGAATCCAGTTAGGCAATCCTTTGCAGCTGAATTAGGAGGCACTGAGAGACAGCAATTTGCTGCTCCCCACCCCCACCCCAGGAGCACACAGCCTTCTCTCTGCTTGCAAACCTTGCAAACCTTGTCCGGACTTCAGGGGAAAGCAAAGTCTGTAGGCAGAGCAGTGTAGCTCCCCACCCCCAAAAAGCACCCCAGCAGCACACAATCTTCCCTCTGCTTGCAAACCTTGTCGGGACTTCAGGGGAAAGCAAAGGCTGTAGGCAGAGCAGTGTGGCTCCTCCCCCCACCCCCAAAAAGCACCCCAGCAGCACACAGCCTTCCTTCTGCTTGCAAACCTTGCAAACCTTGTCGGGACTTCAGGGGAAAGCAAAGGCTGTAGGCAGAGCAGTGTAGCTCCCCACCCCCACCCCCACAAAGCACCCCAGCAGCACACAATCTTCCCTCTGCTTGCAAACTTTGCAAACCTTGTCGGGACTTCAGGGGAAAGCAAAGGCTGTAGGCAGAGCAGTGTGGCTGCTCCCCCCACCCCCAAAGAGCAGCCCAGGAGCACACAGCCTTCCCTCTGCGTGCAAACCTTGCAAACCTTGTCGGGACTTCAGGGGAAAGCAGAGGCTGCCGGTAGAGCCGCGTGGCTCCTCCCCCCACCCCCAAAGAGCAGCCTGGGAGCGCACAGCCTTTCCGCTGCTTGCAAACCTTGTCGGGACTTCGGGGAAAGCAGAGGCTGCGAGCAGAGCACCGTGGCTCCTCCCCCCACCCCCAAAGAGCAGCCCAGGAGCACAGGACAACAGCGATTTGGCTCCAGGGAACACACATTCGCTCCATAAGACGCACAGACTTTTTCCCTTACTTTTTAGGAGGGAAAAAGTGCGTCCTATGGAGCGAAAAATACGGTATGTCTCCAAGTATTAACATATATTGGCATATACAATTAAAGAAGGTGTCTATATTTTCTCAAAGAAAATTCTATTTTTCTTCTCAAAGAAAATTCTTCTATTTTTCTCAAAGAAGTAGACTTCGCAAACACTCACTAATTCCTGAGGGGAGAGATAGCAGGGGTTTGGAAAATGAGCTAATATAAATGGTGTCACAAGCATGAAAATAAAAATCAGTTGCCAGACTTCACCTATTAAAGATGTGCAGGCTGATATTAGAAAGAACAAAAGGCCACATGCATCCTGTTTAAAATAACCATATTTTCTTTAGGAAACTAAGCTTGCCCAATTCTGTCTCTCTGAAACAGCCAGCATGAACACTGAGCCAAGGGGTGTGTTACCAACCATATGTGCAACATTCAAGAATTGCTTTCTAGGCCACTGATTTCTAGGCTCTGCAAGCTGGAAAAGATGCTTTATCATCACAAAGGATCTGTCATCTAAGCTAGTGCACAATCAGTATGACTCTATTCTTATAAGAACCAGTAAACAAAAGGACCACGTTGTTCTAACATGTCACCTGATGGTGCAATAGGAAAGAATGTATGATGTACTGTGAGTGTTCTTACAATCTGTGAGAATTTGAAGTAAATGCTACAACACAGTAAAAATATCACAACAGTAAAAAAGCTTTATGTTGTGGAAATGAACAGGAATAGAAACGTGGACGTGCCAACAATAATAAAGAAAACTGTTCCTGTCGAAAACCCTGCCTTATGTGGCATAATAATAACCAAGACTAAAACAAGATAAAAGAAAGCTGGTTCCTACCAAATGCAATGCCAGCTTGCTGACAAGAATCAAACTAAGGGCAAGAAGCAGGGATGTAGTCTTTGCCATGCAAAAAAAATTCCACTTAACACACAGAGATTGACGATATTCTCAGCTCACTCACTCTCTCTTTGAAAAAAAGCTTGCCTAACAATATGGATGGAATAGATAGGATCGAAAATATGCATGCTGCATCCACAAATAAGTGTTTAGTTGTTCAGCTTATGCCTTCTGAAGGATGTCCAGCAGCCTGGATGCAACAGAAATCAGGAATATGACTTTCCCACAATGCAGGCATTAGCATCTGGTGTTCTTGGGCAGCTGCCAGGGTCCCAGAATGTCTGGTACTGCTTAAAGCTGTCACATCCAAGTAAGCCAAGCAAGGACCATCAACTGTAGAACGGGCACACCAGAATACACCTTGTCTAGGGCCCCTCAAATCTAGGATCAGCCCTGTTTTTCTATTCCCCTCAACACTACCAATTTCCAACTAAACCCTTTCTGAATTCAGTTGGCATTAACCTGCCTGGAACACTATATAGCTGCCACCTGAATGCTGGCAATATCAGAGGATATGAATGACCTGTTTCTATGGACTGCTATTTATCAGGTGCTGATGAACGGATCTCAATTTCACTGCAATGCAACATTTTACTTAAGTTGTCTTGGTATACAATTTTTATTTTCTTCAATGCAGTGAATAAATGAAGCCTACTTCTTTCACCATTCTCCTTGTAAGAAAAAAGGGCTTCATATAAGCTTATTTTAACATCTATTTTTTTCCTCCTATCTAAAATGCTTTGTTTTAACTCTAGAAATTCCATGACACACATTGCCTTAACTTCAGCATGGTTCTCCAAACTTCAAATCAGTTAAAGAGAAAAAATATATTCAAAACCAGGAAAATAAAGCACACTTGCATATTTAGCAAAACACTATCACTAAGTTTTCTTGCAACAGTAAACAATCAACCTTACTAAGACAACTGAAGAAGGGTAAATCTGCTTAGAGATCTACCAGTTTTAATCAGCCTTGATTTTTAAATTATGATTTTTATTAAATTTTCTGTTTTTCAATTTCAGATAAACATTTTGCATATTTAAGATATAAATTACTTCCTTTCTTCTCTTTCCATGGTTCATTTTACTTATTTTATATCCCTGCATATTTTACAAAAACTATACCAATCAGTTTTCCATTATTACATCTATCAAAACATATTTACACTGTTGAATTTATCTTAATGCTGCAAGTCTGCAAGTTGTGCATATTCTGCAGGTTGATAGCCTTGGTTGTTGTTTTTTAAAGGGTCCCTCTGATGTGGTCATTGAACCCTGGAAATTCTGTATGATACTATGAGCATATATCATCTTATATCACTAATCACTTTGCAAGTGATTAAATGAGATCTTGCATAAGCTTTTTTAACGATTATAAATAGCTGGAACAAAACCAGACATTCAAAGTTCCCATTACAACCACTATATTATAGCAAAATATTAACTATCTGAAGTATTGTCAAAGAACATATAAAACCATTCTAGAGAACCAGGAGACTAAAACTTAATTTAATGCCCGCCTTCAGTTGATAAGTTAATAACATTCCCTAGCTACTAAACTACAATTAGTATTAGCATTACAATGGATTGTGATATCTGCAGAATATCTGGTACAGAACCAGGTAATGACTTGTATTTATACCCTAAGATCCAAACTTCTGCTGGTAAATATGACTGCTTTGCATGTTAGGCACTAGTCACAAATAAAAGTGACAGAATTAAAAGCAAGTGAGGCATACTGAATGATTGTACTGATCATTTTCTCTCCAGTATATCCTTTCTAGAGCATGTAAGCAAATCTGCAACATGTCATGTATTAATCAAAAGTTAGGGGTGGGAAGGAAAGACTATAGTTATAAGTGAATAAGTAGTAAGTGAAATGAATAGATTCTCTTCATCTTTTTCTGTAGCAGAGGTGTCAACATTTTGGGTGAGATCCAATGTCATGACAATGAATGTGATGGGGCTTCCTCTTCTGTACCATGCAGCCCCCATGACTCTTCCAATCCACAACAGAGGATTTTTCAACCCCATAAATTGGGGGGGTCATGGGGGGCTGTAAGGGAGAAGGAAAGGTAAGTTCCATTTGCAGAATCAAAACTCTGTTGCTCAAGTGGGATGCCACACCTATTTATCCCTTGTAAGGTCCAACAGACTTTATCAGGTTTTTCAGGCTCTCCAAAAAATTACTGAATCATTTTTAAGAAAGTAAGTGCTTAGTTCTGTAACAGAGGTCTCCTACAAATGACTCTGCAACATCAGCCTCTCCCTCACCAAACTAAACTTAGTGCAAGTGTAGAAGTGTAGAACTTGCAATCTCAAACTTTGAGAACAACAAAGAGAAATTTGTTTAGAAAACAGATACAGCTTACCGGGTTATCAGTAGAATCATCAGCCAATTGTAAACCAAAATAGTCTCTTTCAGTCAGATCAAGATGCTTGAAAACTATATTCAGCAGAACTTGTCCCTGATTATGTTTCTGTAGGAAGAAAATAGCAAATGAAAATGTTTTCAATATGATTCAACCACCACCAAAGCAGGTTACTTTGTCTCTAATCACTACCTGTCCTGGAAAAATTGAGACAGAAACTGGGTCTCTGAGAAAACCTTAAGACTTTTAAATCAGAAAGTTTTATTGTCTTTAACCTGAAAATCTGCATTTCAACTTTGACTTCTTCCTACTTTCAAGCCAGTATGCTCAAGTAGTTGAGAAAGTTAGACTAGGAACTGAAAGATCAGAGTTCAAATCCCTGCCAGCCATGATGCTCACTGGATAACCTTGTGTCAGTCATTCTCTCTGCCTAACAAGACTGTTGCAAGAACAAGATGTGTGTGTGTGTGTGTGTACCACAATGAGTTCATTGTGGGAAAGGTGGGATATGAATTATTATTACTATCATCATTAATAATTAAATTCAGTTTACAGTGGTGCCCCGCAAGACGAATGCCTCGCAAGACGGAAAACCCACTAGACGAAAGGGTTTTCCGTTTTTGAGCTGCTTCGCAAGACGATTTTCCCTATGGGCTTGCTTTGCAAGACGAAAACGTCTTGCGAGTGTTCCGATTTTTTTCTGCTCCCCCCCTTTTTCTAAGCCGCTAAGCCACTAATAGCCTTTTAGCCGCTAATCCTTTAATAGCCGCTAAGCCTTTAATAGCCGCTAAACCGCTAATAGCGCTAATCCGCTAATAGGGTTACTTTGCAAGACGAAGAAATCGCTAGATGAAGAGACTCGCGGAACGGATTAATTTCGTCTTGCGAGGCACCACTGTATATCCTGCCCTTCCTCCCAAATAACCCATACAGCAATTTCCTGTTGTTTAAGCTGAAACAAACCTTACCAGTCTTCTACTCTGGTCCTTTGGAAGGTTTTATGATGTAAACAAGAGACCAGTTCCACTTTTCAACTGCATTGTTTCTTGGTTTATATTTTTGGACTTCAATTTAGGAAAAGTGGCTTGGATATTCATTTTGAAAACTTACATTTATAGAAACCAAAGCAAGCATATGACTATATATATGCCAATTATGCATTTTTAAACCTAGTGTGAATCTTTCAGATCTTTGAATTCTGAAACACATTATGCTTCCATAGCACAGGCTTTGCCTTGTCTTTTGTGGCTATAAAGCCAGTGAAGCAAGGAGCTGAGACTTTCAAAGTGATGCCAATTCTGAAAACAGTTCCCTGAAATTTTATCAGTCACAGCATCTGAAAAGAACCTCTTAATTTACTTAAAGCTAAAGGACCAGATTGACATACAATTTCTCTTGTCAGCTACTCACGGCCCAAGAATACAAACTGTCTGATAAAAACAAAAGAGAATGCATACTTCAAAATATTTATTTTAAACATGTCTTCATTTGCAAAGTATAACTGAATGTGACAGCCAAGTTTGGCTTGCTCAAAAGATGACATGTTCCTATATGTCTCAAATTCAGATGACTTGTCTACTGCCACCATATTACAATGCAGCCTGTTGGCCATAAAAATGCTAAGCAAGTCTGCCCCTGCCTAAAATACTTTAGTCATGTTTCTACCTCCGAAACCACATAGGTTTGCTTCCTAACCACTCCTTTGTTTCTTTCATGCATTCCAGACTATGTGCTTCCTTTCACGCTACCTTGCATGCTTTGGCCTGTTGGCCAAGTTACTTATGCAGGACTTCCTTTCTGTGCACAATAAATGCCAAGGACCAAAAAAGTTGAGAAACATTTGACACGGAAAAGCTATTTCACAATACATTTTCCCTTTGTAAATTTTAGGGGTCTGAACAGTGTCCTAAGTAGCCTTTTGGCATTTTGTTTTTCCACAAATCTCTGCGTTAATGCATTTCTATAGCTTGCTCATTACAAAAAGATGCATTATTTGGACAAGTGTTTTGATAAAGCTCCTAAGTTTTAACTGTAAAACCCATCATTGGTCTAAATCAGTCATAAGCTGCCTCCATTCAGCAAAGATCAAGGTCATCTCTGTAGGTTTATTACTGACAGACCGGTTAAATTATTGGCTACTGCTGAAATATTCATAAAGCTCAAACTTATTTGCAAAGCAACCTTAAAATATATGTGTATCCAGCACTCAGTGGGCAGGGAGAATAGTGCCTCCATTTGACTTTTAACACAAGGAGCATTAATAAAAATGTTAAATATGGAGTTATTTGTAGTTATATGCTTTTGTTCTGAATACATGCAATAAGGTTACAATATTCAGAATAAAGCATTATGGCAGCAATCATATGTGCACTTCCCTGAGAGTAAGTCCTGTTGAACACTGTGGGACTTCTGAGAAAATCTGCATAGAACTGTACTGCAAATGTCTTTTGTAAAAGATGCTTTGGGACAATGTCCGAAGGAGTGCATTTTAACACACCTCTGGCTTTTAACACTTGAGATGAATTAAGACCCACCTTATTTCTGTAACTGTAAGTTGCTTTAAACTCTTTTTAATAATAAATAATAATTTCTAAATTGTACGAATGCACTAATATAAAATGTATAACATTCAAATTTATTCTTATTCTAGCTTAATATCAACCTTTATTTGGGTCTCATCATATTTATTTACCGTATTTTTCGCCCCATAGGACGCACCGCCCCATAGGACGCACCTAGATTTTTTGGGGGGGAAATAAAGAAAAAAAATTTATTTCCTCCCCAGGCGCGGGGGAAGCCCGAGCTTCCCCCGACCCCAGCCCCCAGAACAGGCTGCTGCCTCCAAGCCTTGCACGCCCGGCGGGACCTCCCGCCGGGCGCGCAAGGCTTGCGCACATCTGCCCGAAGCACGGGGCGTGCTCCACAGGGCGCCCCGTGCTTCGAGCTGCAGGCTGCCGCCCCAAGCCTTGCGGGACCTCTCGCCGGGTGCGCGAGGCTTGCGCACATCTGCCCGAAGCACGGGGCGTGCTCCGCAGTGTGCCCCGTGCTTCGAGCTGCAGGCTGCCGCCCACAAGCCTTGCGCACCCGGGGGAACTCCCCCCAGGCGCGTGAGGCTTGCGGACACCTGCGCGAAGCACGGGGCTCTGGAGGGCGCCCCGTGCTCTGCGCTACAGGCTGCCGCCCGCAAGCCTTGCACGCCCGGGGGGAGTTCCCCGGGCGCGCAAGGCTTGTGGACACCTGCTCGAAGCACGGGGCGTCCTTTGGAGGGCGCCCCATGCTCCGTGCTGCAGGCTGCCGCCCACAAGCCTTGCGCGCCCTGGGGGAACTCCTGTGGGGCGTGCAAGGCTTGCGGATAGCTTCCTGAAGCCTGGAGAGCGAGAGGGGTCGGTGCGTACCTACGCCTCTCGCTCTCCAGGCTTCAGCGAAAGCCTGCATTCGCCCCATAGGACGCACACACATTTCCCCTTCATTTTTGGAGGGGGAAAAAGTGCGTCCTATAGGGCGAAAAATACGGTAAGTAAGGAATCATTTTCAGGGTATAACAAGAGGAAAAACATTTTTAGCTATATTATTTGTTGCAAAGGTTCCTACTAAAATACTGTGTTCTGCAAAGTCTTTAAAACACTATATACATGTATGTACCTAGTGCCAGCACTCATGCAAGGCGAATTTCCCATATCCTCCTCAGGCCATTCCCTGCTGAGAAGCCTCTTCAAAAAAACAAAACAAAAAAAGGAGGCCCTTAGGAAAGGACTCTGAATTAATGACCATGTTAATGTAAGTAAATGGATGGCTAATGTATACTATTGATTATCTAAATATGCAAAATCAAGAGCATGTTTTCTAAAGCCTAGGACTCTACTATGAGGCAATTCTAAATGAGATACAACATGTTTCCTAAAATATTATACTTACGTTAACTCTAAAAGCTTGTACAGTATTGTCCAGAAGAAGAATATTGCAGACCACCTCTGTATGCTGTCTGTCTCGTGCCAGCTCAGATGCTCGTACATTGTAGGTTCTGCCAGCAGGCAATCGGAAACGTGCGGTCATTACTGTCCACACAACGTCTTAAGGGGGGAGGGAACAAAGATCATTAACACTTTAACCTTGATAATTCAAGGTTTTAATAATAAAAGCTAATCCAAATTATTGCATCAAATATATTCTATTTAATTTTACAGAATACATGTATTTTTCCTTTCAAGTTGAAACTAGCAAATTTCTGCTATCCTTGAGCGCCAACTTTAACTTGACCCTTTCTTATTTAGGAAAGAACATTACAATATTATCTCATAGCCACCCATAATTATATATTCTAAGATTTATTTTTTTAAGTCTAGAAAGTCTGCGTTGTAAAATAGAGCCAAACGTTCTGGAGGAAAATGCAGGCAAGAGCAAATAAAGCACAGATCATGGGGCAATCTCGGTAAAATCCTTAGCTGTCTTTGAGGGGCCAACGTCATGTATATAGTGTAAAATCCAAGTACTGCTTCCATATGGTGATGGATCCATACTGTTGTTTTAAGCAAATCTCACACCACCCATCTACTATGAAAAAAATCATGGCAGCAGCGCACCTTTGAAAAAGCTGCTAGCAATGCCATGGAGATTTTATGAAATGTGTTACGACAACCATACACAGCCATATGACAAGAGGTTCTGATGGCAATCATCTCACTGTAATCTGTATGTGCTCCTAAATTGTAAATTATCCTTTTAAATTTATTATATATTATGCAACATAATGGAAATGAGAATGAAGTTGTGTCCTAAAAAGAATGAAAGCCACACCACACTTCATGATTTCCCCCATTAGTTCACAGCAGAAAATTAATGTTTAAAGCAATCCTAAGTACCACCTCTCTCCTTTATTTAAGTTATTGCTTTGACATCTAATTCTGAAAGGTGGAATTTTAAGTAGTCACCTTTCTAGGGACCAGGTTTTCAAGTACTATGTCCAATATGTATTTTGCAAACTTACTGGGCTCATTTCTTCAAACAACTGCTTTATAAAGGTTTATGAATAGTGTAGAAGACAGAAAACAAACTTAACATAATGAACATGGAAAACTAACTCCTTTTAGTGCATGTAACATCAAACACAATCCAAGTACCCAAATGTAGAGTTTTACAGTGTTGCAACAGTAAACGTCACTGAGTTTAAAAAAAGCTTTCAGAAATGCAGGTTATAAAGTTATAACGCAAACAGTATAAATATAAATGTAAGCAAAGCTTGTCATGCCAAACTACAGATTAATCTTCAGTTAAACAAAATATAAAAGTCAATAGAGTAAGATCAAAGGTTCTGCACTGGCTAAGTACATTTTTTGCTTTGCTGTAAGAACTCTTACTAGAGAAGAACCAGAATTGCCCCAGGAAGTTAAACAGAGATGAAGCTAAACGAACGTCTGTAGAACCAAGAATGGGTTTTATTCCCTGCTAGTTATAAACTGAGAATAAGGACAAGAGTACCACAGCTCTAGTTCAATAAGCACAAGGAGTCTTCAAACTTTTGTTGCCCAAAGAGCAGCCCTCCATGCCATAAGGGAACCATTTTTGAAAACCAAGAAAATTTTTGATGTGGCATGTGGATCTGTTGTTCAAAGAACAACAGGTACCAAAAGTAGTTTTTTAGACCTATGCTTAAACTTAGATTAAGGTAAAGGTAAAGGTACCCCTGCCCGAACGGGCCAGTCTTGACAGACTCTGGGGTTTGTGCGCCCATCTCACATCTATAGGCCGGGGGCCAGCGCTGTCCGGAGACACTTCCGGGTCACGTGGCCAGCGTGACAAAGCTGCATCTGGCGAGCCAGCGCAGCACACGGAACGCCGTTTACCTTCCCGCTGGTAAGCGGTACCTATTTATCTACTTGCACCCGGGGGTGCTTTCGAACTGCTAGGTTGGCAGGCGCTGGGACCGAGCAGCGGGAGCGCACCCCGCCGCGGGGATTCGAACCGCCGACCTTTCGATCGGCAAGCCCTAGGCGCTGAGGCTTTTACCCACAGCGCCACCCGCGCTTAAACTTAGATTAGAAAAGAGTAAAACATTTTTTTTAAATTTCTATGTAGCCTTGACATATTAATTAATTCCAAAAGAATTTGTTTAAAGCTATCCCTCCATTATAATTTCAGAAATACAATAGCTTCCTCCCTAGTTACTAAAAGTTCAGTTCTAACATGCTGAATTCAGCTCAAAACTACATAAATTAACTCACACTTACATTTTAAAATTAAGCTTTTTTTAGCACACACACTCTCACACAAACACCCATCTGTGAAGAAGCACCACTACTTTGTTCTTAAATGAAAGTCAACACTCCGTAAGTTTACACTGATGCTTGTTGGCAGGGAACCACAAAGCTCAGGAAAGAGCCCCTTGGAAATTCAACAGAATTATTTTCCCTTCATGGACCTGCAAGAGAGCAGTTTAAAGGCAAAGAGCTGCTTCGTTTTCCAGATCACAACACCCGAGTGATCACAAAGCCAGCAGGGGCAAAGTTTACTAGCTGGAGCTAGAATGCTCCGCACAGCAATTTCTACCTGCCTGGAGTATGTATACAGTACAGAAAAGTAATGGGGGATTCTACTACATAATGCTGTATGCAGCAGACAGTTGTGCCTTCAGTCCCTCCTATATTTAATTTTGTACTTAAGAAAATGCTCATTCTACTCAGTTTGCAATTGATTGATTTAATACTTGTGTTTATTTGTTATTTTAATGTAATTTTTATGTTGTAGACTGCCCAGAGACAGTATACAATTGATGTGTGTGTGTGTGTGTGTGTGTGTGTGTGTGTGTGTGTATGAAAGCTAGCGTCCTAAGTGTATACAGTGGTAACTCGGGTTATATACGCTTCAGGTTACATATGCTTCAGATTACAGACTCGGCTACCCAGAAATATTACCTCAGGTTAAGAACTTTGCCTCAGGATGAGAACAGAAATTGCAAAGCAGCGGCGCGGCGGCAGCGGGAGGCCCCATTAGCTAAAGTGGTGCTTCAGGTTAAGAACAATTTCAGGTTAAGAACGGACCTCCGGAACAAATTAAGTACTTAACCCGAGGTACCACTGTAGATACATGCAATGACCATCATGAACCTTGACCTGTGGGACACTCATTTGAATGTGTAGTGTCCAACTGTACTATAACTTGTTCTTGTTTACAGGGTTCAAGGTTATGCAGCACACAGGCTGTAGATCTGGATATACTGTGTCAAGATTCCATGAAGAATAGTCAAAATAAATGCAACCAAGTAACAACTACTATCCAATATAGTGTAGTGAGTCTAGGCTTAAAAAAATAAGCCACATGAACAAATGTTTGAATGAAATTCTCTGTACTGATGGTGCAACAGACTTAAGCTGGGGCACATGTATCTTGCAACATGCTGCCAAAAGGCCCACTTGGAGCTGCCAAAAGGCCCATTTGATTTGGAAGTAAGCATAATCCTAGTTGCTGCATTTTAGCTGCTGAGATCAGATCTCAGGGCAGTGGAAGCCGAGAGGGAGACACACTAGGAAGGTTATGAGTCACTGGTGTGCTTTCTAGGGATGCTGAAAAAAAGAGAGTATGGTACACAAGAAATCTGTCTCTGTTGGGAATGAGCCAGCAAGCATTATTTTTAATTTGCTGCTGTGTTTGTTTTGGTGCTTCATTATCTATAACTTGGTTTATTCTACATTTTCCCTCATCCTATTTTCTTGGTATATTTTGGATCCATTATTGATGATGAAGTCAGATATCTATGGAAGTTATTGTCAGCTCACTTTGCTTGCAGGAGTCTCCATGTGTATCATAACTGGCCGGTGTACTTTTTTTTTTTTTTTGGTAATTTTTAGAAACCACACAACAGGTAGCCAAACAGATTGTGCTAAAGGCAGCACCAAGCTCCTGCTATTCATACTTTCCAAAGTGGTAGTGTAGAACTCAGTCTATGTACACTTGATCCATCTGGTCCATACACCCAGACCTTGTTGCTATGTAAACTGTTTACTGCATTATTTCTTATGAAGAGGTTCACACTTTCCCCTTGTGTATGCTACAGCATATTTATCCTTCAGAAATATAAAATACAAGCAGACAGGTTTGCATGTACAAGCAGACGTATTATGAATAAATTAAAATGTAGATGACGGATGGCCATGTTCAAGTCCTTTGGTACCGCCGCACTATCTTTCTGCTTCTGCATACAAGGTTAGTCTTCTAGAATTACTCATTAAGAAAGTTTGTTTTGACTTTCTTTGGCTGCCAAGTTTACACGCCCTAAAGTACCCAAGGACTTCACATTGGGATTTCAAGGTTATTTCACAGCAAACTTAGTTTAACAGCTATTTCAATACTTCTTTTATATAAGTCACTGCTCTCATGGCACCGTTTGGAATAAGTAAGACAGAAAATGATGAGGCAGAGGTATCATCATTTTATTAATTTTCAATTATGAATAGATTGTGAACAACAACAGGTATCTGTGATACCTATCACAGCAGAAACCCCCAAAAGCTAAGTTCTGTGGCATTAGCACATCAGACAATGCTACAGAAAACAGGATGTCATTCATCCCCAAATAAGTATAAGCTGCTGGCACCCTGTACAACAACTATGAGCTATTTGCAGAATATTGTATACAGTGGTACCTCAGGTTAAGTACTTAATTCGTTCCGGAGATCCGTTCTTAACCTGAAACTGTTCTTAACCTGAAGCACCACTTTATCTAATGGGGCCTCCTGCTGCCGCCGCACCGCTGAAGCACGATTTCTGTTTTCATCCTGAAGCAAAGTTCTTAACCTGAAGCACTATTTCTGGGTTAGTGGAGTCTGTAACCTGAAGCATATGTAACCTGAAGTGTATGTAACCCGAGGTACCACTGTAGTTACATACTTGCTAACAAAGAAGCATTTATAGTTGGAGAAGTCTCACCTTTGTATGTGCTCACCCTTTGTATGTTCACTAGTGGTTTACACTGACGTCAGGCAAATGTGAAATTTCATGGGGAAAGGATACCACCTCAAGGGGTTTTGGCTTGTCTGAGGTGAAGTGGGAGCTATACAAAATGGTACAAACTGAAGCAAGGACCATGGTGCTTTGGTGACCCAAACATAAGAACAAAGCACTACAGACAAGCTTTTGCTGAAAGAAAATAAATGTCTCTAAGCTTAACACAATGATAGGGATGAATGTTGGAGGAAGGGAGAATAAAAACTAGAGCTCTGTTGTGACCAACAGGTCAAACTTCTAATAAGAGGGAATGATTTCACCCAGAAAGCGATTCTCTTTGAGCTCCCCAATAAAACTTAGAACAACATGCCTTGAACCTATTTGCTTACAATTTGGCAGGTTTCTTACACAGGAAAACCCCTCCAGTCTGCAATTTTCAGACCAATGTCCACAGAACAGTAAGTAAGATAATATTGGGGGGAGGGAAGGGTACCTAAAACTGTAATGGCTGCCCCTCCAGAAAACCACTGCCATTATCCTTCTAAAAGCAGTCCAGAGGATTCATGCCCACAGAAGGCTGGTCTTGCCTGCAAATGTCATTCAATTCTACCCCAAAATAAAGTTAGAAATTTCCTTTTTTTAAAGTTAAAACTTTAAACTTTGTCCAGCACAAAAGTCCCTGAACATATTTGTTTATAATTTGCCAAGACTTATTCACTCCAGAGGGGCTGGTGTGCCTGCAAATTTTATCTATTCCTGTCTGAAGAAAAAGCTACGGTCATAAAAAAAAATCAATAGTGAATAATCAAGGTCATGGGGAAAAGAAAGCAGCCCACAGAAGAAACAGAAATAGAGAGGGAGGCAAATATTGCACATTTCTTCAGTATATATTATGGCATTCAAACTAAATATTCATAAGGATTCTGAAAAGTACAACCATAAGCAATCTGTGTGAAATCCTAAAATTATATCAGAGTTTAAGAGTTATAAGAGCTTAATTTGCTCCTCTGTCAAAAGAAAGTGAACATAATCATAAGCTACTTCATAAGGGCTTAACATGCCCCAAAAAGAAAAGGAAGGAAGGAAGAAAGGAAGGACTACATGAGGGAAACACAACATGAGGGACACTCAATTTCATATCCCATAAAAGTGCTACTTGGAAGATGAAAATTTCTTAGCTTCTTTTAAAAGTGTTTAATGCATGGATCTTAGCTCCCTGGAACCCATGTTAAATGACCCATTTAAAAGCCAAGGACCGAAAAACATCATTATGAGAAAAAAATATTTAAGCAAAGATAATATGCAAATAGGGACGTCAAAGTGCAAGTAGATAAATAGGGGAAGGCAAACGGCGTTGCTCTGGTTTGCCAGAAGCGGCTTCGTCATGCTGGCCACATGACCCGGAAGCTGTACGCCGGCTCCCTTGGCCAATAAAGCGAGATGAGCGCCGCAACCCCAGAGTCGGTTACAACTGGACCTAATGGTCAGGGGTCCCTTTACCTTTTAATATGCAAATGTATGTAATATGAAAACTAAAATAATAAGCAGAATAAGGTCACCATTTGCCTTGAGGCTATGGAACATGATGTTTAACAGAAATAAATATATTTGAATGCCTGCCTTTCAAAAAGTATAGATATATTGCATGAGAGGATGACATTTAACAATGAAGAAATTTCTATTCATGCAACTCTAAAACAAGATCATTTACTGTATTTTTGCTTAACACTTTCAAAATTCACCTTAAAAAGACAAGCAGGCCTGTTGTGTTTAAAAATCTATTAATTTAATATTAATCACAGAGTTATTACATACTTAATAAAATCCAGATTTTCAAGATTCTGAGGACTGCCAACATGTGGCAAGGCACAGAAGTAATGCAACATGGCTCAAGGTTTCTCCTGAGGAGTAAAACTCAAGGCTAAAATGTGTGTGATGCTGATCTAAGCTGCCATGCATGCAGCCAAGGGTCAGACTATTATTAAACTACTCTGTAAACATGGCTCTATAGCTATTTATATTTGCCAGCTTTGTATATGCTTTAGGATAACATTAATTTTGTCAACTATAACCTGTAAATCAAATCAAACAAAAAACAAAAGTTAAGGACAGACATGTACATGTACAGAGATAGGATTAAATTCTCTTTTTAAAACAACACAAATTACCGTATTTTTTGCACCATAACACTCACTTTTTTCCTCCTAGAAAGTAAGGGGAAATGTCTGTGCGTGTTATGGAGCGAATGCCTGCGGGTGGCGGGGGGGATCTGCTGCAGTCGTGAGCAGAGGATCCATGGTTCCTCTTCCTTCCCTCCTCTGTGGTTACAAAGCATGGATCCACATGGATCCTCAGGATTTTTGCATTGGGCTACTCCAAACTCACTGTCAGATCACATGTCTGTGGCCACAGCGTGAACCACAAAAATCATATATCCACTATTTCGTTTAGAATATTTTTTTTCTTGTTTTCCTCCTCTAAAAACTACGTGCGTGTTATGGTCTGTTGCGTGTTATAGAGCGAAAAATACGGTACTCCTCTGTTTTCTCATTTCTGCATTTCAGGTTTGAATAAATTTTGTCTTAGATTTCCCTGAACCAGAAACACAGATATTTCTGTAACAAGTTGCTGTTCCTTTCAGCTGCTTGCTACAAGGACCTGCTACAACTAAAAGAACTAATTATCTCCTGTTATTTAATATGATTAGCCAATATTCAGATTGCAACTTAGAATTTCAGTTGATCAAAAATGTGATCTAAGCTCTTTCCATGAACATCCCTTGAACATAATCATGATTTTAATTTTCTAGCAGTTTCCTATTTCTGCACTTCTAGAGAACAAGCATAACTCAGTACCTGGAAAGTAATGGGGAAAGTGCTAGGAGTACAAAAAAGCAAAAAGAGGGAGGCAATAAACAAGAAAATAAACCTACATCTTAGGTTCTGCTGCATGATGCTCTCAGTTAAGACATTTGGTTGGGCATGTTCAAGTTTAGTGCAGTCTGCTTAAATAACAAGACACTGACTAGAATGCCAGTTCCAAGTTCTATTCTTCCAAAGTCTTCAAATTCAGTGATTTGAAGCCTCAGACATAAACCATGTTTTTATTTGCATACTTTAAGCTACAGATGTTTTGTTGTCATGAGTTCTTGAAACAGTGCTTCTGCTACCATTGTGCTTTATGCAGTTCATATTTCTATTTACCATGAACAAACAAAGCCTATTATTTCTGTAGATGTCAGGTTTTGCTGATCTTGTGATTTTTAAATTTTTGAACATTACATCTGTATACAGATTAGTCTCCCATTTTCCATTCATGTAACTAAATGGATATACAAAGGGATCTTGCCTGAACCTTGCAATGTACATTTCCCCCTATACTTCTATGATTTAGTGGTTAATATAATTTTGATGAAGGCACATATTTTTGCTTCAGTTAAGAACCACTTCACACACGTGACATTATTTCTGACTATATTGCAATCATTACAAAATTCAAACTTCCTGTGTTAACTGAAGATTCATTCATTCATTCAGTTTATTCATTCCATTTATACACCACCTTTCTGCCGAAGGCACTCAAGGTAGTTTACAATTTTAAAGATCAGTGTACAGCTCCATTTCATTTGCTTTAATGGCATTAAATGGGGACGGGTACCTCCCACACGTAGCTGGGATGCCAACTGCCATCAGCCCCAGCCAGCATGGACAATGGTCAGGGATGATGTGAGTTGTAGTCAAGCAGTATCTGTGGAACACCACACTGGCTCCTGCTGTGTCAAGAGGATTAGACAAATTCATGGAGGATAAAACTATCAGAAGTTACTAGCCATGATTGATATATTCTACCTACACTGTCAGAGGCAATATGTTTCTAAATATTGGTTGCAAGGGGCCACAGGAGGGGAGAGTGCTGTTGAGAGCTTTCCACAGGCATCTGGTTAGACACCATAAGAAGTGGGTGCTGAGTTAGATGGGCCACTTGGCTGCTCCAGCCAATTTTAGACTATTTTACCAATTCTGCACACAAAGGTAATATCTTGAGACTGGTTTGCAAATGAAGTTTCCCATGCAATAGTCACTACCATATGGGAAACGGTTTCTTAGTAGTTTTAGTAAGGTAAAGGTAAAGGGACCCCTGACCATTAGGTCCAGTCGTGACTGACTCTGGGGTTGCGGCGCTCATCTCGCTCTATAGGCCGAGGGAGCTGGCGTTTGTCTGCAGACAGGCTTCTGGGTCATGTGGCCAGCATGACTAAGCCGCTTCTGGCAAACCAGAGCAGCGCACGGAAAAGCCGTTTACCTATTTATCTACTTGTACTTTGACGTGCTTTCAAACTGCTAGGTGGGCAGGAGCCGGGACCGAACAACGGGAGCTCACCCCGTCGTGGGGATTCGAACCACCGACCTTCTGATCGGCAAGCCCTAGGCTCTGTGGTTTAACCCACAGCGCCACCCACGTCCCCAGTAGTTTTAGTAGTTACCATTAAACATGCAGTACAAGGTAAGGCCGTGAGAGCACGTTTATAATACTTAAGCATATGATTCTCTCTACATAAGATTCCTGTTCTATGAAACTGTCAAAGAGTGATTTTTCTGTTTTAATCTACTCCTCAATTATTCCTGTCGAGCAATATAACATTGGGACACTGTGGGATGTTGTGGTTAATGTTAAACTTGTGGGAATCCATATTCAAATCCCTGAACAGTATGAAACTCTGTAGGTGGCCTTGGGCAAGTCATTACCTCTCAGTCTAACCTATTTCACAGAGTTATGAGATGGAAAATCACCACCTGAGATCCTGGAGGAAGGCTGGGAATCTGAAAACAATATGCATGGTACATGACATATGCAAATCCTCCTTTCGGGCTTTCAAAATATTTGTGCACTTTCGGTTCTCACCTGTTATGCCAGTTATCATGCATGAAATTATGACCATGTTCAAAAACTTGAGAATTTTTTCATAGGTGGAGAAGAATCCAATTATTCTGGTATTCTAGAATTTCAACTATAAAGACTTGAGTTCTCCCAATTTTTTAAATTACTGTTCATTTTCTTATTCCCATTAACATTAACAGAGATTATTGAAAGAACTCAACTGGGGAGAGAAAATTGAAGGTGTAGAGATCAAGCAAAAAAAGAGATGTAGCTGTTCCTAATCTAATCTGTTGTTATTATTACAAGGTTTCCCAATTAAGTTAGTAAATATTTCTCAGGATGAATGGAGTTGTTTAAATTTGAATAATTAAATATCTACATGTTACTAGATATTCTAAATCCCATGAATTATTGGGGGGGGGGGACACACAAGCCAATAGGCAATTGCTAAGAACCAAACAAAAGATAGTAAGATCACTTTTGTTTCAGCAGGGATAAGTGACAGATTTAGTGTGAACTGTGAACTCTATATGATCTTGGAAACATACATCACAGCTTGTGCTTGATGTGCTTTCTAATAAAAAGAGAAATCCAAACAAAAAAAATATCATTTAAACTAGGACTTCAATAAACTTGAAAAGTTTATTTCATATGGTAGAAGTGAGTCCAAATTTGTATCTCAGGATTGCTAAACATGTTACTTGTGAAGGTATACAATGTCAGAATCCCTGTCAGGGGGAGAAGTGGGGAATGACTAAATAAATAAAGACTAAATAAATAAATAGGTTGAAAAGAAAGAAAAATTTAAGAAAATACCTAGGAACCTTTTATTGTGAAAAAACACATTTGTATAGTGATTTTGTGACCTGTGCAAACATTCAGACTGAAACGTTCCATTGAGAAAACCGTCCAACATGTACATACACAATTCTCTGTACAATTCCTTTGTACAAAGAAAAGAAAAAAGTTCTCTGTATATATCGCTCAACCTAAACAGAGACAAATGCCACCTAAATATCTCTTTTTTAAAAAAAATAAAAAAAATATCCTTAAGATTCATACATACAAGCAGGATGTCTTTCCACATACACATCCATGTTCCTTTTGGGATATTTTTAATAATATCATTATTCTGATGGATAAACTTGATGTTTCATGGTGTCTAGACTGTATGCAATCTGTATGCTGATGGACTGTGCATGTCTGTACAGGTGGAGAAAGTCTAATAAAAAGGTTAAACTGAAAGCTATCAGATACTGGTATTTGGTTAAAAAACAAAAACCAGCTATGACAGGCTGGTTTACACATAGTACCTGAAAGCTGATCTAAACATTCATGGAGAAGAAATATGCATGTAATACTACTCTCCAGCAACAGCTCCATTTTGGAATAGTAGTGTCCCAAAGTTTTCATTTTAGGTCGCAACTCAGAAGTCAATGCTTGACTATGTTTCAAAAAGGGAGCCAAAACTGGAAATTTAATAGCTTTCTTGGCAATGGTTCCAAAGTGTCATTGGAGAGTCATTTGCTTCATTTCTACACTCACGCCAACAACCAGGAGCCCGAATAAATGTTGTTTTCAAGATGTCTGAATCCTTAACATGGACATCAGGTGCACTGTAAAACATTATTTCCTGGGATCCAAAAATACTTTGTATTTGTCCCTTCTTTCGTGGCCCCTTGACTGCTGTAGTGGCAACAATCAAAGACCATTTTGCCAAACCCAATTACCAATCAAGCCAAACAATTCCCTCATCATTGCTTTAAAATCAGGGGAAAGAAGCACGTGTTTGAAAGCTCCCCCCCATTAAATTCGCCTACAAGCAACAAACTATCATACCAAGGGCAGGAATTCGCACTTAGACATCTCCCCGTCACATAGAAGGGGGGGGGGGTTGTTTGCTTTGTTTCATTTTAATCTGGGGTAGAATCCAACTATCGGATTTCCACACATATCCTGAAGTCCTGGGATACTTTTTCTGATGCAAAAATTTGTTATTGTGCCCTAGATACTTGATCAAACACTATCACTTGAAAGCAGCAACAGTGATATAACTGGATATATCAGGTGAATTAGATATTTAGATGAAGTCACAGGCCTCTATACACATGTGTTAATTGATTCAATTGTTGTGATCAGAATAAAGCTCTTAATCCACTGGTGTCCAATTTTTTTTCAAAGAGGGCCAGATTTGACGAAGTGAATGGCCGTGAGGGCCAGCCAAAGGGCCAACCAAAGTTGTTGAGCTTTTTTTAAGATTGAAGTTGGAAGTTGTGGGGGTTTTTTAAAAGGATTTTACCCCCCCCCCAATAAACTTCCACAGGGGCTGGATTAGACTGACCAGCGGGCCAGATTAGACCCCGAAACGGACTTTGGACATGACTGTCTTAATCTCAGTCTAACTTGAAATTTCTCTAGTTCAGATGAAAGTGTTTGGATTACAGGCACTATATTCTAATCTATCCCCTCTCTTTGCTTTCTTCTTCATCACAATCTATTAAGCTACAAGGAAGAAAACCTAAGCAGAAACGAATGCGTTGGAAACATTTGCCTTCTTGAAAATATACAGGCCATACAGAAAGACCTGTACATTTTCATCTGTATACCTGTGTTTTATTTTGAGTACTTGATTCTATGACAGAAACAGTATAAGCATATCCAATCACTCATTTTAAAAATGACCTCACAAAACCCTTGATTATAAAGATGAACTTTGCAGTTTATATACCACATACTAAAAAACAATAAATATTTTGAACTTGTTATAATGGAAATTTCTTTTTGCAAATTTCTCTTACACTTCCCACCATATTTTAATCAAGCTATAGAAAATTCACCATACAAGCTGCTTTTGCCATTAACCTCTTCATGGCCATGGTCTACCTACTCTATTATGTAACACATTTCATATTTTTACTCTCTCCCCCTTCACAATAAAGTTAAAAACCATTATCTGTCATTGTAGTAATAATCACACTACAAAGGCACCTTGCATCCATTTCCTTTTACAGAAGCAAATAAATTCAAACCCAAGAGAAAAGGGTCCTCTTAACAATGTGCCAAATTGTAATTATAATTCTTTCTGTAGTGAAGCATGGAAAAACATTACTTCTGGTTTTTTGAAAACTTACTTTAAGTTGAGAAAGTGGGGTAAGCCTCTAATTTATCCCTTAATATCCTGCCAGCATTGATTGGATCTGATGTACATAAAATATCATCTGCATAAAGTCCAAATAGGTATTCCTATCTGTTAATGGTTACCCCCTTTCCAGCTAAAGTTTGGTACAGCCTTATTGCTATAGGTTCTAAAATTAAAGCAAATAAGAGAAGTGATAGTGGGCAACCTTGTTTTGCCCACAGCCAAGAAGACATTTTGGTGAATCTATATTATTTATTCCAATAGTGGCAGATGCTATATCGTAAATTTTCCCTAATGATTTAGTAAATTTAGGGCCAAATCCATTTAAAAAATTTACTTTGATTCCACACAATCAAATGCTTTAAATATATCTAATGATTGGTATGCTAGTGAAGTGGTCTGTTTACTATAATAAGTTATGTTTAATAGCTTCCTAATTGGGTCTGTAATATCACATCTTGGAACAAAACCAGCCTGATCCAGGTGAATATATTTTCCTTTTTTTATTCTGTTGACCACGATTGCTGTAAGAATTTTATAATCCAAATAAAATAAGGAAATTGGACAGTAAGATTCTACATTTGAGGGGTTCCTTGTATTATCTGGGGATTGCTACTATTCTCAATTGTTTCCAGATTGGTGGTAATGGCCCCCAGGTTAGAATATCTTTGTATAGTTTAGTCATATGTGGGGCCATCAGATCCTCAAATGTTTTATAGAATGCCTCTACTAGTTTTATTGATGCAAAAAGACTTATAGCAACTAGGTGAGTGAGCCAGTATTAATCTAAGAAAAATCAAGTGCATACTAGGATAAGCAATTGGTTGCTTTATGTTGGAACAGTTTTATTTGAACAGCAGACTTCCAATGAACTGATACTGATATTGCATTCATGAAGGATCCAAAAATCTGTTGCTTAACACATTTTGAGGCATATGCACGATTTCCTCTAGTCCCAAAATGTATTTTTTTATATAATTGTTCTGTCTGTGCTGACTTTTTCATAAACTGCCATGTTAACTATAAATCAAAGACACTTCTTTTTAAATTAACAAGCTACAGGGAGAGTTTTAAGCTGTGAATTAATGCCTTGCTGGCCAATACATTACTTTTATGTGGGTTTTAACCACCTAAGCCATAGTCAGAATAGACCCACAGAAATAAATGTCCTTAAAGTAGCCTTCCTCAGCCATCCAGATGTGCTTGACTGCAACTCCCATCAGCCCTAGCCAGCATGACAAATGATCAGGGGTGGCAGAAGCACATTATTTTGGGTATGGCTGATGTATGGTCTCAACCTGTTGGTCTCAACTTTATACTTGTAAGTCTCTAGGTGTGGAATAATTTGTATCTCAGTATTTCTTGGTCAGAATGGGCGTGGAAGGAGGAAAAAAAGATGAACCCTGGGTGCAGCGGGTTGGGGCTAAATCTTGTACTTACTGTTCAAAGTGTGACACTTAGTGTAACAACTTCACAGTGAGTACCAGCACCATTTTTTTCTAGGAAAAAAAGCACCAAGAATAACAAATAGCCATATATTTGGCATTTTTCTGGATAGGGTAGCATTTCTGAAAGTGATTAGCTTATGAAATCCCAATAATATTTTTAAACTAATCTGAATTCAATAAAATGCACCAAGTTAAGATTTCTACACAAATCTATAAATACTTTTAAGACACACAAAAATACCAAAGCCAGAATTTAAGGCAAAATGGGTTGAATGCAAAAGATGGCTTGCATCACTGGAATTCTTACAGCTCCCTTTCTGTTGCCGGTCTCATGTCATTCCAGAGATTTTTAGGGTGCAGTGGAGCGGAAGGGGCAGGAAAGCCCTGTTGCACTAGCCCAACTATACCTGCACTTCTCTATAATCAACCCATTAGGAAGTACCCAACAAAATAGTTCTGCAAAATGGTACTACACCCTTTCATCTCCCTGTGAGCCCTTCAAATCTGCTACAGAGGGCTTGGAGAAAACCTAGAGCAAATTTAGTGGGCATGCAGGAACAATAAGTTCTGCTGCACAGCCAGAAGTCTTTGCACTAACTTACTTTGTCAGATATCACCTATCAGGACTTGAAATATCAGTCTTATATATTAACACTGTGCTTTGGATGGGAACCTTTGGGTTAATGGGTGGTTCCAAAATGAATAAATAAATTATACCTGCTGCAGTTTTACTTGAATATTTATTTTGCATGATATTTTAGTGGAATCAGCACTAGCAATGAATAAATGCATTGTGATGATTTCTATTTAGAATGCCATTCTTTCAAAGTGAAATCAGTGTGACTCATTTAAGAGAAGTGTACTTAGATGCTGATGTACACATATGGGTTAATAGTAGAAGTAAGAGCAAATTTCTAAAACAATTTTCAACTATCAAATACAGACGTGGAAATTTTATACTGTTTATATCAGCACTGCTCTTCCTAACAAGTACATATCCTGAATGTGCCAAAAGACACCTTTAGCATTCTATTCTTCTCTATCCAAAATTTATTATCCCCAGAAATCTTGCAGTAAGAGAAATGACAGATAGGGAGATATCCAATTGGTGTCCCTTTGCTTATAGAAGGCATCTAGGAACAGGAAAGGAGGCAATGTCTGGCAATTCCTTCTCTTCCTGCAGTTCCCTGCCCCAACCTCCATCTGCTGAGCAGTTATCCAGAGCAGATGGGGGAGGGAAACTGCTGAAGACTGTCACCCTCCCCATGCAACTTGTAGATGCTTTCTGCCAGCAGAGGGACACCAACTGGATATCTTCCATGTAAGTGAAGAATCACTAAGACTGTACATACTTCAAAACAGTACATGTAAACAATGGAACAAATCTGAAATGGACCAGTCTAGAAATAATAAAACACACTGTAAAATTTGGAAGAGAAGGTATTCCACAAGAATATTTAATTTTAACTGATTAGCTTGAAATTAGAAGACTTTAAGCTATAAAAAGAGCCAAGCAATTAAAAATTACTAGCACAACCACTGTGCTTTCCCTCCACATCATAAATATTTATAAGTCTGACAGTGTTCCAGAGATGTGCATCCTCTTAAAAATCCATTGATTATTCACTGAAGAATGAATTGAAACAACACTTCACTTGTGACTTGGGAGTACAACTAAACTTCTCGCTAGCAAGAAAGTTCACAGAAAATATTCCTAGAAATCACAACGTAACTGTAGACCTTGCTTCTTAAGCAAAGTATTAAAAAAATCAGCTACCAAATCCTACCTACTTATCACAGGGGAAAGTAGTAATTTTAACAAGTCACTGGTGTGCTAACACAATAAAGGTAAGTTACATCACAACATGTTTTCTATTGCTTTAGTGAGAGAGAGAAGGCAGGTCAAATGGGGGGGAAAGGAAAAAAATAATGGACAAGAAGATGCTGTAGAGAACTTGGAAAGCTAAATGTAAAGAAGCAAAAAAAGGCTTTCAAGAACAAGGAGATTGTGCCAAGAACTCCCAAGACTAGCAATCAACCCAAATGGTGAATAAAGCCACCTTTTCTATTTAATTTGGTGAGGGGAGGGGGAGATACAAAGATGTCGTGAACTCCTCTTCCCAGTACATATACACCTCATACACTGATAAAGCATCAACAGACCTGCCAACAACACCTGCACAAGTTACTGGCATACGGTCAAAAAGATTCAATTTGCTTTATTATTGCAGAGTCTGATCACCCTAAAAAACAACTTTTTACTGAGCTGTGTTTAAGAAAACATCCCACAGTGAATTCTGACACAGGACTCATGAGAATTCTTTTTCCAGATTCCTCTGTACAGCTACAGATCATTCTTCATCTAAGTCATAATTACAATTCCTTCTACTGCAAAAATTGTTAAACCTGAAGTTCAGGGGAGTTGTCTTCAGTAATTATTTAAACCTATACTTTCTCTATAGACAAAAAGAATAATTTAAAATTTTAAGATAAGTACCAATACAGTCATACTTCATGTTACGTTTGTGTCAGGTTGAGCGTTTTCAGGCTGTGTCCCGCAGCGACCCAGAAGTACCAGAAAGGGTTACTTCCGGGGTTTCGCAGCTCGCGCATGCGCACAAAATGACGCCACGTGCATGCACAGAAGTGGAAAACCGCAACCTGCGCACACACAGATTGCGTTCTGCTCATGTTGCGAACGAGCCTCCAGAACGGTTCCCGTTCGCAACCAGAGGTACCACTGTACCAGTAAACTGCTATGGGTAGTCAAGTTTTCTGAAGCCTCCATTATCAGAAAAAGGGAAAACAATGAATGTTTTTTACCTTAAGGTACTGAGGATGACTCCCTCCACCCTGCTCAGCTGATACAACGTTGCAGCTGGCTTCCCTCACCCCAGTGGGAAAGATGAGGATGGTGTAAGAAAATCTATCAGGAAGTCTCCTCTTCTTCCTTGTTTGCAAGTACTGTACAGCATAACTGACCAGTATTTGACTGAATTACTGACTACTGTATTCATTTTGCAAGTCAAATGGCCAACACTATATTGTACTCTTTAAAATCTGCGAAGAGCTAACAAGGTATCCCTGGCATATGCAAACTATTTACTCTGATGCACTTTCACTGAAATCAATAAGACTACATTATTATAAGTGGCCTATGAATCACTGTGTCATACGTACTGTAGCTATAGCAATGCCATCAAATAGTGTTAGGGGACAGGCAGCAGCTGTGCTTACTTGTGCTGCCTAGTTCCACACCTTTCTGTGACCCAGTCCCTCCTCATGACACCACAGTACACTCTTCAGTTTCCCGCTGCACACTTGCAGCACAACTATTTCTGTACATAACAATTTCACAGCAGCTTGAGTAAAGGCAGGGTGAAACTAACTGATGACTTTCCATCACTTTGTAAGCAGTGATGGCACCAGAATGCACATGGTACAAAAAGAAAGAACAGTTGTTTGTCTCAAAAGAAAGATTTGCTTGTTCAACCATGTTGTAGCATGGGCGAGGGAGCCTGGACAGTAAGTACTACAGAAAATCCAAAGGCTCATGATCAGTAAATGAGAAAATCAGAAAAGGACTGGTGTGAAAAGCAGGGTGGCATAAATCAATTCCTGGTAACCTCAACAACAGATTGTGTGTTTTCATATATGTTTAAAGCCAATGATTTCAAACTACTACTCTCAATGGATTATTTCTGGAGAATCCAAGCCATCTTTTAACTTTGGAAGTGTGAAACTCTTCTTAGCCAAGCAGCCAGCCTAGACAAAAGCAACATTACAGCATATGAACATTTGTTAGTGCAACACACACATTAAGCCAATTTAATAATACAAGAATGTGTTGGATTCAGAGAAAAATCAATGTCAGACTGATTTCCCCCCTCCCCTATCAGTTCCCTGTAAACTATAAAGCCTCTCCCAGCGGTCAGCAGAACCTGCTGAAAATGATGGGGTGTGGCATGGGGACTGAGGGGGAAGGGAGAAGCCCTGAAAATCAGGCTAAGGAAGCTTCCAGAAGTAGAAGCTGGATCCAACCCAATAATGCCAAGTACAAAAAGTGTTCAGCAATACCTTTTGCTGGATCAATTTATGAGTATCTCAGTTACAAAGAATTTTAACCAGCCAGAAAAGAAGGATGGCCAGTTATCAACCATTGGCATACCTAGCTTTTAGTATCACCTAATCCCTTATCAAAATGTAAGCACTCAGGATGAGAAATCCAAGTAGCTAAGGCAGCAGATCACCAAAAACAGGGCCTCACAGTTGTACTGCAACTTGAGGAACTAGACTAATGGCGTTAGTCACATATGACTAAAATATATCTTATTTCCAAGGCCAATACAGCAACTGCCATGAGTGCTGGAAGGAAGACTGCTCCCTGCTGCAAGGCCCATTTTTACCTGGCCTAGGAGGCAGGGCCCAGACTCACACTGAACAGCCAAAAGAGACTCCTGGGAAGCCACTGAGACATTGCACGAACAGCTCTTGGGTTGGGGCAGCTGGCCAAAATGTTTTACAATGTTTTAGATGGTTCTAATTTTGGTTCCTCTTTTTTTGTTTTTGTTGGGCTGGGGATCTTTAAATGTTTAGTTGGGGTTGGTGGTTATTTTAATTTGGGTATAACTGTAAACTGTTTATTATTGCTGTTATTATTGTTTTCCATTGATTTATTGGTTTGTTGTCTGCATAGAATATTCTGTTTTTTAATGTTTGATGTTTGGTTGTGTTTTTATATATGCTGTAAGCCGTCCAGAGTGGGCAGGATATAATAATAATAATAGTAATAATAATAATAATAATAATAATAATAATAATAATAATAATAATAATAATATTGCAAAGTTTTCTG
Source organism: Podarcis bocagei (assembly GCF_964188305.1). Classification (NCBI taxonomy): domain Eukaryota; kingdom Metazoa; phylum Chordata; class Lepidosauria; order Squamata; family Lacertidae; genus Podarcis; species Podarcis bocagei. The sequence continues at coordinate 93,061,358 of NC_138125.1, read as the reverse complement.
AGATATAATGAATTGCTCCTCCCCCTTAAAACACAATAGTCACAATCTATTAGCTACACCAGAATTGTTATATTTCAGCTATAAACAAGGTCCCGTGTATTCAGAACTGCTCCCTGCAAATTTACTTTAACTTATAGCTCATGCTGTTTCGTGTATTGTTTACAACCTACTATCATAGTCAATGACTCTAAATTACTAGGATCTGTTAAAAATGCTATAATATTGAATAAAAATGCACATCTGTGTAAGTCACCATTTTCACGGAATGGCTTTAACTGCTTTAGGTGTGGACCATTCCACATACTAGTTCGCCAGCATGTGTATACAACATGGAGTTGCAGCCCATTCTGGATTCATGATGACTATATGCATAAGACACACATTTGCTGCAGTAACATGTTATATGCCTATTTGTGCACCAAAATACATAATATTTGAATCCGTCTTAATATTTTGCAGCTTCATGTATATGTATGTGTAGAAATCAATGAAATTTCACACAGAGACAAAAGTATGTATTTACAGTGCTAGCTTACACCCAATCCTACCAAATCCTAGGTGTTAATGCTATAACATCCCCATCCAACTAGTGTGGGTAAGTGCCACAAGTCAGGCTCCAACAATGAGATAATGCTATCCTAGATGAACATACTGAAGCACATATGCAACCTGATTTGCCTTTGACATTCTGCCTCTGTTTCTTTGAGCCAGATGAACAAGCAGACAAGCACTTAGTCATGACATGCCAGTATCAGGCAAGCAGGCCATGCTATACTGGTTTACTAGCTTTTGTTGCAGGTTGGCCACTTATGGCGTAGCCTGATCTCCTACAAGGAGAAGCCAGAGAGATTCCCCATAAGTCAGTACTTATGGGGAATCTCTGTAGCCTGTTTATGTAGGAGTGCCTACAGCAGACACCCACCTGGAGATGCTGTAATGAAATCCACATACACCCTGTACAAGTTTTGCAATACAGAGGCTAAAACCAAAAAGACATCCTTAGTCAATATGCAACCTTAAGTGACATTTTCATGTTTAGAAAGTGATGTCAGTTAAAAAAAATCCAGACATTGCTCATGGTGTACTTGAGATATCTATACCAAGTGATAGTTCTACCCTTCTAATGTCAAAGCTTGAAGAACTACAAAAACTGGGAATTAGAAAGGTAAACATAAGCTAGAGCAACAAAACTATGCACAATATTTTTGTAGCACTACAATTGTTTTTAAATACAAGTTTATCCAAGCCCAATATATCAGAAAAATAGATAGCGAAAGAAATGTGCATGTACAAAAACATCACTCATTCTGCTTTTCAGGAAACTACAGATGTTTCTACAATACCACTAAGATAAATTAACCCCTCCCCCCCAAAAAAGATCTATGTGAAGCCAGAAAGACACATAAATGTTGCCAGCAATAACCATGTATACACAGCTTCTTCAAATGAGCTTTTGGCTTTAAGCCACTGGCATTCCCCAGGCACACTGTTGTCTTTACTCATCCTTCCACTATATTGTAGTTGCACGAAAAACACAAAGTAAAATCAATGGGATTAGTTTTTCAGTCATCCATAGATTCACAATTCTATGACTAGAGCAGCACTTGCAGTCCTCTCCCCTCCCCACCCCAAAAAGACGAATAGCAGGAAGGAGGTGTTTGCACCATGTCCCCCTCCTTCCAACAGAAGGAATGGAGTTCCCCAAGAACAGCAGCAGAACAATCTCCTGCTACACGTTCTTCTGGATCACGTCCAGAATAGACTGTACAGGACAAGGCAATGGAATTAGGGAGATCCTGGGCCACCACAACCAGCATCCAAACTCCCCGGGTGCTAAGGACATTTTGCATCATGGTCATGTTGTATGGCGCCTGAGACTCAAGAGTAAAAGGCCCCCGACCCGCCTGCTGCAGTGCAAGTCACCTGGGTGGTGCTGTGAGCGGTGTGAGTCTCAAAGTGCCGACCTGCCCAACTCACAAGTAAAATTGCTGCTGAGAGATACTACCCCCGCTTGCACCATATCGTAAGTCACCTGGATGGCACTGCGGACAGCACAGAACTCAAAATGCCGCCTTCTGCGACTCACAAGTAAAATTGTTACTGCTGAGGGAAACTTCCTCAGTGTACGCTGCAGCATGAGCCAAAGTGCATGGCACCTCACAGCAGCCACACTGAAGTGGCCAGGCCACCTGGATAGTTGCTTCTCTCCCCCTGCCCTATTGCAGGGCCAGGCTGGGCTCTGACGGTGGAGCCAGGCAGCTTGCTCTGAGACACCAGCCAGTCATCACTGCTTCTCTTTTTCTGTGGGGTGCTCTCGAAGCACCTGACTTCCGTTGCCTCCACCTACTTCCTCACCCAGCTCAGCTCCCTATGGCTGGCTGCAGTGGGTTTCCTCTCCCCACTCTGGTTGCCTTGGTGGCATTGTCCGCTCCTCCTCCCCCGGCTCCGGGACTTTTGCGGGGACCCAGCCTGGATGCAGCCACACCATACTGGCCCATGGGGCACACACCTCTGTGGGCTGGGGTGGTAAGGCTCTTAAAGCTGGCAACTATTAAAAGTGCCAAGAAGACTTGACAAAACATGGAAGGAGCATGAGGAAGGGCAATGAAGAGTATCAGCATGTGGGGACAATGTGGTTTGGAGAAACATGAAGGGATCATAGAATTGTAGAATTGGGAGGGACACTAAGTATCATCAAGTCCAACCCCCTGAAATGCAGGAATACGCAGCCGTCCCATACCTGAAACCTTGGCACCACTACTTGCCAGCACCAATACCAGCACCATGCTCTAACCAACTGAGCTATCACCTGTCATGTTAAGCCTTTTCATGTGTGAGAAAGAAAGAGCGGGGGGGGGGGGTTACATGTGGAATAACTCCTTAGAAGGGATATGTTGGCATTCCAGGAGTCAGCTTGGAGAGGAGAAAGGGAACGTGGGCAGGCATGATGGATGTTGGGAGTGATACTGCACTGGGAAGCAGTTAAGAGTTTATCTAAAGGCTTTCTGGCAAAAGCAAAAGTTAGTAGTGGATGTAGGGGTTAGGTGCCATGTAAGAGCTATGTGTGTACCTATTGGGGGTGGGGAGAGACAGTCTTTGCCAGTAACATCCCAGTATTAGGATGGTTGGTGAGTCCAGGAAGTTGGAGCAATATCAGATAACATCTGCTGAGAAGGAAAGGTATTTGGGGATTAAACTTCATTCCTTGAGTTTGTGCTTTCCAGAACTTTTTGTTTGTGTTTTAAACCCAACATGTTTTGGTTAACTAAAGAACTAACTAAAGAACTAACTTAGTTGGTCTTTAAGGTGCTACAGGAAGGAATTTTTTTATGTTTTGGTTAAGTTTTACTTGCCTTGTTTAATGTACGTGGGGCATAATGTATGATATGCTTTTAATTTGAACTATACTATCTGGTTAGTTTATGACGGTTTAAGTTGTGCATTTTAAAGTGTTATTTACCTCAGACTATCTCAGTAGTGCTTAAAATCTAAATAAAATTTGGAGTGGGGTCATTGAGGGACACTGAAGTCTTAGGTTGTGCAAACTGGTCACTCAAGGTGGATGTCTCTGCCATCAGTTGTGTAGACCTGCTGTTGTTGTTTAGTCGTTTAGTTGTGTCCGACTCTTCGTGACCCCATGGACTAGAGCACGCCAGGCACTCCTGTCTTCCACTGCCTCCCGCAGTTTGGTCAGACTCATGTTTGTAGCTTCGAGAACACCGTCCAACCATCTTGTCCTCTGTCGTCCCCTTCTCCTTGTGCCCTCAATCTTTCCCAACATCAGGGTCTTTTCCAGGGAGTCTTCTCTTCTCATGAGGTGGCCAAAGTATTGGAGCCTCAGCTTCACGATCTGTCCTTCCAGTGAGCACTCAGGGCTGATTTCCTGAAGAATACGTTTGATCTTCTTGCAGTCCATGGGACTCTCAAGAGTCTCCTCCAGCACCATAATTCAAAAGCATCAATTCTTCAGCGATCAGCCTTCTTGATGGTCCAGCTCTCACTTCCATACATCACTACTGGGAAAACCATGGCTTTAACTATACGGACCTTTGTTGGCAAGGTGATGTCTCTGCTTTTTAAGATACTGTCTAAGTGTGCCATCACCTTTCTCCCAAGGAGCAGGCGTCTTTTAATTTCGTGACTGCGTGTAGGCCTGCAATAAGTGTTAACTGTTGTGCCAGAAAGATTACATAATATGAAGGAAAGAGGGTTTAGGGACAATCAAGAGCTTGTTTGCAGAGTGGAAGGAATGGAGTACCTTTTTCTGCCTTCCACTTACAACCACTCTCTGAAGACTAGAGAAGGGACTCACATAAGAATATTAGGGGAGCTTTCTACGGTCTTCAGATGAGGACTAGATCATATGAAAATTTAACATAAGATTTTAGCTGGAGTTCATTCATTTTCAGCTTTTTAATCTTGTTATACAATAAATAATAAATAAGAAAAATAATAATATCACCTAGACATTCTGTTAGTGCACCCGTAACCTAGTTTTCAGGTGTTATGTGGCGCCAAACTTGTCTACCTGAGTTTCTAACACTGACCACAGCAACCATTTGGGTATGCAATGGAGGCATCCTGTACATGGAAACTTGCTTGAACATATGAATTACCCCTTATTGGATCGAAGTGGCACGTGACTGAACTTAAACACATGCAATCAACATATCTGCTTTCAATGTCTTTATGTTCTTTTGAAATGGCCTGTACTACTGCACATTTCCAAAAATTAATTTAGCCCATACTAAACATTTATTGCTTGGCATGCAAGACCCAGGATAGGTCCTAAATGAAGTAGTCAGGACAGAATTTCAATCAAAAAGTGAGACATTCTAAATATGCATACCATCATAAGGGATGGTATAATATACCATATTCTGGATTTAGGGCGCAGTCCTTTGCACACTTACTTCAGTGGGACTTACTTCTGAATAGGCCTACCATCTGTTATTCCATTAAAATGTATGAAGGGGGGAAAAACTAAAGTAAATTAAGCATAAGGATGCCAAAAGTACATTGGACAGAAGAATTATAGTAAGTGCTATGTTATCTTTATGCAGCGTGCTAGCTAGTGAAGCTATGCTGCTGCAGAAATGTACATTTGACAAAGTCATATTATTGTAATACACTGGTGATTTACTGGCTTACAAAACATCTAACAGTATCAGAAAATATTGACTCCCGCATTACAAAGCATTACTTAACCATTGACAAAACAAAGATAAAGAAAAAAAGATCTAGTATAGTATTCTAGACTGGGTAATTCATGAGATGAGGAAATGCCTAAAGAATTATTCTGAAGTCTAATTTTCACAATCTGGAATGATGCTGAAGCCTAAGCTTTCAGAAGCATAAAAAGCAAGAGAAATGTTAAGTATACTAATTTTGCAAATTTTATTAATTTATTACATGCATATAACTCTATTGTTTTTATTTCTACATGAATATTGCTACTTTATTCAATAATGTCAAACTATATTTCATTTAAAAACTAGCCAGTAGAAAAACCTTCATGAACATTCTTTCCTCTGCAGGTGACATACAAGAGCATATTCAGAAGATATAGAAAAGGTAACAATTGCTTATTATAACATAAACCCCTTCAATAAGATAATTGTATACACTAATTTAGAAACAAAGTAACTTGAAATTGAGCTCTCCCCCACCTTATTGATATGAAACCCTGGTCCAATTCATCAGTGTGAATCTATGCTATGAACTTTTAAAAGTAATTTCAGAAAGCAAAATCAAGTTGCAAAATCAATTAGGGCCATAAATAGAAAACACTACCACTATCCTTATTGTTCTTCTGAATGGCATTTTAAACCTTGGCATCTGATTTGGCATGATATCTTTTTCAAAGGGAAGATGACAAATGAGAGTTTTACATGAGATATGTCAGGTGTCATATCCCCCCAAAGAAGTGTAACCCTAGGGTTCTTATGATCATCTGGAACTACATCAAAATGAAAAGAAAGCTGCAATAGCCTTTAATTATAATTTCTTTATTTTCAAAGTTATTATCTTGCATATTTAGTATATGCATAGTTATAGGAATGGCTAATTTGAGATTGACACACAGTAATGCACCCTTAACTGTGCTGCTAGAAGCAGGATAGATACAAGATCATTCATACTACAGTGGAACCTCGGTTTTTGTACATACATATACAGATGAGCGCCGCAACCCCAGAGTCGTCCACGACTGGACTTAACGGTCAGGGGTCCCTTTACCTTTTATACAGGCAACTACCCCTTGAAAATACAATGCAACACATTCTAGCTTGACTTTTGATCTTACAGAATGTCTTTTGGAAATACACCTCAAAGTAATTGATGCCTGGCCTTTTCAGTTTTTTTAAATATACAAATGTAACGTAACACTTCACACATCATAATTCTGCAAAAAAATTAATGGAATACAATAGAGCAACATTTTGATCTCAGGACCTATTTGAATGCCTTGGTGATAGAAAAGCATTTCTTCAAATACCGATGCAATCAAGAACCCAGACAGGACCCTTACACACCTTCACGCAACCTAATTTTGTCATGGCTCCACTCCCCCTAAGAATAACGTAATCCTGCTGCTTCTTCAGCTAACATAATAGAACGCAAACACAACACTGTCAACCATACACAACCTTTGGGTTTAGAAACCATTTATACAAATGTTACCAGTCTGCATCTACGGTAAATACATCAGCTTGACTAACAAAGGTAGGGGGGAAAGACCCTCTTTACTTCAGGACCTTCCCAATCTTCAGTGAACCAATATTGAACTGAAAAATTGCTTGACCTAAAATAACATTAACATTACCATCTCTTTAACTCCCTTTCTAGTGCAAACAGCACACTCAAAGAAGGCATATTGCATTTTTAAGGAGCACCATATACACTATATAATTCAACAAATCCACAACTGTAAATAAATGCTACACTCCCCAGATCAATACTTTGGATAATGATGATTTGGCAACTCTTAACAGTCATTCACCCACCCACCTCCTTTCCTGTTGCCACACATTCCTCTGCATCTATTGGGTCGTCCAACATTTAGCACTCAGACACACAGCGATCTAGGGGGTGGGCTGGTAATTTTTAACTCTACATCCTTAACGTAAGGGATATCACACATCCAACATTTGAAACGAGAGCATGTAACAATGTTATTATTTTTTTAAAAAAAATGGAAGAGAGGGAGTCCCCCATTTTAACTTGAAAACTTAAAACCGAAACCCCCAGTAATATCCTCTTACCTTCATATAACAGCCACGTCCTTCCAGAGGATGATAATGGAGCAAGGGAGCAACCCAGAAAAGGGAAGCCAAAAGGTAAAGTGGAGGTGGGAAGGGGGTCTTGCCCCCCAACACACACACACCTCACACACAAAAGGCTCAATTTAACCCGCAGAAAAGGCTCAGTTCAGTCGAGTTCTTGCACCCCGCGAGGAGCAGCAGCAGCAGCAAGCGAATAGGATGGGGGTCTCCAGCAACCGTTGCAGTGAGCGCCCCCCTCTCAACTCAAAGCCCCCCCACATTCCTGCCGCAGACAGAAAGGCAAGGGTGGGTGGGTGAGCAGGTGGAGGGAGGGGGGAAGGCAACACAGCCTCCCCCCCTCCCCACCCACTGGGCACCCCCTCCAATAGAGGGAGGGGGAGAGGGGGGAAGGGGTCTCAGCAGTCACCCCTCTCTGCCTGAGGGGAAGGCACCCCCGGACCTTTTCCTCCCTCCCACCCCGAAAGGAGGCTTCCCCCACTCTTCCTTCTCCTACAGCCGTGGGACCGAGGCTGGGGCGGGAGAGGCGGTAGCTAAACACCGGGGCTCTGCCTGCCTGCACTGAGCGGGGGGCCGAGAACGAGCAGCAGCTGCCGCCGCCGCCGCCACCACCTCCTCCGTCTTCCTCCCCCTCCTTCACCCCAGAGCCTGCCTCCCTCCTTCCTCTCCTCCAGCCTGCCTTCAGACAGGCAGCAGCATAGCAACCAACATGGCAGCTGCGCAGTCACCCAGCGGAAAGTGGGAAGGGGGCAAGCTCTCGCGAGAAGCGCCCGAACTCTGCCCGCTCTCGCGCCCCCGCCCCTTCGCCTCTCCTCTGTCGCTGCCTAGCTTCTGGCTCGAATCACGCGACGGGGTTGGCTGCGCCGGCCGAAGCCCCGCCCGTCTCCCTTTCCGAGGCAGGCGGTTGGCTGGCCGGGACGTCCGTCGCTGCAAGGGCAGAGACTGCGCCTGTCACGGCCGTAAGCCTCTCCGAAGTTGAGGCTTCATTCAGATCAACCAAGGGTGGATTTTTGCAGTATTTCGCGAGGCTCTTACAAAAGGCAGGGGAAGGAGAGCGGCTGCTTGAATGAGAGCTGTAGTGACACCTGCTGGCAATTTCATCTTGGGCTTTTTTATTTTGCAGGTCGCGGGTTTTTTTCCTTTTTCTTTTTGGCAGTTTGTGCATTTCACCAGCTTTTTATTTTGGATCTAGCGCAGTTCTCTCCACCGCCCTTCTTTTCTTGTCCATCATTGTCCTTTGTTACGGCTGTGCTTTTGGATCGTCGTAGCTTTCCTTCTTTTTTTCGGTGTTTTGTCCACATTTTGTGTGTGTGTGTGTGTGTGTGTGTGTGTGTGTGTGTGTGTGTGTGATGTGCAATCGCTGCAGAACTCGCATAGCTTCATTATTTCTTCTTCTTTTTAGTCAGAATCGCGTGTAAAAAAGCGGCACGCTGCATTGCAAAGGCGGGCGAGCTGAGTGTGTGCCTGTTTTGCGGGACGTGTTTACAACATCGCCATAATATATTCTTGCGTAAAGCTGTTGAGGCTGCCACCCTGCAGACACACTTCCCTGGGAGTGAGTTCTGAGTAGACATGCATAGGGTTAAGCGGTGAAGCTGCAACTCTTCCTTCCAAATATAACGCTGTAAAAACCACCATGGGATTCACTTTTGAGTAAACATCTGTAGGACTGCGCTCCTACGCTGTAATGATGCTCATGCTGATATGGAAATAAGCCCTATTCAGCTCACTAAGACTTTTGAGGAAGCAGGTATAGGAAGGGAAACTCTTTGATGTAAAACACAGTGAAAGTGGATCCATAGGTTCCCCCCCCCCATAGCATATAATAATAATAATAATCCTGATACCTTATTCTACCACACATTATGTCCTCCCCAATAATAATAGTAACAATAATAAATTTATTATTTACACCACACCCATCTGGTTAGGTTTCCCCAGCCACTCTGGGCGGCTTCCAACAAAATATTAAAATACAATAGTTTGTTAAACATTAAAAGCTTCCCTAAACAGGGCTACCTTCAGATGTCTTCTAAAAGTCTGGTAGTTGTTTATTTCTTTGACATCTGATGGGAGGGCGTTCCACAGGGCGGGCACCACTACTGAGAAGGCCCTATGCCTGGTTCCCTGTAACTTGGCTTCTTGCAGCGAGGGAACCGCCAGAAGGCCCTCGGCACTGGACCTCAGTGTCCAGGCAGAACGATGGGGGTGAAGATGCTCCTTCAGGTATACTGGACCCAGGCTGTTTAGGGCTTTAAAGGTCAGCACCAACACTTTGAATTGTGCTCGGAAACATAATGGGAGCCAATGTAGGTCTTTCGAGACTGGTGTATGTGGTCTCAGCGGCCACTCCCAGTCACCAGTCTAGCTGCTGCATTCTGGATTAGTTGTAGTTCAAAGGTAGCCTACATGTTTAACATCCTAAAGATAGGCTCTACTGTGCAGAAGTATTGATTTAAGAATTCCCAAGTTGCACCTATGTCCAATATTCAAATCTTAGGATTGTGTCTCTGGTTCATAAAATTAAATTATAAAATTATGAGGACTTCATGATTTAACTTGAACCCAGGAACAGTGGTGTGCTATGTAATGAATAGTGATTTAAATTAAGCAGAAAAAGGTGCTTTAGTTCCATATTTATGTGTGATGGGTTTGAAATACTCAGCTGCCTTAAAATGAAGGTTCAGAGAGCTCAGCAGGATTGTCTGTATTTTGCTGCAATGGACAGGAATATATTATGATACCTTTAGGGTCTTATGGCAACAGCACTATTTGTGCGATGCTCAGCTTGCAGTTCCCCACAAATGCTGGGTGGACAGATGTGGGGAATTGGAGCAGACTGTGTTGTTACTATTGTTAAGGATGGTGGGGCAGATTCAATTCAGTTTGCCTCTGAGGGTGAACCTGCCAAAACAATACATGAATTGAAATGCAGAAATCCTTTGAAATGCACACTTCTCTGAATTTTGCAATGCAGTGCTCTGGTCAAGTCATGAGTACCAAAATGCATAATTTGAGGGGAAGTGTGCATGAAAATGCATGTATAGCTGAAAATAATGTACAAAAATGCAACCAGGTCAGCATACATAACAAGACATGTTTTGCCCCCAAATCACTTAGGGCCACTCAGCACCTTAAATTGGGCTGGGAAGTGCAGATCACATAGAACAGGTAAAATACTGCCTTGCCTCTCTGTACTTTATAGAGACTTGTCTGGTTGGGATGGCAATACTTTTGCATGATGAGAACAAGCCACAGTGAGCCGTAGGTTCATGTGCTTTGCCTCCTACTCTGGTGCAGCTGCAAGAAGGACAGAAGTTTTGACTTGCTTAGTTTGTCATCTAAACTTGACACACTGTAGTTAATATTAGCTATGGCTTTTCTGAATCAAACAGTCTTCAGAAACAAAACATAGTTAACATTAGCTACAGTTACTTTAGGATTTGAATGACATGTCACTGTTACAGTTTATTTCTAAAGCTAATATTTGGTCACCTTAGGATCAAAAAACAGTTCCCAAGGCAGGTGTTGTGTAAGAGTGCTGGGGAGCCAACAGGTCTCACACCAGGCACATGTGAGATTCCGCCCCTCCCGCAAATGCCCATATATAGGATACAATATTGTATCATGTTTCCATAAAATATTGTTACACATCTGAGGTAGCAGAGTTTGGGGGTGCAAAGGCACCCATAACTGCTAGAGTCTGTGAATGTTAGAAATTAATAAATTGCAGAATTTAGTAAAATGAGTATTGAAGGGAAGATGCCAGGGCCTCACCTGAGAAAGAAGTCATTAAGAATAACAAAATGTGTTGGAAGCAAGTCATCAATGACAGGAGGCTCTTCCGGTGGGAGGAGGAGGTTGCCAAGGAGGCAGGGGTCATGATGTCACACAGGAAAAAATGTGTCCTTTTGAAATTTAGAAGTTGGGGAAGAAGGAGGAGAGCTCTCGTGAGTTGCTGTGAAGGCCAGAACCATCAGTGGTGGACCTTGGAGTCTCAGATTTCAGCAGTACCCTGTGTGATGCCAAAATTCAGGGACCCCTCTCCTCTCGCCTTCCATTCTATACTATAGTTGCAGCACCCCTGAGGCTCTGCTGAGGCTCCAATGCGACCGAACTGGTCCTGCTCCTCTAAATCTGCCTCTGTAACCATTTGGGCAGGCTGGGAGAGAGGCACAGAGGTGTATGGGAAACCACTGCTGAGCTGTTGTGAAGGACAGGTTCCTGCTGAGATGTGAATTCTACGAAATCTCTTTTCCATTGAAAGCTTCTTGTACAAATATGTGTCAATAAATCATATTTCAAAGACACTGCAGACTCCTCCACACCACATTCCCCCAAAGGAACCCAGGCCCCTTGGAATCTTGTGCACCAACTCAGCAGAGATTGGGGTGGCCAGTACCAATCTTACAGTTGCAGTGCCTAAAACTAACTTGGATGAAACTCCCAATAAAATCAGTGGGACTTACTTCTGAGTAAGCTTAGTTACAATCAGTTATATATTTAGCTTGCAGTTATGCATGCTGAAATTCGTAATTTGTTTTGCTAAAATAGCTTGCAGCCTCAAAATGTATGTGAAGAATATAAGCCAGGATGGGGTACTTGTGGTTCTCCAGATATTTTGGACTCAGAAGACCCATTAGCTCTGCACAGCTTGGCCATCAGGGATGGTAAGTACCACCAGCAACTGGACAGCCACAGGTTCTTCATGGCTGGCCTAAACAATGTGACCATGAAATGTGGTTATTGTGCTTAGGGCCCCTTTCAACCTTCGAAGTTTGACAGCTGCAAGGGAAATGGGGGATGAATCACTCTTGCATGTTTCTTCCTACTACTAGGGTTTGCTGTTGTTGGAAACAGGTGGCTAGGCTGTGCTCTGAGCACAACTATCAATTCTTATGTTTTTCTCTTTCTTACCACTGCAGCTCAGTCTCTGCTAATGGTTCTCTGTTCACCTTGCGTGAACTGGTTTTGCAGACTGTGTGCAGCCAGACGCTAAAGGGAATTCGCTTGGTGGTTCCCAGGCTGGTTTACAAAATTAAGATATCAATCAAGCAATCTCAGCTATGAAACTCACTGGGTGTCCTTGGGCCAGTCACTAAGTCAGTCTAACCAACCTCACAGGGTTGTTGTGAGGAGAAAATGGGGATGACAAGTATGTACATCACCTTGAAGGAAAGGTGGGATATAATTGTAGTAAGTAAATAAATAATGAAGCCACAGCACTCTAGTTCTGAGTTAAATCAACATGCAAAGATGAGTGTGCTAGCTCTGTCTCCTTTTTAAAAAACCAAAAACCAAAACCCTAATTTTGGTTCCCTGTGCAGCATGGAACTCTGATTTTCCAGGATTGTAAATTGTACAGGGAACTCGCACAAGAAGAACAGACTCCTTGCTGAAGATGGTATTCCTCCAACTCATGTAGGATGATGGGGATGGTTTGTTTTTATTGTGTGAAGTAGGAAGGACTATTACAGGCATCAGTGAAAGCCACAGTTCAAGCAACTAAGTGAAGCATAATTTCCTGGTAAGAAATTAGCCCATAGTATGATCTGTTATAATGGCAATACTTACCTTTAGCATGAGTCATCCTTTATAGCTTGCACCTGGTGTTTCATAAGCAAAGAGATAGTATCGGTTTTGTCCCAAAATGATTGCAAAATGTGGACTTTTTTGAGGTGATGATATCTTAAACAGCATCTCTGCGTGCAAGCTGCCTTATAGATACCTGCCTCATTGAACTTACACCCAATACCAACATGGTATAGTGGTTAGAGTCTGGGTTTAAATTCCAGCTATGAAGCTCACCTTGGTCCAGTCATTGTCTTCTGACATAAGTCACCTCACAGGGTTGTTGTGAAGATAAAGTGAGGAGGGGGAGAATAATGTATACCACCTTGAGATCCTTGGAGCAAGTGAGGGATATACAGAATTGCAGTGCATGTGAAGGAGGTGCTGCCGCATCCAACAAGTTGCACTGGAGCCCTGTTGTCTCACATGAAACACTCCAAATTTAATAAATAATAATAATAACCAGGGCTCTAAAATGGCTTTTGTGGAACTTTGTTTTCAAATAACACCATTTGCTTATATTGTCAGGAGGCATATGAAAATACTACTAGATCAGTGGTGATAGTATACATATGTTGGCAGCAAGCTGCAGAAGACGTTTGTTTAATGAACAGTGCAGCCATAATATTAATAAAATGAAGCAAATCAGTTCACACCTATGCACATAAAACAAAACAATACCAGATAAGCTGGAGCAGGACCAAACTTTGCATGCTTCCATGCCAGAATCTCCTGGGATTCTTTTCATCAGGCAGATGATGGTGAATGATCTTGTGATATGGAGGGGCCCCATCCACCTGGTGCTTCAGCTGCCCCCTCCCCCATTTCACATAATGGTTTTTGGATCCTGAGTGTCTCTTGAACACATGCACTTGCAGCTGTAAAGCAGAGGAGGGTTTCACTGATAGCTCCTTCCCGCTGCAGCCTCTTTCTTGCACCCTTGAAAATCTGCTCTTGGGCATTGAGAGGACTCTCTGGAACAGTGTGAGAATAGTGCAGGGACAGGTGGGAATTGAAGATTTAATGAAACTCACATTCATTCTCCCCCTTCTGCCATTGGGAGCCCTATTCTGGACCGAAAGCTGGTCTACACACAGAAGGGCCATAGGATCCCAGCATATGCATTCAATTCTCCACTTCATGAAACCTCAAAAGAGTCAGTTTCTAGCTAGATGCCTGGGAAACTTATAGGCAAAGGTGATTTGGGTGCAACCTGCTATATACTGTCAAACCCCAATAAGTATGCAAAGAACACCAAGTTAATTTGGTACAGTTTTGTATTCGATACTGTTTTATAAAGGTTTTGCAAACAAAAAACAAAAAAAAACCCTGTATGTTTCTTTCTTTTCTGATGATCATTGATTTGGAAGAAATGAAACTGAATGGATTTTTTTTTTAAGTTAAAATAATCTTCACAATAATAAAAGCAAGAGAGCTTTGATTATGTGGCAGAAGACAATTTTTAAAAGCAATAATTACCTGCATTGTAACAATAAATGTTTGTCTTTATGATTTTACAGCCATGCAACTCTTAATTCCCATCTGAAATGTGTTTTATTCGTTCTAAACAAAATTGAATGGCTTTGCATACCTTCAGGAAGACAGCCTTGTAGATAAAACATGTGCTGCCAATTCTCAGTTAATTGCTTCAGTCTCCAGCATACTATTTGTGCACTTACACTCCTTTTCAAAAGGCTACTATGGGAAATAGGTGAATGGCCATGTCTTTGTTACGAGACTGCAGAGATACTGTGGTAGCTCAAAAATGCAAAGGCCAGGAAAATATGAAGATAAGGAAGAGAGATCAAACTCTTTATCATAGAATCACAGAATTGTAGGGTTGGAAGGGACCTCGAGGATCGTTTAGCCTAACCCCTTGTAGTGCAAGATTTTCAACTTTGGAGTACATTGATTTGCGGGTACCATTTAGTAAAGGGAATGCCCTGGTCATGTGATTTTGATAATCAGAACCAGTTACAATTTTTAAGGGGGACAGGTGATTGGACAGCATACCCTAATATTATTCATTTCAGTCATACCTGTGGACCACACTCAGGGCCGGATTTAGGTTTGATGAGGCCCTAAGCTACTGAAGGTTATGGGGCCCTTTATATGTCTAGCTGTCCTTTGTCAACAACAAATTGTTGTTGCCAATTACTTACATCATAGGAGCCTACACAACACAATAATAATATTAATATTATTGTTGTTGTTGTTATTATTATTAATAATAATAATAATTTATTTATACCCCGCCCATCTGGCTAGGCTTCCCCAGCCACTCTGGACGGCTTTCCAATCAAGTGTTAAAAACAATACAGCATTAAATATTAAAAACTTCCCTAAAGAGGGCTGCCTTCAGATGTCTTTTAAAGAGAAGATAGCTGCTTATTTCCTTCACATCTGAAGGGAGGGCGTTCCACAGGTTGGGCGCCACTACCGAGAAGACCCTCTGCCTGGTTCTCTGTAACCTCACTTCTCACAATGAGGGAACCGCCAGAAGGCCCTTGGCGCTGGATCTCAGTGTCCGGGCTGAACGATGGGGGTGGAGACGCTCCTTCAGGTATACAGGTATACAGGACCGAGGCCAAAACACTGTTGCTGTATGTAGGTTTTATTTTATTTGTTTTTTTATCTTATATTTTGGAAATGTACATCTAGGTTTTTTCCCCTTTAAATTTTTTGTGGGCCCCCAAGAGAGTGGAGCCCTAAGCTATAGCTTGTTTAGCTTATACAGTCATACCTCGGGTTGAATGTGCTTCAGGATGAGCATGTTCGAGTTGTGCTCCGCAGCAACCCGGAAGTAATGGAGCGCGTTACTTCCGGCTTCCGCCACTTGTGCATGTGCAGATGCTCAAAATGAAGTCACACACATGCGCAGAAGCGCCAAAACATGGCACGTGCAGATGCGCAGACACGGGTTACGTTTGCTTCTAGATGTGAACGGGGCTCCGGAACAGATCCCATTTGCATCTACAGGTACCACTGTACGTAAATCCCGCACTGACCACACTGCAGGGAATCACCCTCAGGGCTGAGCTATCTTTTAAAAGCTCAACTTTTTTTCTCCTTTAAAGTTAAGACGTACACTAAAAAATCTGTTGCTCATTCTCGTGCACCAACCTTTTAAAATTCCTTTCGGCAGGTTTGGTGGAAGTGAACGCAGCACAGTGCTGGTCTTCTGCCAGAAGGAATCCAAGCCAAATCCTGTGATCTGTCTTCCACTGTATTTCTCATGCAGGGTTTAGTGAGGCATCATTGACATCAGTAGGAAACGGCAGAGAGCATGAAAGAAAATGTGTTCCTTTCCCCCCCAAAGTTAGTTGCTCTGCTGTTGCAGTTTAGTCAGGAAATCGAGGGAAGCTGGTTGCAAGCCAAGATGGCAACACATGTCAATCCACTGGAGAGGAAAGAGAATAATGAAGAGGTTTGAGTAATGTCTTTACTTTCAAACTAGTGATGGTTCTTCTTGAGCTAGATTAGCCATCATTTCAGCCTATAATCCTTTTGCAGCATTTGAAAGTGACCTTCAGCTGTTAGGGATTTATTTATTTTTTTGCCAAAATAATTCAGATTTTGAATCTTCAGTTTAAGATAGCATATCACATATTACCTTCATATGCTCCTTATGACAGTAGGGACTAACATCGAAATTCAGTTGAATAACGTAAGCACCAACATTTGCTTTTGAATTATTCTTTGGGACTGGACACTAAGGGAAGAAATAACAGTGGTTCATATATTACGTTTGTGCTTGGTATGTTAAAGCCTGCACGCATACAGTAAAAAATATATGAGGCAAATTGTAATGACTTTCCAGATACCACAATAGTAGCTTCACAAACTCTATGAGCTTTTATGTGGTTCCAGTGCAGAAGTATAGCAAGGCGATAAGTAATATGTGCAGATTTAAATCACTCAAATGGTTCTGAAGCAATTTAAGTATGTGGTTGTTTAAACCTGAGTATTTATGTATTTTAAAATTCCACATGATGATGATGATGATAATGATAATAATAATATCTCTATCAATAAATATATTAGACACCCTACTCCTATCTCTGCACACATTTACTGGCCTGGTCATAATGCTAGCTACTCTGTACACCTAACATCTTCTGGATCATTGTTACGTAAAAGAGCATACCATGGAAGATGAATGGATAAGAGAAGCACTTACGAACACAGGCTTAAGGAGACAGTAAAAGACAGTCTCACAAAAGGTTGGAATTCCAGGTAAGGAGCATAATATGATGTAACATACATACAGGTGCACTGGAAAGGCCAAAATCTCTACCTGAACTCTCACAAAAAAAAAAACACCAAAACAGGTT
Source organism: Podarcis bocagei (assembly GCF_964188305.1). Lineage (NCBI taxonomy): Eukaryota > Metazoa > Chordata > Lepidosauria > Squamata > Lacertidae > Podarcis > Podarcis bocagei. Next base: position 93,044,173 of record NC_138125.1, on the reverse strand, counting down.
ACTATTAATGTCTGTGTAATCTGAAGGATGGTTCTTATTAGCAAATTGCAGCCGCCATTGTTAATTATTATCTGGTTCTAAGAGCCACAGAAGCATTCAGTGTTCCAGTAGATCTGGTTCCCATATGTCTGTCAGTCAGATCAATTGCTGCAACATCGGAGTGATTAAGTCAGTCCTGCATATTTTTGTGGCAGTGCACAAAACTGGGTGTGTCGATTAGTCAAGAGCTACAGAGAGCTGTTTCCATTTTTGCATTTATTGCCTCTGATGAGAAATACCAAACTTATGCTAGTTTACTCAGAGGTGAGCTTTGCTGGGCTTCACTGGATTATTCATTTCTGACTTCAGCGTCGCACACTTCACTTTGTACTAAAGACAGCTGAAGAGAAATAAAAGCTTTCCTCCAAGCCATACATACAACCAGATGAAAAAAGGGTGTAGAATACTTCCATTAGTTTTTATCACATAATATACTGTCCCTTCCTGTTGTTCTAATATTACATAGAATGGGGAGGATACTTTTTATAACCATGGAAAAGATGCAGGAAACAGGAGAGAAGGACAGAAGACTGGAAAGGATTCAGGAGTTGATGCTGACTGGATAAAATGTGAGTGGGGAAGCCGGAGTTTGATCCCCCTTTGCTTGAGTCTGTAGAGCACATGAATAAAATCCAAGCTTCAGTTCCTGACCTCTCCCATGAAGATTCTTGGGTAGCAGGGCTGGGGAAAATCTCTTCCTGAAACAGAGGAGAAAGGATTAAACTACATATACCAACTGTCTGATTACTACAAGGTCACTTATTCTGCTGTGTACAACAACGGCCAGATGCTTGGAACAAATTAGCTGTTATAAATTTCATGATACTACTGAGAGGAGGTCTTATGGAAGTCTATTGTATGCCAGTCTCAAACGTGTGGAATAATCCACCAAGAAGACCCATTTCTCCATATCTGTAACTACAATGGAATGTGACATTCCTCAGTTCAAAGGATTTACTCATTCAGCCACTCCTGTACCCATATCAGAAAGCAACCTACATATGACTAAGTGTAGGCTGCATTCAATGAAATCTCCTGTGTCATTAGCATTATACAAATGATCAAGGAAAACTATGTTCTCTAGTGTTGCATAATTTTGCCTACACTGCCACTTAGGGAAATGTTTCAGGGTGTGGCCTTGCTGGAGATTTTCAGGAGATATGGTAAGTGCTTTGTGCTTTAGAAAAACATATTTGGATTCCAGTGTTCTTCGGCGGAGACTTTTTGCCCCCCTGTGTAGCATTTCTGCATGTATAATGACACAATATTTAGTGCACGGTCTAAAGGTGATCACAGTTGAATGGCCATTTCTTTGGTTATAGTACAGGAAGGGTCACCAGTCCTTTTTGTAGAGATGCTGTCGTGGCCCAGAGTCTGGTCCAGATTCCAAATGCAAAGCTCAGTAGTGGTTGGAGGGGGAGATGCAGGGGAGATCAAACTATTATTGGGGATACGGTTTTATGCACAGGTGCTTTTTGGTAAAGGGGAACCAGTTGCAACATTGCAAAGAACAAGTAAAGAGGAGGGAATCCTCCCCTCCCTTCTAATTCCTTGTACTCATAACTGAGGATCAAACATCCAGTGATGTTCCTTGGAGCTGATGTTACTTCAAGTAGCCTATTTGAATAAATACAGTGGTACCTTGGGTTACAGATGATTCAGGTTACAGACTCCGCTAACCCAGAAATAGTACCTCGGGTTAAGAACTTTGCTTCAGGATGAGAACAGAAATCGTGCTCTGGCAGTGTGGCGGCAGCAGGAGGCCCCATTAGCTAAAGTGGTGCTTCAGGTTAAGAACAGTTTCAGGTTAAGATCGGACCTCCGGAACGAATTAAGTTCTTAACCTGAGGTACCACTGTACTGTATTTGAGTAAATATTTTATTTGCTATACTCTCATTTCTCTACATAAGAAAGTTATTGTGGGTGAAAGCTGTGGTACCTTAGAGATAATTGCCACGATTGTTAAGTTGTACAGCAGAAGCCATAAGGCGATTGTGGGCCATCTTTTGAGACGTTTGTTTCACGGAGCTGAAAGCGCTGCTCTATTAAATGGAGCAGAGAACAAATGCTTTATTGGCTACTGGGCAGATGCTGCTTTGGCAGGCCTTCAATATTTGGCTAAATTTGCTCAGGGTGCCATCAGATGTAGCCTTCCCCATGCAATCACACTGGGAGATTCAGTTCTTTTAGAGCAGCATTCACAAGACTTATGGTGACTTATAGTTACGTGAATGAATTATTTTGGCCGCTATAGCCTGAACTCTGTGGGGATGCAGAATGAACTAAGGACTAGTTGATTTCTACTGGGTGGCCAAGTATGGGGGGGGGGGGTGAAGGGCATTCTGCATATGTTCTAATTCTTCAGTGTTTCTGTGTTTCATCTTTCCCCTTATATCCAGGACCTTATATCCAGGTCCTGCTGGGGGCAGGACTCTCTTCCTGCTCTTATTATGAGGAGGTCATCTGCACACCAGGGTGGTAGACTGCAAACTTAAATGTGGCAACCAGCCCCCTCTGCCTTTAATAATTACATAGGCTGCAGAGGCACTTGCCCAATATGTACTTTTCCGTGCATGCATTAAAGGCACAGGAAACCTGTCCCCCACAAAAAGCCTTCCAGGCTTCACCTGTCTGCCAGCAAGTATCTGATGTGTGCTATCCCATCTTCACACCCAAATTACACATCATTTGGTTTCTGGAGGTCATGACTCAAAGGGCAGTTTGTTTCACTCTGATGGCTGGGAATCAGTGAACCTGCCCTGTGTTGTGTAAAAGGGGATGCAAGTGCCTCAGGGGGCTTGGAATGGAATATATAGGATTTTCTCCTGAACTAATTTTTAAGAACTAACCTCGCTTAGTATTGACTGCAAAACCTCTGATGTGCTCTGTGAGCTTTAGAGTGCCATGGGCAGGGTGGGAGTGGAGTCAGAGAAATCATTACGAATGAACGTGTACCTGCTAACCAATTGAACACAGTTCTAATTGGCAGGGAGCTGACAGGAACCCAATGCTCACCCCTTTATGGGAGACACATAGGTACAGTTTTGTCCTGTATAAGGAAATTAAGCATTCTTAACAGATGTGGTATTAGTCTCTGTCATCTATGGCAAATGCTTACGATTCCCCCCACCTTACAGTATATGCTGTCTGTAATAAGCAATGAATGGAAAGAGCAGCAAGGACTCAATTTTTAAAATGAAAAACAAAATACTATTATATATCTTGCCTAAAGACACTATTATCACAATAGTCTTGATTTTGTTGGCTGGATTTTGCAACAGCAAAAATGGAGGAAGAAATCTGCATGAACCCATTTGTTTGGTGAAGTCTCACCTCTAAGGGCTGGTTCTCATGACACGTTTTGTTCTGTATTCTAATTTGAATACTTGAGTACAAAAATAATTGCCTTGTGGATCAAATAGGAAAGCTGCATGAGTGCACTTTTAGCCCTGCTGTACACAATACTTGAATGATGGTTGCTCATGAGTATGGGGGGGGGGCATGGGTGATGCTGTGGTCTAAACCACTGAGCCTCTTGGGCTTGCTGATTGGAAGGTCAGCGGTTCGAATCCCCGTGATGGAATGAACTCCCATTGCTCTGGCCCAGCTCCTGCCTACCTAGCAGTCTGAAAGCACGCCAGTGCAAGTAGATAAATGGGTACCACAGTAGTGGGAAGGTAAACGGCATTTCCGTGCACTCTGGTTTCCATCACGGTGTCCCGTTGCACCAGAAGCGGTTTAGTCATGCTGGTCACATCACCCGGAAAGCTGTATGTGGACAAACACCGACTCACTTGGCCTGAAAGTGAGATGAACCCCATAGTCGCCTTTGACTGGACTCAACTGTCCAGGGGTCCTTTACCTTTACCTATGAGTACAGTACTCATATTCATACTTAAGGACAAAAACAACGTACCCCAAAACAAGGTTGATGCGGGCAAACATTTACTGTACCAGAATTTACTACAGTGTGAAGGACTATGTCAAAACTTTTAAAAAGTCCAAGTATGCCATGTCTAACAGATTACCCCTGTCCATATGTTTACTGACACTCTCAGAAATCTTTAACAAGATTTATTATTCTATATTAGTAGTGAGCAACATGTAGCCTTCCAGATGATAGTGGACAGCCATTATCCTCACCATTGGCCATAGTGGCTGGGGCTGATTGATTCAGAGGCCAACAGCTGGAGGTTCACAGGCTGTCAACCCCTGTTCTGTATGCTTGATAATTTCATCTTTAATAATATATTCCATCAATTTAAGCAGAGTATATTAAGCTAATCAGCCTTGTAATTTCCTGGACCCCCTTTTAAAAACTGATATTCAATTGGCTGCTTTCCAGTCCTCTAGTACAGAGACCAACCTTAGGGACAAGTTACCTGCTTTTCTTAGAAGATCAGTAATTTCACACTTGGATTCCTTGGGTGGATTCCATCTGGACCTGATGTTAATTTTAAGTCTGTCAATAAGGTCTAGCTCACCATCTCTTTTCACCACCATTTACCTTAGTTCTTTAGGGTCCCTTACGGAGAAAGTCAGTTCAGGCATAGATATCCGCCCTAGATATTCTGTAGTAAAGACAGATGCAAATAATTCATTCAACTCCCCCCCCCCCCTCCCCGACCCATTTTCTTATCCTCCTTATTTCGTGATTACAATTACACAATGGTCAGTTACTACTTGAAAAATGTTTGCCTGTGCCCACTCTCAGTTGCACAAAATTCTGAGGTTGCATCTTTACAAACACAAAGTTTCACTCTGAGGATAATTGCTGGCTTCCATTTGTCTGAAATGATACTGGTGTGCACCTTCAGGGGTGAAGTCAAACCACTGTAGAATCACAAAGAACAAAACATCAGCTGGGGTGGTGGGTGCAAGCCCTATGTAGTATACTGCATAGTATACCTATGTAGTAATATTACATTTTGGATTGGGTGATTGCAGAATTCCAGATTCATTGGGCAGAATTACCCAAGTCTATATATAACATGTCATTTCCTAGCTTTGATCTTACTCTTAGTGGAGTGTGTTGGGAAGTCATTAAAACTGCATGTAGTGGCATGGTTACACACACACACTGTTTCAACTGATGAGACATCACCACCACTCAAAAAAATCTCTAAAATGAAGTGATTGAATAGAAGGCACTAGTGCAAAAGACATTCACTTAGAATTTAAGAATTCTGAGCACAGGGATTTGAGTATGACAGCTGAACGGAGCTCACAGTCCTTCCATACAAAAAACCACCTGTGGTTACCCGCCCACCCAGATTTCTTCATTTCACAGTATATCAAGGTGGGGTGGGTGAGTCATTTTGTTGCAGCCATTGTTAAAACAAGTGGGAGTCCTAAAGCATTGCTGATCTACTTCAGGTCACAGTGAGATCTACCAGCAGATGCCAATCTCCCTTCCACTCTTCTAGATCTGGACAGGCCAAAAAAGGTTTTGTAGCAGCAGTTACATGACTACTTGGACAGGACTCCCCTTGAATTAAATGGTCTGGATATTTTAGCACGGTGCTCCAAATTCTAAGCCCTGTTACTTGTGACAACTAAATCCAGTGGATTTCAAATAAACATATTTTAAAATGTGCCTTTGGAATGCAGCCTAAATATTTTTGCACCATAAATAATTCCAGTACTCTTAAAAAAAAAAAAGTTTGTATGGGGTGTGCATCCCGTGAATTTATGATGGGTGGCAGCAAATGCCAACCACCACCTGACTTTGTGTCAGGCCATGATGAGTTGCCTCTTACTCAGAGAGTAGAGTGGCTACTACAGCAGCCTGACCAAATGGTTGCTGATGTGGATTTTGCTGCAGCTGTTGTCCTTTGTCTGCTTTCTTCTATCATGTCATCACTGAGGGTGCCAACTGGCAGCAGTACCCTGGGAAAGCACACCAGTGCCTATGAAAATACAATGGCCTAGTCGTTCCGAATCGGTGGTTTATGCCAACAAGATTTCACCTCTCTGCTGCAACAGAGACCGCCAGGACAAATGCAATGGCCTGGGATGTGCAACACGGACCAAATGAGCAAACAGGAGCCTGCCATTCTGTGCAAGGGGAGGGGTATGGATGTAGAGGTCACCAATCCTTTTCTTATGACCCAGGAGCCACTTCACAGCCACTTTGAGGTAGAGGCATCAAATAGGGTCCTAAAAAAAGATTAGGTTTGGCTGTATTCTTGTTTGTTTCTTTTATTTATTTGTGACTTAGCCCCACTGTGCTCATAGAAATTGCAAATGAAAATAAAATGAAGGGGCGGCAAGCACTTTGGAGGCTAAGTTTTGGATTCCAGATATAATTGTTAATTTGGAGAACTATATTTTATCCTGTAAAGAATGAAAAGGAAGTTAACATACTAGGTTTCTTTTAATTGTTATTGTTACTGCTTTTAAATCAGCTTGTCCTCTTCCTGTCCCTGTCCCTCAATTGTTTTTTTTAAAAAATATTGCAAGCCTTTGGCAAGAAATATGCTTTGTATGTGCATTTGACAATAAAGTGTTACATTCAAAAATGGGATATTTTGTTAGATAACATCATTGCCGAAAGGAATTGACTGTTATAATGGATGATAAACTGTTTGTGATTCAGCAGTGTAGTATAACTATATCATGGACATGCATAGCATATGTAGATATATACTATCAAAACCCATTTTCTATTCCCATGTTCTAGGACAAGTGCAGACAAACTGAAGAAAATTCTAAAGCGACTGGCAAAGATGGCAGAAGGTTTTGCAAGCGCATCAATGGAAGACAAGTCCAAGACATCACCTTTGTTTAGTTTGAAAAGAAGCTCAGGACTTCCGGGTTGACGCGATCTGGAAATGGCGGATTCCCTCCGAGCTGCGGAGGGAATCGGCTCTACCGAGGACGGGTCTTTGCCGCGCCGGCGACGCGGGGACCCTTAAAAACCGCAGGCGCGGATGCCTGCGGACTGAAGACTCGGCGGGTGCCTTAAGCGCCCCCCTGATCCACGAAGAGCCTTTTTAAAAGCTGCGGAGAGGATACGGGGGTGGCGTGGCACTGAGAGTCGATCGCTACCTCGGTGGAGCGAAGCCGCGAGCCATGACCAGAGAGCGCTGACTTCCTTCCTTGAAAATTTGGACTGAAAGAATCACCCGTGAGTAAGACGGATTGGGACTTTAAAAAAATTTACCCTGAATTGGAGACGACCGGGGGGTGTGCTAAAAGGAAGTCCGCACCCCCCCCCTTGCAGACGATCTAAGCAACGACATAAGAGCTAAGCTGGAGAGCCTACCCTTGGTGGGGTGAGTTAAAAAGGACACTAACTTTCAAGATTTGGCTAAAGGAAATTTTGGGCTGGAGAGTGGAGTTTTGGAAACCTTCTTTTTGTTTTAAACAACCCCCCCTCCCGGGCTCGGGAAAGTCCTGCCTTTGTGCCTGTGTAAGAGCTGCGGAGTTTGACAGCTGTCAAAGCTGTCAAACGGGCGGTTTAAAGTGGAAAAATCGCTATTTAGGATCCCTCTGGACTAAGACGAGTTATAATTGAGCCAAAATTGTTGGAAACAAAGTAATAATAATTTGTTAAAGGACTGTTGGAGAAAAGACTAATAAGTAACCAGATTCCTCTAGGGGGAATTCTGTGAAACTACAATGGATACAATGGCTGTGGAAGGAAAGTTACTAGTGGAAATCGAAAGGATGTTTCAATTGGTGGGAACCTTACAAGAGCAGAGCTTGGCCATGAATAAACAACTTGTGACTATGACCTTGGGAACAGGCAACTCTGCTCTCTGTATTGAGGACCTGAATGAGAAAGAATCCACAGCTGAATGGGAAACAATATCTACAGAGGTGGAAGAGACTAAACAACAAGAAAAAGAAGAAGTAACCTTGGGAAGTAACAACCAAAAGCTGACATCTGTGGAACACAAGCAAGGAGACGCTGGGAACTTATCTACCACAAGTCTGCGAAAGACACAGAAGAAGAAGGAGGAGGTCCCGGGACAATATGGAATACAGGAACTTAAAACAAAGAAATATGACGGGGGCCTCCGTTTGGACTTTGATTCTGAAGATACAGGCTTTGTGGAAACTTTTCAGCAGTTACTTTCAAATCTCCTTGTGGGAAGAGAATACACTTTGATGGTGAAAGAACTTTTTCCAGACTCGACGACTGACATAAAGGACTACCAACAAGACAGGCGGAGAGGGACTGAAATAGACTTGAAAGCCTCGGACGTGAGGAACCCAGGCTGAGAATCTCGAATTTGGATTTCTATTGGGAAGGGACAAAAACCGGGGATGGGAGGGAGGGAAGAGGAGATTCTTAAAAACTCTTAAGACTTTTAGGTTTGGTTAATATGACTCTTAATTAAGACAAAATGAAAATCGATGGAAGAGAACTTAAGTCCAACTTAGGAAAATCAATTTTTATTATAAAAGAGGTAATAAGATGAATAAGATGGTTAAGAGGAGAAACACCAACTTGCTGATATAATCTTGGGAACTAGGATGCACGAGGGGGGGTGGGGGGAAGTCAGGGAACAAGGTTATGAAATGGGGATTTGCTGATTTTATACATGTTTTTGTTTCGTGTCTTTTCTTTGTGTGTGTTTTGTTTTTATAAAAGCAGAAAACCAAATAAAAATTTTTATAAAAAAAAATGAAAAGAAGCTCAAGAAAGGACACAGTAGATATTAAAATGTCACAAACAATATGGATGCAGAAATTGTCCGCTATTTTATTGGAGACAGTAGTACAAGCAAGCAGAGAGTTACTGTAATTCAGGCTTCCTTAAACTCAGCCCTCCAGATGTTTTTGGCCTACAAGTCCCATGATCCCTAGCTAGCAGGACCAGTGGTCAGGGATGATGGGAATTGTAATCTCAAAACATCTGGAGGGCCGAGTTTGAGGAAAGCTGCTGTAACTGATGCTTGCTTCGTTTTTTTTCCATTCTGGCACCTCTCACAACCAGTTCCTTCATATATTCCTACACTGCCTTCTGGTCTGCTCCCAGCTCCAGAACCAACAATCTGTGCTTTCCTTCAAAACCTTCCCTGGCATCTTCTTTCCCCTCATCTCTCATATCCCAATATGAATGTGCTTGTGACCTTCTGTCCTGGCCCACCCCAGCTAAGAAAGCCAAAAATCTGATATTTAAATCTTTATTGAAAAAAGAAGCACTTACAGCAACTCCCACAGTGCTCTGGACACACATGCCTCTAGCATTAGGCAGCTGTCCCCCAGATATGTGCCCTGCTGTCGTAGCCCCATTGCTGAGCAAGCATGGGTTAGGAGTCTCTGAGGAACCCTTGTCTGAGAGCAGAATTCATATAGTCAGGGGATCCAGAGGTCAGGTTATCCAGATGATCACAGAGACAAGGGACCAGATGGAAAGCAGGAAGGTTGGACCAGGAACCATAGACACTATTTCCAGCATCTGAGTGCTGCTGAGAGCTCTGTTTAAGAAGGCTGGAGCCAGCTGATTCCCATCAGTGCCTTCTTCTCCTGTCCTTGAAAGCTGATCAGCTGCAGTGGAGACATTCCACCTTCTACCCCTTCAGGCTGCTGCTCAGCAGGTGAAATGGACTCCTGGCCCATGACACCTGCAGAGCAGTTGCAGCCACAGTGAGACCCTGCCCTTCTGCCAGCTTATATACTGTCCCCTGTTGGGTTGTATTTCTGCAACCTGAAACTTATTATGCATGGAAGTCGCTGCTGCTCTTCCTGCTTCAAGCCCCTTCTGGTTCTGAGACAACAAGGTGGGGAATCTACTGACCCATCTGTTGCCTGAATAGCCTCTTCTTCTTCTGCCACAGACTGCGTCAGACCTGTCAGTCAGACATGTAGTGCCAGACTAGGAGCTGGGAGACCAGGGTTCAAATCCCCACTCAGTCATGAAGCTCATTAGGTGATGTTGGGCCACCTACCCTACCTCACTGGGTGGTTATGTGAATTAAACGTTGAGCTCCTTGCAGACAATTTGGGATAGAAATGCAATAAATAAATAATAATAATAATTAATGCATTTTCTCCTATTGACTGTTAAGCCTTGCCTCCACTTCTTCTGTTTCATTCCCATGTAGAATTTTAGCTTGTAGACTCACTGCCTTCTCGTACTCTCTATAGAGCATCATTCCCTTGACATCGCCATATATTTAATATACAGGGGAAAACACCAGACCATAAAAGTGATTGGTCAAGGGAATAAATTGGCCACAAGAGTAGGACAGACTCCCCACCCCCACCTCCACTGGAGGCTTTCCATGAGAAGCCAAATAAATCTTTAGGCAACATGGATTTTCTTTAGAAAGCCCTGCTTGGATACAAGAGGCTAAATGAGATTATCTCCCAATATGATTAAGGAGAAATATGGTTCTCTCTCTCTCTCTCTCTCTCTCTCTCTCTCTCTCTCTCTCTCACACACACACACACACACACACACCATACATATATATGAAGCAAACTGGTACCAACTTCTCCCAGGATCAGACTGAACAACACAGGATGTCTAAACAAAGAAATCTAACCATGACCACCACAGATTGAAAAATACATAGTGCGCAGATTCATTAATTGTTCACACACTTGATACCCTAGCCTAATAGAAAAATCAATGGAGGAATCAAGTATTAGGAATACACTGCTCATTCCCCTGTAAGATTAATTACTTGTGTCCCCTTTTAATCTTATCCCCTTCTATTATTCTTTCTGCATTTGCAACAGGTTTTGAAAAACCTACAGAATCCATCAGATGCTGCCATAAGACGATTATTTTTGCTCCCACACAGAAACAAAGGGCTGTGCTTGCTTTCCTTCAACCAGGGAAAATGTTCTGTCAGATGCAATTAGTGGGTCGGGATCTTACAGCATTTTCTTTTTTAACGAAATAGCACAGCCTCGCTAATGGTGCTGGGTGAGATTTGGCACTCAGCATTCATGCAGATGGTCTGGCTGTTAGACCATGATGATGCATTTGTCTGCTGCATTTATAAGCCTTGGAAAAACAAAGCTTCTGCCATCCGTGGCAAAGCCCGCATTGTATTCCTTATGCCATAGTTGGAAAACTTGATGCCGTTTGATCCTAGCACTACGCTGTGGTGCACTATTTTAAGAGTACCTCTAGGAGGCAGTGTGGTCCAGAGAATTCCTTCTGAAAAACAGAAGCTCATCAGGTCGAAGAGCCAGGACTCAGCAAAGTGCTTAGTTTGTAAGGCCAAAACTGGGGAGACACACTGAAAATCTGTGATTGGATTCTAGATGGAGGGAAATGGCTTGGTGGGGAGGAAGGTTAAACCCATTCTCCAAATGCCATGGTTCCAATCTCATTCATTTTCCCACCTGATGACTTGAAGAGAAGAGAAGAAGAAGAGTTTGGATTTGATATCCCACTTTATCACTACCCTAAAGGTAAAGGTAAAGGGACCCCTGACCATTAGGTCCAGTTGTGACCGACTCTGGGGTTGCGGCGCTCATCTTGCTTTATTGGCTGAGGGAGCCGGCGTACAGCTTCCAGGTCATGTGGCCAGCATGACTAAGCAGCTTTTGGCGAACCAGAGCAGCGCACGGAAACGCCGTTTACCTTCCCACCGGAGCAGTACCTATTTATCTACTTGCATTTGATGTGCTTTCGAACTGCTAGGTTGGCAGGAGCAGGGACCGAGCAACAGGAGCTCACCCCTTCACGGGGATTCGAACCGCTGACCTTCTGACCCGCAAGTCCTATACTCTGTGGTTTAACCCACAGTGCCACCCGCGTCCCAAAGGACTACCTACCCTAAGGAGTCTCAAAGCGGCTCACAATCTCCTTTCCCTTCCTCCCCCACAACAAACACTCTGTGAGGTGAGTGAGTATGAGAGACTTCAAAGAAGTGTGACTAGCCCAAGGTCACCCAGCAGCTGCATGTGGAGGAGCAGGGAAGCGAACCCGGTTCACCAGATTACGAGTCCACCGCTCTTAACCATTACACCACACTGGCTTGGAGAGTGTTAACCCCTCACCCAATTCTGTGGCTCCTATCTAATTTACCCCCCTTTTTCCAAAAAGAAAGAGAAAGAAATTAAAGGGATGGAGGTGCAGAACATGGCTCTGTAGGATGTCCTTGGATTTGGCCTATGGTGCTGTAGCATAGCTGGAATTCCTCCAAGGAATGAGTGGGATGCCTGTTTATGATTCAGAGATGAAGGGAAAGCACTGGCAAGACGCAGCATTTGATGAACTGAGTCTGCCCATGTATCTTGAATCAAAGGATCAGTAGGATTACCTACTCTGTCACTTTCAATAAGCTCTTGGGAAGGAAACTAAAACCAGACCCCCTTTTACTTGAATAAAATGACAAATAAAATTTCGAATAAAAATTTAAACTGAGTTTTTAAAATGTAAACCAAGTGGTACTATTATTATTATTATTTATTAAAAATGTACACATGGCTTGTTTTAAATCAACTGGATAAAACCCCTGTTAAACCTATGATTATAATTACTTAAAATGAGCAGCTCTCCATCATGCATTGAATTAAAGGCAACTTTATGTGTGTCAGTGAAGGACTACATGGAATTTTTTCTGGACAAGAACTATAACTCTGGCACAATTGGTTTTGTACTATATTGTTAGTGAAGATTTAAAAGTGGGGCCAAGAATTAGGAAGTCACCACAGATTTTGGAATCCAGCTCTTGGTCTTCACAAGAAAGATAATTCACTTTACCCATTTTAGCAAACTGGTACATTTCCATTTTTATAAAACTAAGGGTGAGGAGGGGGGAGAAGCAATTCTAACTCCCCAATTCACTAGTTTGAAGGGGTTAGGAGTGATTAGATGTGTGTCCAGCAGAGAAGAGTTTTGCAAGCACATAGGCATGTCTGCTGCAGAGGCCCCCGGTATACCTGCGGATAGTTCCAAGGGCATAAAGATACAACTGGTGGTGGTTTTTGCAGTAGTAGTTGGTGTTAGGCTGCAAAACAAATCCATTGAATCCAAAGTCCCTTTATTCTTTTTTGGGGGGGGCAAGCTATGTACTCCCTTATCTAGGCTTGGAGCTGTTAGTAAAACTAATTTTCACTGCATTAGAACCAAGGAGTGGAATTTTAAAAATGTGGAGATCAGAGCAGACAATTCACCACTTCACACCCTCCCAATTTCCCTGTGAGCTTTGTAATTTGATACAAATTTGTTTGAATTAGGGACACTTCCTTTTCGTCCTAGAAAAGCCCAGGGTCGCCTTTAGCAGATGTGGCGCCATGGTGCAAATATCCGCCCAGCGCCCACAAATTACCATGGAAGGGGTGTGTGTGCGCGAAGCTGCGCACTGCCAGCCATGGGGGGGTGTGCAACTCTCCCCCATGCCGCTGTGGGAGACCAATCCCCATGGAGGCTTGGGAAGGAAGCTGCACACCTGCCAGCCATATGGTTGGCGGGGCGCAGCTGGCAGGTGTGCAGGTAAAGGGGAGGCCGCTGGCAAAGCCACACAGTTCCCCCACTCTCTGGGATGCCCCTGAGAGGCCAGCACCCTGGCGCAATGCACTGCTAAGCCCTATGGGAAAGACAGCTCTGCATCTGCCCAGTATCTCCCAACCAGCCCATGCGGCTGGAACATTCTGAGTCATTGTTGTCTCTAAAAGAAACAGACACGTGCCATGATCAAAAATGTTGAAATCTGGTTATGTCTCATCAGTCCTATTGTGTTCAGTGGGACTTACTCCCATGAAAGTGTGTCTGGGATTGCATCCTTCGTTTAATGCAATTTTGTACTGTTTTTCTTGGGTGTATCCTGCTTTTAATTAGCATTCTTAATTCACTGCAGCTTGACACAGAGTGAACATACACATTTAAATAAACTATGTATACTGTAAAATCAGTCAAAATACCAATGAACTTATAAAACATGTATACCCTCCTATTATTTGTTTGTTTGTTGCATAAACCATATATATCCCACTTTTTGAGGAACTTCCTCCACAAAGGAGCTTATAATCTCCAGTAAAAAACAAGACCATGTGATAATAAAATATACAAAACATAAAATACAGTTAAGCTAAAAGTTAAAGCAGCACAAAAGTACAAAAATGGTAAATAAAGCATGATTCAGAAAGAAAAACAATATCGTAGGCAGAGTAAATAGTCCATTTAATTGTAAATGAAGTTTTGGTGGTTGAATTAATCATTTAGTATGTATCATTGTTTAAGAAATATGTAGGTAAGTAAAGGACCACTGTGTGGTTAAGTCCTTCCAATCAGCAAGCCCAAGAGGCTCAGCGGTTTAGACCACAGCATCACCCGCATCTCTATTAAGAAATATTTGAAGTACTTATGAGAAAGATTATTTAATTCTTTTTTGTAAAAAAAAGCAAAGGAAGCTGTACAGGTCCATAAGAAAAATACTACAATCCACAGTTGGGCAACATCTTAATAGGATCATCTACAGGTTCCCAAAATAGTAAACACACTTCTGAGCTCTTCAGAATTATCAGGATGGATGGATGGATGTTGCTCAAACCAGGGGGTAGATCGAAGGATGATGTGTGCCAAAAATGGCTTTGTGTTGCATCACCTTAGAACCAAGATGGAGTGAGGGGAAGATTGCAGTGCTGATTTAAATTGGTTTCTGTTCTGCTATAACTACTTTTGTGTTATATCACTTCCTTCAAAGAACACTTTAACTGTACTTGGTAAGCTGCCAAGAATTCTTCTCAGCCCTTTTGTGCCTCCTCCCGCCCCAGTCCAAACTGCAGTTCCCTCAAAGATGGGACAGAAGCAAAAAGGCATTAAAGCAATTTAAGGCTGTGGTGTAGACATACCTGGAGTAGATCATTGTCATACAAGAGTATATGAAGTTGTCTTATATCAAGTTAGATCTGCTCCATTTTATCCACTCACACTGACTGGCAGCAGCTCTCCACCATTTTAGAGAGGGGTAGGGGGTATTTTTTATCCCTACCTAGAGATATCACAATATAGGATTAGGGACCTTTTCCATGCAAAACATCTGCACTACCACTCCCTGAGAGACGTACCCTCCCAGGTGAAGATGCCATCGCATTGCTGCATGTGGTTTGTTTTCAGGCAACTTGAACTAGAATGTCCACCCTCACTCTTGCTCTTCATAAATGTTTTCCCAAAACTGTAGCAAAAATGTTCAGAGGTGAGAAAAGCTATTGCATGTGTGTAAGGGTTTTGATTTTCACAGAAACAATCCCTATATGATCTGAGGTTTACCCTGTGCGCACACACATGGGCACACACATGCCCTTCCACCCATTTATTGTAGGGGACTGATTTCAAAATAAATTATCACTGAAGAGCATGAGGGAAGCCCCTTAATTATATTCCGGTTGGTGAATGGTGCAGCAGATGGAAACCGTCTGAAGATTTGCTTAAAATAGCTGCTTGTTGCCAAACTGTGCCAACTACGGTGCTATGGTGCTTAATTTCCCTCCACCCAGAGAGCAAACTTTTAGGTGGATCATTTGAGCTAAAACCATAGGTGGGCATTCAATCTTTCAGGAAGTTTCCCCGTTGCCATTGGCTGTGTTGACAGAAAGTTGAAATTACTTGGCAAACACAATTCATCCATTGCACATCATTTATGGTACTTAAGAGTTTGTAGGGCACACCCCAAAGCAGCAGGAACTGTTTAAGATTATATCCCCTACTTTTCTGTAACCCATTTACAAGCTGTTCCTGCGTGACTGGGCATCCAATGACACTTTATGCAAACATCTATAATTAGCTATTTACTTTGCTTGCCCATCCCAGTATAAAGTATGAGCATATAACCAAAATAAAAATCATTTGTGTTGTCTGAAGGAGCCTTCTTCAGATCATGCAATCTTGCCTCTAAGAAGCATCCGTAAGAAAGGTAAGTTCTAACCTCCATTTTCTCTCCTTACTAGATTTAGCTCTTCTTATTCAAGACAGGCTGTTAAACTTCGGCACAACGTACAACCTCACTCCCTCTATTGTTCTTTGAAAAGAACATAATTGCCATGTTTAAGATCAATAACATGTTGACTGTCAAAATTATGTCCCAAGTTCTAAAATATAATTGTGGGGTTTATGTGCCACTTTTCAAATTCTTGGAGAAGTTCAAAAACCCCAGCATGCCAGCTAGTCAGAAGAGACCCATATTGGGCATCAAATACAATATATTATGTATATCAATATTATTACAAATAATAGGGACCTTGGGTAGATAGTCCCTAGCCTTAGGATCCTACAACCCAAAGTTAGACAACAGGTAAAGACAATGGAAACAAAGAAACAAGAAGCAAAGATTTAAAGATTTAAGATTTAAAATGAACTGTGTCCATATAAATAGTGCTGCATTCAGAGTATGCAACCATTTTCATTAGATAGTCAGCAGTGATTGGGGAACTAACATCTAGATACTAAGCTCCAGCCTGTGTCTGGCTTACTTAATCGGTTACAATGACAAGGCAAGAGTTTTGGTATCTTTGGCTAAAATTTGGAGCAAGAGCACAGTTAAGTCTTATTGGGAGAAAGGTGGCATGGTATGGTTGTTGATTGCAGTGGATAGCCTCATGTTTTTCTGTTCCACCATGATATCCCATTGAATTGGTGTGAAGGCATCAGTAGCACTTCAGGTTTTACCCTGAGAAAACTAAAACTGGTCTCCAGAAATGTGTTCAGATCTGGAACAATAAATGAATTTATTCATTTCATTCAATACTGCCCTTTATCCAAGGATTACAGGATGGTTTACAATATAAAAGCACTAAAAGACACAACATAGTAACAAACAAAACGATAACACCCACCCCCAATACATTGGCTGCAGAGTTAGACCTATAGCCACTTACCTGGAACTAAGCCCCATAGAACTAAATGGGACATACTTCTGAGCAGAAATGTATAGGAATGCACCTGAAGTTAATTGAACCTAGGTCCTGCTGAAATGAAATGGGTTCGGGACTTTGCTCAACTCCCATTGATTTCAGTGGGAATTAAACACAACAAACTTAATTCAACTACATTTTGGAGTGGTGGTTGCAATGATCATTTTAAAGTTTTCCAAAAGGAATTCTTTTTTTTAGTGCACAGTATACATGTGGCTCCCCCCCCCCCGGCCAAAAAAGCAGTGTCTCCTTCTATTAGCTAAGCCAGTTTTATTATTCTGTTGCCATGTACAGAATTTAGGAAAGAAATTAAATTTTGAATTAGGAAACAGAAATAAACAGGCTTTCAGTCCTAAAGCCAGGCTTTAATCTCAACCAATACATTTGTATAGTTATCAAAGTACAAAGGCTTCATTGGATCTCTGATGCTAAGCAGAAACAATCATTTGCACACAGTAACAGACCACTCTATTTCTAGGCATTCAGGAAAAGTTCCCAGCATTAACAGTTTATTTTATTAATTTTCGGGTTCAAAAAAAAAAAATTCCATCAAATCTCCAAGGGGACCTAAGGATACATGTGATCCTGTACATCTGGGGCTGTGTACACATTACTGCCTTACAATGCAGCAAGGTTGTCCTGTTTCACTGTGTTTGAAACAGCATTTGCACATTGCTGTATGTATCAGAATGGTTCGATGTTTACCCAAGTCTCCCACCTAAGCCCACACTAGTGGGATGTCTTCATCTGATGAGCGGTTCTGAATTTGGTTGAAGTTGGGGTTTTATTGTGGGGGAGGGAGTGCATCAAAACACAGTGCCTCACACACACAAAAAGCTACAGGATAGCTGTAGACTGTGTGCACAAGGCTTCCCAAAACGAGTGGTGGGAGCACATTGGATACAGAGTACATGGAAGTGTGTACATTGATTCTTAACTTTTTCTAATGTCTGTTATTTTCTAGTCCTTTCTACTGATTTCTTTTTAATATTAATTCTACATATTTTAGGCTCTGAGTTATGTTGCAGAAATTGTTATAAGAAGGTATATCTGGAAGTGGTTCACAGAGTACAAAATGCCACTAGATCGCAGAAGATAATGATTTTAATTCCTGCACTGGAAGAGGCCTTTTGTCAGAAGGCAGTCATTTACAGTACAGTGGTACCTCGGGTTAAGTACTTAATTTGTTCCGGAGGTCTGTACTTAATCTGAAACTGTTCTTAACCTGAAGCACCACTTTAGCTAATGGGGCCTCCTGCTGCTGCCGTGCTGCCGGAGCATGATTTCTGTTCTCATCCTGAAGCAAAGTTCTTAACCCGAGGTACTATTTCTGGGTTAGCGGAGTCCGTAACCTGAAGCGTATGTAACACGAGGTACCACTGTAGTTCCCTTAGGAAGATGGCAGTGTTGAACCTATTTGTTCATGGGCTGGTCTTTTTCCTCTCCAGGTTCCCAAGATGCTACTTTACTCTTCTCTTTGTTTCTGCGTTCTCATTTCCATTTCATCATCTTTAACCAAGGATGAGCTGTTATCAAAAATTGCCAATAAACATATGCTGACAACCAAGGACACTGCTTCCCTGATTAATGCTGGAAAAAACGTTTATGAAGGTAACAAAAAGCCCTGAAATGCTACTCAAATGAAATGAAAATGTAAGAAGAGAGGAAATTTGGTAAGGTGCAATTGCTACCTGATGCAGGGATGGAGAACCTGTAGACTCTCCAAAAGTTGTTGGAAAACAACTCCCGTCAGCCCAGTTCATTGGCCATGTTGGCTTGGAAGCTGATGGGAGTTGTAGGCCTAGGCATCTAGAGAAGTCCCCCTTCTACTGCTAATGATCACTGGTGAAACTCATTGCAAATCTCTTCTGGTCTCCTTAGGGCTTAAGGTGTGTCTGCTAAGGGAGGGGTTAAGTAGCAAAGCCCTAATAGAACTGAATTGAGGTCAGCTGGCAATGTTGCTCTCAGATCATTTTAGACTCTGGTCTTAATGGTGGATTTATTACTTCATGTATGTTGTAAGTCAGCCCTCTTGCTCATTCCGCAGAGTGGGGCCCTGGACCTCTTCCTCAAAGTGATGGCGCCACTGCCAGTGAGGGGTATTTACAAGATTTATAAACTGCTCATGTAATAAAAAAATCAGGGCGGGGTACACAGAAAACCAACAACGTATGAAATGTACACCAGAAATAATACAGTTAAAATAACACCAGAAGACTTTCAGCAAGTCATCAATTTAAAAATGCATTCGGAAAAGGCCTTAAGCGTGCTTCTGAAAGAGCAGAGTGTTGGAGCGTGTCTTATCTCAAGTGGTGATATTAAAGGGTCCACAGCACCAGTCCAAAAACTGCTTGTGGGTTTTGTTTCTATGTCTCTGCCTGCAAGGTACTTACAAGGAGTCTGGTTCTTCTGTTTCAGAATACATTGCAAGGGACTGCAGAGCAGCTCACCTCCGTGGCAGGAAGCAAAGCGGCCTGTATGTCATCCGTCCCAAATACTCTCCCTTGCTGGCGGTCTACTGTGACATGGAATATGATGGGGGCGGCTGGACAGTCCTGCACAGAAACAATGTCAACCAAAAGACAGCCTGGTCATACCCATGGCAGTCTTATAAGCATGGCTTTGGGGACCTGGAGGGAAACCACTGGCTCGGCAATGAATACATGCACCTCTTAACCAACCAGAACGCCTTCTCTGTACGATTTGTCATAACTGACAGTCAAGGGCAAACCAAGTATGCTGAATACCAGAGTTTTAAAGTGGATGATGAAGACAGTGGTTATGCTTTGAGGCTAGGGAACTATACAGGGGATGCTGGGGATTCACTGACCACTATAGGCGAATGGGGAACCCATGACAACATGAGGTTTTCTACCGAAGACAAGGATAATGACAGGAGGGCCAGTACAAACTGTGCACTAGATAATGGTGGCGGCTGGTGGTACGATAACTGTTACTCGGCCCTCCTAACAAGCGGCATTCACTGGAGGGGGTTGTGCTCAGAGGCCATGCCCTGTACATCAGCATACATCATGATTCGACCCAATGGGAAAAATTGCAACATACCTCCAAGATATTAATGAATCATTTCCTACCACTATAAGAGGCTTCCTTTTGTTTTAGATCAGCTCCAAAAACCAACCACCAATATGTAGTTTTTATAAGGCCCCAAGATTTAGGACACAGTAGTTCTCCAGGAATTTGTTGTAAACCCTCATTGAAAGGAATGAGAGCTACATAGGAGCACAGGAGCTGTGTTCTTAAGCAACTCCCATTCCTTTCAGTGGGGCTTATCAGGAGAACTTCCCATTGGTATCTGCTTTCTTTTCCACCTACCTGAAACAACTGTTAAACATTTTGGCCAAAATCTAGTCTATGTATCGCAGTGCTGATGTCAAGAGAATTACAATACTCTATTGCACATTTCTGAGTGTGAAAAAGTAGTAGCTTATTTAAAAGAGAAGGCCCATATAGAGCTGAAATGTTTTTATCTCTGTGCTTTTAATGAAAAATACAAAAATTCATTTGTGATTTACAAATACCTGCAATAAAAGAGAGAGAAATGGCTATTGTTTCATTGTTAAATAAACTCTATGCAAGCATAAATGGAGAATGATTTTGAAGTTGTTTCTCAAATGTGATATTAAGAATAGAATCCTTTATACGCACATTTACATGAGTGTAGGTCCTATTGGATTTGCATAAACTTGTATGAGATATTTCTCTTAAAATTAGAGGTGTAAAAATATTCTTGAGGGTTATGGTTTGCCACCTCCTGAACCTGAAAATTATAGATAGTCCAGCCCCTTACTACCTCAGTAGTGCACGATAGCTAGCACCAGAAGGCTTATAGTCTCACATTTTTTATTCATCCTAGTTCTGCCCATCCCACTCGCTTCCTCAATGGCGCTAAAAGTGGTGTGCAATGGCTGTTTCTCCTCTCTCTCCCTTTTTGTCCTCTCAGCAACATCACGAAGTAGGTTAGACTGAGAGATAGTGACTAGCCTAAGATCATCCAGTAAAATTTATAGCTGAGTGGGGATTTCCACCTGGGTCTATACAAACTCCAGTGTGGTCTAAGTGGTTAGATGGTGGGACTAAACTAAACCCCCATTCAACTATGAACCTCACTGTGGGATCCTAGGCCAGTCACTATGTGCATGTGATGTGTGCAGTTGTGGTGGCTGTGCCCATGTTTTGGGCATGCTGGCATATGGGCCCTAAAGGGGTTGTAAAGTGGTAACGCAGCCTTCAGGTCTAAAAATGTTAGCCACTCCTGCATTAAGTTAATGCACTATATGTTAATGCAATATATAATGGCACTTGAGGAAAAACAGACACATTTTCATGCAATGGGGGGGGGGGCTTTCCCAGGAAAATTTCCTCCTGCACCTTCCATAAACCCATGTCAAACTTCCCTGTGCCAAAGAGAACTTTCTGTTCTAGTGATATTGCACAAATGTAAAGAATAGGAGCAATGTGAACTGTCCTACATTGACAGAAGTCATATTGGTATAGTCATTATACAAAATGTGCTCTATCAGCCATGTGTGGTTCATCAATCATGCAAAATTAACTGCTGTCCACGGACCTTTGTTCCTCTTAAGAAACCTTTATCGGACTCTTTCAGTAGCACATTTTTTAACTTAATAGGGGCAGAATTACTGGTATATAGCCAGTCCATAAAAAGAGAGGAAAGTAACTACGTTATATGGGCTCTCTGGCTGAACTTTCACTCTCTTTCCTTCCCCTCATAAACTATGAGCAGGAATCCTGGGTCTGCAGAAGAAAAGTGTAACTTGCTCAGAGTTACAGGGAAATGTTAGCCAGGGCAGGTTTAGCTTCCAGAGTATGAAGAACATTGCCTCTCTACAATGCAAGAATGGGAAAGAGCTGTAGTTCAGTGGGTAGTGTCTCTGCTTTGCATGCAGAATGTCCCAGCGTCAACCCATGGTATCTCTAAGTCATGCTGGGAAAGATTCCTCTCTGAAATCCTGGAGAGCTACTGCCAGTCAGCGTAGAAAATACTGAGCTATATGGACCAGTATTCTGACTCAGTTCCTCCCCTCTGTTGTTATTGTTTAGTCGTTTAGTCATGTCCGACTCTTGTGACCCCACGGACCAGAGCACGCCAGGCACTGCCTCCCGCAGCCTGGCCAAACTCATGCTGGTAGTTTCGAGAACACTGTCCAACCATCTCGTCCTCTCTCATCCCCTTCTCCTTGTGCCCTCTATCTTTCCCAACATCAGGGTTTTTTCCAGGGAGTCTTCTCTTCTCATGAGGTGGCCAAAGTATTGGAGCCTCAGCTTCACGATCTGTCCTTCCAGTGAGCACTCAGGGCTGATTTCCTTCAGAATGGATAGGTTTGATCTTCTTGCAGTCCATGGGACTCTCAAGAGTCTCCTCCAGCACCATAATTCAAAAGCATCAATTCTTCGGCAATCAGCCTTCTTTATGGTCCTCCCCTCTAGGCAACCTATTTATTGAGCATTCATCCTAGTTTGCTTGCTCCAGATGCTCCACAATCTTTGTCACTGTCCTCTGGACACATTCCCCCCCTCTCTTTTGTAAATTTATTTATTTGGGTTTTTCAAATTAAAATTTTACAATAACATATCAACATAGAATATAGAAACAAGATTCTACATAATCTCCTGGACTTCCCTCTGCCGCTTTGTGGGTCTTATCGTTGGTCCTTTCCTCCTGCATCTTTTACAATAATCCAAATATTTTTTCATCTCCATTATGTCCAAAATTCACCATTAAACTACAAGTGTTATTCCAGTACCACTAATGATTTTAGCTGTTTACCGTGGTTTGAAAGATAGATTGTAAATTTCCCCCATTCCTTATTGAGATTTTGCTCTTTCTGATTTCTGATTCTTCCGGCCATTTTTGCCATTTCGGTATAGTCCATCAACTTTCCTCTGGACACATTCCAGTTTATCAAATTACTTCTTAAACTGGGATGCCCAGAATTGGATGCAGCATTCTGGATGTCATCTGGACACTATACTTCTGTCAATACGTTCTAGAATATCATTAGCCCCCCCCCTTTTGCCAACGCATCACACTGTTGCATCATGTTTAACTTGAGGTTTACTTAAACCCTTAGAGCCTTTCCCACGTCATCATGTCAAGATCCTGTATCCTGTTTCTATCTCTTAAGATATCTCTTAACCACCACACCCAGTTTAGTGTCATCTGCAAGTTTAAAGAGCATCCCCTCCACTCCTTCATCCAAGTTATTTATAAAGATGTTAAACCCCAGCCATTAATTAGCACTCTTTCAGTTTCTATTAATCAACTACAAACAGTAACACCATCTTGTCCACATTTTACAAATTGGCCAACAAAAATGTAATGGGGGATCTTATCAAAAGTCTTGCTAAAATTAAGATATATTATGTTAAGAGGATTCCCCTGATCTACCAGGGTAATAACAGGGCTGGTGCTAGGATGAGGCAAACTGGGGCAACTGTCTCGAGGAGAAGGTTTGGCAAAATGGCACCCCTTGGACCCCCACACTTACTTCACTACCCACCCTGCTGCTGCCATCAGCCCAGAGCCTCCGAGTTTTCAGCAGGGCTTTCTCACACAAACAAATATTTGTGTGTATTTATTGTAATATGAAATCACTTTGTGGTACTTCATAGGAAGTGATTCATAAATGAAATAAGCAAAGAATATTATAATGGATGTACATTTCAACACACTTCTTATGTGTCTCCCTTACCTCATTGACACAAGAAAATGTAGATATGAACATTTAAAGCAAAAAAAAGTTTTGAACTCTGTGTATTATTGTCAAAGTTCTTGCTTATTTCTGAATCAATCAAAACATATGCTCTAATTCAACCACAAATTAGTAAACCAAATAGTGTTCTTTTCTATAAGAAGAAAAGAATAGTGAAGTGAGACCCTGTAACTCTGTTTTTCTGTGTTATTATAACCAACATATTACAGACCTTAAAGCCTGTTAGTGACAGTACAGGATGTTGAACAGAACTACAATATGTAAGAATGGATGCA
The DNA here is from genome assembly GCF_964188305.1 of Podarcis bocagei. Taxonomy (NCBI): domain Eukaryota; kingdom Metazoa; phylum Chordata; class Lepidosauria; order Squamata; family Lacertidae; genus Podarcis; species Podarcis bocagei. The sequence goes on along the minus strand of NC_138125.1, from coordinate 93,020,273 downwards.
TGTCCAAACCCTGAATCAGATGTGGCTAAGCACTGATAGTAATAGCATAATAAACTATGGAACTCACACAGAAGGCCACCAACTTGGATGGCTTCAAAAGGGAATTAAAGAAAGTGAAGTAACAATAAGGCCATGGTCACTAGCCATGATGGCTGTGCTCTGCCTCCATGGTTAGAAGCAGTCTTGCTTTTGAATGCCACTTGCTGGAAACCACAGGAGTGATGAGTTTTCTTATGCTTGAGTCCTGCTCATAGGCGCCGACTCCATGGGGCTTGAGGGGGCCCGAGCCCCCTCAAAAATTCGTTTGGGGGGGCTCTGCCCCCCCAATAATCTCCGGCGCCCCTCCAGCAGAGCGCCATCGCCGCCCCTCCCCCAGCCCAAAATGCACAGGGTCGGGCTGCATGCCTCCTGCCCTCCCTCCCGAGCAAAAGCTCCACCCAATTTCCGCTCCGGAGCTGATTAATAGGCGCAGCACGCTCTCCCCTATTCGCTCACGAGGAGGCGGCGCCACTTTATTTGCATATTCATGAGCTTATTTATTATTCATGAGCTTTCCTGGGCCCCCCCAATATTTTTTATAAGTCCGCGTCCCTGGTCCTGCTTGTGAGTTTCCTACAGGCATCTGGTTGGCCACTGTGAGAACAGGACGCTGGACTAGATGGGCCCTTGGCTTGATCCAGCAGAGCTCTTCTTATGTTCTAATGTACTTAGATTATTATTATTTTATTCTGGACCCAGAAACCCAGTTGCACTTGTCACACTCATTGTCCTTTATTTTCTATAACTATCTTAATCTAGCCAGCACTTTCCCCACACCAATATGTGATTTAGCCTAGGGCTTGCCGATCAGAAGGTCAGCGGTTCGAATTCCCACGATGGGGTGAGCTCCCGTTGCTTGGTCCCTGCTCCTGCCAACCTAGCAGTTCGAAAGCACGTCAAAGTGCAAGTAGATAAACAGGTACCGCTCTGACGGGAAGGTAAACGCCGTTTCCGTGTGCTGCTCTGGTTCGCCAGAAACAGCTTAGTCATGCTGGCCACATGACCTGGAAGCTGTACGTTGGCTCCCTCAGCCAATAAAGCGAGATGAGCACCACAACCCCAGAGTCGGCCACGACTGGACCTAATGGTCAGGGGTCCCTTTACCTTTACCTTTAATCTGATTCAGACTGAAATTCTCAGGTGTCAGAAAAGGTTATTTATGTATACTGCAACTGCAGCCCATGTTTTGTTAGCCTCAAAATGGAAAACTAGCAAGGTCCCAACCAAAGAAGAGTGGCAGCTTAAGTTGACAGAATATGCACAACCTGCAGACTTAACATATAGAATAAGAGAACAAACATTTAAAGAAGATTGGAAAACGTTTATTGAATATATGGAAAATAATTGTGTACAGCTGAAAACGCTGGCAGTATTAAGATAAATTCAACAGTGTAAATAAGTTTTAATGGATGCAATAATGGAATATTGATTGGTATAGTTCTTGTAAAATATGCAAGGATTTTTGATACATAAAATAAACCATAGAAAGAGAAGAAGGGCATTGATATCTTAAGGAGGTAAAATGAGTATTTTAAATTGTAAAACAGAAAACTTGAGAACAATTATAGATATAAAATTACACAGACACAATTCCCATCACCCCTGACCGTTGGCCTGCTGGCTGAGACTGATAGGAGTCCAACAACACCTGGAGGTTAGCCATCCTTGATTAAAAGACTTAAAGAGCAGAAACCCTACACACAATCTCATCTGCCTCCCTCACATTCCCTCAACAATATGAAAAGCAGAAAGATGTTCTTCCTCATGACACCGCTTTTACAGGAAGAATATGTGTGTGTGTGTGTGTGTGTGTTAGCAGCCTAGTCACTTGCTGGTTCCAGTGTATAAAACAGAAAGTACAGAATGACTTTCTGTACTTTCCAAATCTGCTGTTCAGCTTCCTTCTTCCTCCAGTCTTGAGTAAATCTTCATTTACAGTGTTTGCCATCAGGAGGTGGCCCGTCAGACAGTCTATATGTCCACGCAAGTCTGCTATCTTTCTAGAACTTGAGGTCTCTAGTAAAGATAACGTCTTAAGAGCAAACAGATGGCATGCACGCACATGCTCCTGGTAGTGCCCTGCTCATTAAATATACAGCTCAAAGTTTCCACTGCGCATGGCAGAAGTTGAAATCAAATGCCTTAGGAAGGCATGAAGCTACCTAGAACTGACTCGGAGCATTGGTCCATCTAGCGTGGTCCATACTGACTGAGAGTGACTCTCTAGGGCAGGCATGGCCAAACTTGGCCCTCCAGATGTCTTGAGACTACAACTCCCATCATCCCTAGCTAACAGGACCAGTGGTCAGGGATGATGGGAACTGTAGTCCCAAAACATCTGGAGGGCCAAGTTTGGCCATGCCTGCTCTAGGGTTTCAAGCAGCGGTCCCTCCCAGGACTACCTGGAAATGCCTGGGATTGAACCTGGGACCTTCTGCATGTAGAGCAGATGCTCTACCACTGGACCAAGACCCTAATCCATAGAGAAAATCAAGCCTTGTTATTCTCCTGGAGTAAGGAATATGCCATGAAATTAAACCAATAAATTGTGGGAGATGGTAGTATGGAGTCTAATGCAAAAGAGTTATGAGTTTATGTGCAAAGCCTGATTCTTGCATTTAAGCTGGCTTTTATTTTTAATCATAGTTAACAGTACTGCAATGGCATAAATACAAGTCCTCACCTTTAATCAGTTCATTAAAAAAACACAATTTGCATTATTTTTCAAACTTTTAAAAAAATTATACAAATTTCTACAAAGTACAGTGTTATCAAAAAAGAGTTGATGACATTATTCATAATCCATAGATGATTATAGATCACTGTTGAGCAAAAACAAACATAAAGTCAAAAGAAATAAACCACAGGTATGTGAATGTATGAAAGGTAGCAAATGGAACTATTTATAGCACAGATATAATGGTGCACGATCAAGTCTTTATTGTGCAAATTTTGATTGCCCTCATCAAATATAGACAAAAGGACTAATAGAGCTGTTGGGATAAAGTGGCAGTTTGAGATATTATCAATTTCTCTGAATACTGTTGCCCAAAATTCTTGCACTCTAGTACAACCCCACCATAGGTGGAGGTATGGTCCAATTTCTAAACATCCCCTCCAGCATCTTGATGCAGATGGATTTATGCATATTTTAAATATTCTATGGCCTTTTAAATGTGTTTGTGGGAGGGGGTTATTGGTTTTGTTTGTTTGCTTGTTTTAACCATTTATTTTGCATTAATCCTGTATTTTTATCTTATGAACCACCCTAAGATGTTCAGATGAAGCGTAGTATATAAATTTTATTATTATTAATAATAGTAACAATAATTTACTAGAAGTCATGTACCACTTATGAATCAACTTTAATGGCAGTTATTTGTGTTTAGCTGATAAAAAGGAGCCCCCCCCCGCAACATGGCCAACCAAGTAGTTATGTCATATTCTGTGTTCTATGACATTCTTAAACCCATTTGGTGTCCATGCTCATATTTGAGCAAAATTTTATAAATATTTGAAATTATACCTTTTGAATAGTTTGAAGAAATTTTACTTTTAATGCCTCTGAGTATGGAGAAGTGAACATGGAAAGCTAGCAAGTCAGAAGGATGTTAGTCTCATTTTTAAGATATGCCTATTTTCTACATAGTCATTTTTTATGTGTGAAGCAATCAACATTTCTATTTTCCACCGACAATGTGAAGTGGTACATTCCAGCAAGAGCTATGCTATATGGTTTCACTGATAACAAGGCATGGCAATTAATATACTGAATGCAAAACTTTCTATAGGCGATTTCCCTTGCTCCTGGTGTCCAGGTGCAGCTGGAATGTTAATTGCTGAGTTATTTGCTTGCTCTGGATTTATGATGGGAGTGTAGCAAAAGCTAAGCAGAACAAACTAATCATAGATGTAGGTGCTGATTTTTCATGAGAATTATGATGGAGGGAATTTTACTGCTTTTTTTGTTTGTTAATTTAGTCCTGTATCCTGGCATGGGTGTGACCTAATATATTTGCAGAGTTAACAAATGAAACATGTTCACAGTTGCTAAAAGAAACTAGGCCACATTTGAGATTTTTAAATTTAATTTTTTTGGGGGGCGCAGGTACAGTCTATAGACATAAAAATGCTTTTTTTATCAACCTGACCGTCAAGTTTAACCAAATCAGAGTCACTGATGAATGGAAAAGAGGATCTAATAATGGCAAATTTGCATTATGATAGTGATTGCAGCATCAATGCTACAATCATATGATCTGTTATGCTTAGGTGAAGAGTTGTGTTTTCCATGTCATTTGACTTTGTGTGATTCTGGGTCTTTTGGGGAAAAAATACAAGTAGTAGGTACAGAAGGACCCAAGCAAGATCTGGGCTGTGGTATTCAAAAGACTTTAGCCTTTTGTCCCTGCTGTGGTCCTGATATAGCTCTATACATCATATAGATGTAGAGGAAGTGGCAGGATCAGCCCAAAAAGTGCATTTCTGAATCCAAGCTATTGTCTGCATTCCCTGAAAACAACTGGCTGGCCATTGTTGAAATTAGGGGGTGGAATTCAACATCTGCTTGCCAGATGGAATGATCTCCCCCTCCCCACTCCGTGTGTTGTTCTGGAGGTTCTCCAACCCTCCCAAGAAGATTTGGGGAGGATGCAGCAGGGGGACAAGAAGGGGGAGAGTCACATAGCATTGGCAGGACTCATTGCATTGGCTTCCAATAGTGTAACAATTTAGCTGAATCTGGCCCTTACTACTGAAAATGACGGACCCTTTTGTTTGATCTGGCAGGGCACTCAATTTTTAATATGTCCCTTTGCCCACAATGAGCTCTTCTCCAGACTAGTTAATACTCCATGAAGCAGTCCGCCTTGTGGGATGCCCTCCTTTGTCACTTCTTACCATTTCAGCTTCAGTTCTGGGGTGAACATTCTGAGAATTTTATTATGGGTCTTGTCATTGTAATCATGAATAGGCAACAGGCATGGCGTGCTAAAGGGACGCGGGTAGTGCTGTGGGTTAAACCACAGAGCCTAGGACTTGCCGATCAGAAGGTCGGAGAGCTCCCGTTGCTTGGTCCCTGCTCCTGCCAACCTAGCAGTTCAAAAGCACATCAAAGTGCAAGTAGATAAATAGGTACCGCTCCGGAGGGAAGGTAAACGGTGTTTCCGTGCGCTGCTCTGGTTCACCACAAGTGGCTTAGTCATGCTGGCCACATGACCCGGAAGCTGTATGCCGGCTTCCTCGGCCAATAAAGCGAGATGAGCGCCGCAACCCCAGAATTGTCTGCAACTGGACCTAATGGTCAGGGGTCCCTTTACCTTTGCTTTATGGTGTGCTAAACCTTTAGCTAGCAATCAGTGTGCAGCACTATACACAACTTCTGGGATAAACTTTCTCCTTTCCACTATCTTGGGCATATTTCATCTCTGGAGGCAAGGTTGCCAGGAGGGGGGGAAGAGAGAGAGAGAGAGGGAGAGATGGAGGGAGAGAGATGCCCACAATAATCAGAAGAATACAGATCCAAAAGTCAGTGAGCATTATGTGTAAGCAAACCTGGAATGCAAGCTGACAGGAAAACTCTCTCGTCTGAGCACCAGCGTTCCTCTTGGGAGTGTGTGTTGAGCTCAGGTTTTACATTTGCCTTATCTGATGCACAAGTTGTGCTCGTCTTTTTCCAGTCCTCTCAGGTGTGTGTTGCAAAAACGGCTCTAACAAGTTTTGAAATAGCTACATTAGATGTTTAATTAAACTATCCAGACCTAGGCTATGTGACTGATGCTTTACAAATGAAACAGTGCCAAACCATTCTTCTTATGCCATAAGTAAAAACATTATGTCTGAAATGTAGCCATAAGGAGGCACTGAACATCAGGGGAGAGAAGACGCAATGGAGAGGCAAGACCTGGGAACTGAAATTTCCAAGGGATCAGAGATCACAGCAAGGAATTTACATAGGGCCCTTCCAGACCAGTGCTTTTTTTGGCAAATGCATTCTGCAACATGTCACTGGCGCAATATAGTCGTGGATTTATTTATACTGCACCATCCACACATCATTCTGCTCTGTTAATTGTTTTGTGATGCTTCCACGATGCTACTGCATTATTGCTGTCTGAAAGAGCACTTTTATGCTATATATCACAACAAAAGCAGGACACACACACACACACACACACACACACACACACACACAGAACATTTGTGGTGTAAAAAGTTGCAAGAGCTGAGCGGGAAGTTATGGGGCCTGCAGTGATTGGAAAGAAAGCTGTATGTCTGCACCAAAATCTTTGCAGGCATAAACAGTATTGAAAACTGGATCCCATATAACTACCCTGAGTCCCTCATGATGAGCACAAGTCATCATGAATGCAGAATAAAAAGGATGACTGGAGGGGCCCATACTATGAATTTTATGTACATTTCCTGAGAGCAGCTCAGGCATTCCCCGCTCAGGTGGCATATGAAGGTATCTTCATGCTTTGGCATATTGATTGTGCAGAACACGCAGCTCAGTTGTCACTTGCATTTGATGCTCCTTGACCTGTATTTTGTTTTACTTTTTAATCAATCAATCAATCAATCAATCAATCACAGCTCACCCAGTAGAGTACGGTCTACAGAGAGCTAAAAAAAGAGCATGGATTTTCTAAAGCACAACTGGATCGCTTGAGGCAGAAGCTCAAGACAAAGCCACTGAATCTGCCAAAAAAGGAAAAAGAAAGGGGAAAGAAGGTGGTTGGACTCTCTCGTCTAAAGTCATTTGCTGTCAGGAATGTCTATCCATCAGTCTCAAGCAGATCAACACACAGAATCCAGCCCCAAAGTATGCCACAAACAGAGAGCTGTGACCCAGAAAGTTTGACATGTTCACACACACACAGTACAAATCTGAAAGAGCCCTCTAAAAAATACCCAGGCTGGGATACAGACCACTACACAGCTAATACCATGCAAGTATAAGGATCCTTTGAGTTTCTATTTTTCAGATGGATTGCTTGTTAAATGTCAGGGATGTCTATTGTTCAAAGAGGTGGAAGGAGTCAGATTCCAAGAGCTATGCAGCTATCTTAGCCACTTGGCTACTGGCACCCATTATTCTTACTACTTTATCTGAAGCAATTTTTATCTCACTCGTCAGCTGAAAAAGGTTCCCACAGAGGCTTTCAAACGCAAGCAATAAAGAAGCCCTTGCCCTCAGCTTTACAATCTAAAAGACACAACACGAAAGGAAAAATGATTGGGAGAGAGGAGGAAAAACAAGCAAACTAGGCACCTTTTCTCAGTTTATGTAATGACAGAAGGAATGGAAAGTTTTCAGAGAGAGAGGAGCCAAAAGTTGCTGCTCTTTCAGCAGAGTGGATGGAGATCCCTCTCCTATAACATGATGGAAAGTTGCTATATATGACTAGCAGTCATTGGCCACTCCCAGGTGACCTCTTCCTCCAAAAAGATCTCTGCAGGAACTGGTCAGACAGAATCCTGATCCCTTCCCCTATTAGCACTGAGCCATGCCCATATCCAAATTTATATTCATTGGCAACCTATCATTTCCCTGCAAAAGATTTTCTGTCTTCTCTCACACACCAATATTACAAAGGCCCAACATGTTATCATTTAATTCTTAGAGAATGTCTCCTCTTAAAGATGCACCTGCTGCTACTGTGGAACATGTTATATTGACTTTACAAAGGACAATCAAATAAACTTCCATTTAGGAAAGGCAGCAAAGTCAACAGCACTGAGGAGCGTAGCAGCTGTTATGGCGGAGGCGCTGTCAAATATTGCATACTAAAGTTAACTAGTAACAAGCTTAGTCATCCAGGATCTTATCTCCACTTATAAAACATAAATGGGGAATCTGCCGCAGCACTTTCTCCATTTGAATTTAGCTCCAAAAAGTGCTGTAAGTTTGTCAAGCAGTCTGTTACATCTGAGGTGTTGGAGCCTCATGCCTATTACTAATTTGCGTGTGGCCTCTTTCAGATACCTGTCTGCACAATGCATCCCCCCAATGTCCTGCTGGCTACAGTTGCTCTTCTTTTTCTGATCCCTGTGACAAGCTCACTGAATGAGGAAAAACTGAGGAAACAACTCAGCGAAATTGTCAACCTAGACTTGGTCAAGAATGTCACTCAAATTCGGAACTGGAGAATTATTGTGCAAAGAAAAGGTAATTTATGTTTAATGATTTGTGAAGTCACACTGTTGTTTATTGCGCCTATGTGTTGCTGTTAAGTATTAAGGAGTGTGTGTTTGAGATGTAAAATCACTTTTTTAAAAAAGAAAAAAGATTAAGAACAACTCCAGCATTCTGAACTCTAGCATCTATGGAAAGAACAGACAAGAAAATCACTCATTCCCGATATAATTAGGATTCTGGAAAGCAAAAACAGGTAATTTGTGGACCTTCAGATGTTATGGGACTCCAGCTCCTATCATTCGTGACCGTTGGTCAGGCTGGCTTTGGCTGATGAGATTTGGAGTCCAGCAACATTTGGAGGGGCACATTTTTGTCATGTTGTTCTAAATATCTCACTGACTGGCTAATATGAGAGATAATTCTTCCCCCATAATAACTCTACTAGATTTATTTCTTCCTCCTTTCTAAAGTGGTGAATTCCAGTGAATGCAGACTGAATACGGGGATGACTTTGAACACCCAGTCTCAGTTCTGTTGGATTCCTCCTCACAAAAGTGTTTTCCATGCCCCCATCAAAAGCAGGTCTTCCAATAATTATTTTCAAGATGCTGTGTTTAAATTTCAGTTTGGGTTTTTTTCTTAATTTTATTATTAGTTTCCAAATGATGTTGCTTGAATTCACGTTTTCTGAGCCACTTGAAAATACAATCTCTGAAGAAACATTTAAATAACCTATTGGATTATTGGTCTTCCATTTTTCGATAACATTTCCCTCCTAACTCCTGAGTATCTAACAAATGTCCAAATATTAGAATGTGTGGCAATGCTTTAAATGGATAAAATTGTTGACCTTCATTAATGAGGAGTTATAAGAGTCTGGCAAGACTGGCAGGGGTACCTTTACCTTTACCTTTTATAAGGCACACTTTAAATGGTACACTCAGATTTCAGCAGCTTCACTGTATAAAATACTCCATACTTCGTTGGTATCCACTGAGAATTATATAACGTGTTTTATAACATCATCACAGAGAGGTTCATGTCACTGAAGATCAAGAATTATGAGGTTACAAACTACTCTTTCTAAAGAAGAATTCTTCCTCTATTCTTGTTTTAAAATATTTATATAGGTCTCTGGTTTTGTGACTGGATGAAAAAGCATTCCAAAGCTATTATGATTAAAATAAGGCACCATCGAATAGCCTCTTATGTAGTTAGGAGTAGAGGCAGAGGGAGAATTGATGGATTATGACAGCCTTCCTCAACCTGGTGCCCTCCAGATAGTTTGGGCTACAACTCCCATCAATCCTACACCTGCTAGTATGGTGAATGATCTGGGATTATAGGAATTGGGCCATAAAACAGAACAGGGATCTGGTTGATGCAACGCCCACCCCACTGCCCAGCAGCTTCCCTGGCAAAGGTAGTCTCAGACATGGTGCTGGAATACTGTTACAAATATATGTTCACTGAGAGAAGCTATGAACATTGTTATTATTTGCTTAATTTTTGTACATTGAGTGTCCCTGGTAGGTTTTTGCTTCTCTCTCTCTCTCTCTCTCTCTCTCACCCCCCCTCACATACTACAGATTTCTTTGCAATGTTTATGGGTGGCATTCAACTGAACCCAATCAGCAGAAGCTTCCACTTACACAACAGGTCTTTGTTGTGGTCCTTCCCCTCTTTCCCTTTGCACCCCTTGAAATTGGCTTTGGGGCAGATTAGAAGAACCCCCTGGGTATCAGCATGCAAAGGGAGAAAATGGGGGGGGGTCATTCTATGCTCACCCTGTTGGAACGGTTGTCTTTGTGTGACATTTGCATTTCTCCACATGCCTTTAAATGCAGAGTGAGGCAATTCACGAGATGTCGTTTCTGAAAATGTCGATCACATGCAGTAGTGTAAATCTGAATGAAACTGAGGCTTGCTTAGCAAATATGGCTCAGTCCTAACGAGCTGGTACCACACTTTGTTAAAAGAGTGTTCAAAGTGTCCCTGTCATGGAGTTCCTGGAAAACTAGGAGCGCCACTGAAGTGAATGGCGAGTACCCCTCCCTGCCAAAGAGATCTTCTGAAGGCGCAGCATGGATTTCAAGAGCTTGTATTTAGGAGGCCAAGTTAGCTGCAGAAGGGAAGCTTGTTAGAATGGCCTAAGCGGCACAAGTCAGTAGACAGTGGAGGTGATTTGCACAGTACAGTAAGAAGAGATGCGAAGGAAGCACGAGAACAGCTTTTCCATTCCCACCGGTGAGCCACTCCGACAGATGATAAGAATACATGTTGGCAGGAGGCATTGGGCCCATGCGAAGGAATGCTTCTCTGGAAATCCAGCACTAGAGAGTCATTAAAGGCATCCTTATACCATCAGCCTTAATGATTTGCTCTTCTCACGGCAGATAGAAAACGCTGTGTGCATTCAGTTCATTGGTTTTTGCTGCTATAACAGGCAGCGAACAATGGTATTTGTCACATTTTTAGATACATGAATAAATGCAGATGAGTAATAGCTGCTGCTTCACTGGCTGTTTTGGCAACTCAATCGCACACTGGCTGAGTTTTCACTTCACCTCACGTCAAGACCCTCTGCTGCCTAACTCAGTTTGCTAATCTCCCTGCCTTACCTCATTCTCACAACCGCCCTTCACTCTTTCCCCATAACCCTTTATAATTAAGACCCTTCATTGCAAGTACGCTTTCTTATACCACTGATTTTCTATATAAAACAACAACAACATACAGCTACGCTCTGCCTCCATTGTCAGAGGCTGTAATGCTTCATAATACTCATTGCTGGAAACAACAGCAGGGAAGAGTGCCCTTGTGGGCAGGTGGCGTTTGCACATTTCCCGAAAGGCACCTGCTTGGCTGCTGTGAGAACATGTTGCTGGACTGGACAAGAAAAACTTGAGTCCAATCCCAATGTCTTATATAACTTCCATCTATCACAGATTAGCAATTATTATGAGGGCGATCGGGACGCGGGCAGCGCTGTGGGTTAAACCACAGAGCCTAGGACTTGCCGATCAGAAGGTTGGCGGTTCGAATCCCCACGATGGGGTGAGCTCTCGTTGCTCAGTCCCTGCTCCTGCCAACCTAGCAGTTCGAAAGCACATCAAAGTTCAAGTAGATAAATAGGTACTGGTCTGGCGGGAAGGTAAACGGCGTTTCCATGCGCTGCTCTGGTTTGCCAGAAGCGGCTTAGTCATGCAGGCCACATGGCCCAGAAGCTGTCTGCAGACAAACGCCGGCGCCCCCGGCCTATAGAGCGCGATGAGCACGCAACCCCAGAGTCAGTCACGACTGGACCTAATGGTCAAGGGTCCCTTTACCTTTACGAGGGCGATAAAATATTTCAACATGTCAGATGTTTGTTTGACTAGGAATTCAAACTCACAAGGCTTGCACACATTTCTACAAGGATGCTGCAGAGAACTTGGCTGTGTGTTGAAACTCACCATCCAATCTTTTGTTCCCTAGCGATCCCTTACATGCGGGACTGTGACGAAATGTTCCAGGCAGGCCACACAGAGAGCGGCCTCTATATATTACGTCCCGAGAACGCCATCAAGCTCGTAGCCTGGTGCCACATGGACGGATGCAATGGGTGGACAGTTATCCAACACAACACCCACAACACTGAACTCACCTGGTCAGAGACCTGGACAACTTATAAATATGGGTTTGGCAACTTGGTGGGAGATCACTGGTTGGGCACCGAGTACATTTCCTTAATAAGCCAGCAGAAATGGTACAAAGTCAGAATAAATTTAGTAGATGCAGGTGGACACCATAGATATGCAGAATACGATAGCTTTGTCCTGAGAAATGAGAACGATGAATATATGCTCAAGTTAGGGACCTACGAGGGTAATGCAGGTGACTCTCTCACTTCTTCCAAGGCCAAAAACATGCACGACAACATGAGGTTTTCTTGTAAAGACAAGGACAATGACAGATCTACCAAACAAAACTGTGCAGACGTCCACGGTGGGGGCTGGTGGTACGACTCCTGCTTTGATGCACAGCTCAACCGCAAAGGTGGGCTTCACTGGGGCACATTATGCGATGAGAATTGCAGGAGCTCAGTTATAATGCTGAAGCCCATCCACATGTATTGCAGCAGGGTGTAGAAATGCACTCAGCCTCTCATGTCGCAAACTGCTGTAATGGGATGCAGGGGGTGCAACAAAACTGCAGATTCCTTTGCTTCCAGACCTTTCTATATAAATATATGAATAGTGGTTTCTTCTGCTACCTCTCACTGACATGGGAATGTATTTCTGACAGAATTGCAAGCCAATATTCCTGTATAACCTTTTCACTGATTGCAACACACTGAAGTCTTCCAGTTCTTTATTAAAATAGCTTTTCAGCCGCAACAGAGAGGTGTCTTTTTTTAAGAACAAAAAACCACAACCCTTAATTTTATTCTCACGTCAATCAAAGACTCACAGGAAAGGCCAAGTAAAGTACAGTGGTACCTCGGGTTAAGTACTTAATTCGTTCCGGAGGTCCTTTCTTAACCTAAAACTGTTCTTAACCTGAAGCACCACTTTAGCTAATGGGGCCTCCTGCTGCCGCCAGAGCACGATTTCTGTTCTTATCCTGAAGCAATGTTCTTAACCTGAGATACTATTTCTGGGTGCAGTCATGGGATTGTTGTCTATCACTTGATGGTGTATGTTTTCATTCCACAGAGTGGGAAGTGACAGAGACAGGATGTTTTGGTATTACTGTGTTCTGGAAAGTGGGACTATTGTCCTTTGCTTTTTCTCTCTGCTGTCTGATGAGAAAGAGGAAGGAGCTAAGTCAGAATGCTCTGAGTATATTATATGTAAATAAATGTAGATTAGCCAAAATGCTGACCTACTGAGTTCTGTTACGCAAACTGTGAATAGTCTGTGGATCCCTAAGTGTGCTGATGCTTCTTGGTATCAGTTGCTGTGATGTTTGGGCTGAAGAAAGCTTTTGAAGCTCCTGAACAACCGACCAGGAGGGAGAGAACATGCCAGTCGGGCATGTGTCTCTGCCAGGGCCCTACACGAGAGTAGGACGATCCTAACAGTGCAATGGGTCAGTGCATCTGACTGTTAATGTTAAGATTGTGGTTAGGATAACAACTGGCATTAAGGAATCAGAATGGGGGAACAGCATTTACACTAGATGCAGGTTTACACTGGGGAATAACATGGAACCATACAGGGCACCAGTAGCCTCATAGGCTCTGCTGTAAGTTTCAGCGTTCTCAACACATGGACCCAATATTTAGCTAAACTTTCCTCCATAATCCACGAGGACTAGAAACTTGCTTCCTCCATCTTTTCTTTAGATGTTCCTAAAGACACCAAGTTACATGGCAGTTCTGCACCTGCCCACAGCTCTGCACACCACCCGCTCTTTACATTAACAAGAGCACATCATGCTGCCCTCTGCATTTTATGTTCATTCAAAATAATATGCAAAATAAAGAAAATGCTAGCTCTTCCAGCTCTGTGCTTGGCAAGTAACACTCCCTCAGAGTTTTAAGAAGGAATTTAGAGGCATGTAGGACACAGAACCTTTGAAGCGAGGCTTTAATTTTTAAAGACAACCAGTGCATCCAGGACAGGGAGGAAAAATAAAATCAAGCCCCTTCTCCTCCCCACCCCCCAAATAATAATAATTGAAATGCTAATGAAATCATATGAAAAGTGAAACCAGGCTGCAGTGTTCCAAAGAGAATACATAATCTACAAGCTCAAAATTCAACAGTCTCTCTACTCCTATGCCTGGGGCATGCTTAAAATATTGATAATCAAGTCTCTTCTGGAAGTGTATGATGCGTGTTTTAATCTGAACCAGTATCTTGGGAAAAGATTGCCACTTGGGGCATATATCCGCTCTCCTTTCTTGCCCATGAGCGTGCGGAAAATCTTGTTCTGGGACAGAATTTTATTATAGAACTCCACTCCACCTCGAGCAAAGCTGGTGGAAACGGTGGCTGTATTTCTGTCTGTCCTGTAATCCATTGCCTGACTCACAGCGTCGTATGAGAGACAATAGCCTACAAATCCAATCGCCATTACAGCCACATTGTAAAGGCCTCGTAAGAGCACTGGACCCGAATACAAGCCCAGGAGCTGCTTTATGGCTACCCCAGAAATCCAAGTCCCAGCTAAACAAACGGGGGCAACAGCAGCACATATGAAGGGTCCATTGCTTTGCAAGTACATGAGCTCTCTTGCAATGGCAAACTTCTGAGCCTCCGGAGAAAGGGTCAGGGCCTCCTTCAAGGCCAGGCCTTCTGTGCTGTCCCAGTCCACTTCTTTGCCTTCAATCATAACAACGTGGCTGGCAGTCCTGTTATCATCAGTGGCTGCACCACTGAAATGGGCAGGAATGCCCACGACACAGCCTGCAGGCAACCATGGAAGCCCAGCGCTCACCGGGTGGAAGCTGTAGGCCACGAAGGCTTGGTAACGATTTGCTGATTTTACTCTGACGTCACTGATGATGTCACGGAACAGGATCTGTAATTTTCCTGAGAGCTCCATTGGTTTCCCCTTGGCCCAAGCCTGATACAATGGTCTGAATGTCTCCTCAGGAAAGATGTGAAAAGTCAGGTTAGCACCAAAGAGTCCAGCACAGGAAACTGCCAGGAAACCAGTCCTGTGCCTCTCCACCATGGCCACTGTCTTCCAAAGGAACCGAACTGCCATATTCAGCTGCTAGCCTGTTCAATTTCAAGACAAGTGATGAATTAGCATACTTACACATAAGCTCCGTTTACGCTATACAGTCATACTACGGGTTAAAGATGCTTTGGGTTAAATATTTTCAGGTTGCGTCCCGCGGCGACCCGGAAGTAAAGGAACGGGTTACTTCTGGGTTTCGCTGCTCGCGCATGCTCAGATGCTCAGAATGACGTCACGTGCATGTGCAGATGCGGCGAATCGCGACCCGCGCAGGTTGCGTTCTGCTCATGCTGCGAACGGGGCTCCGGAACGGATCCTGTTCACATCCAGAGGTATCACTGTACATTTAAAACAGTATCATGCCACTTTAAATGGTCATGGCTTTTCCCAAATCGTGCTGGGAAGTATAGTTTCTTAGGGGAGCTAAGAGTTGTTAGTAAAGGTAAAAGGACGCCTGACCATTAGGTCTAGTTGCGGACTCTGGGGTTGCGGCGCTCATCTTGTTTTATTGGCCGAGGGAGCTGGCATACAGCTTCCAGGTCATGTGGCCAGCATGACTAAGCCGCTTCTGGCGAAACCAGAGCAGCGCACGGAAACACCGTTTACCTTCCCGCCAGAGCGGTACCTATTTATCTATCTGCACTTTGATGTGCTTTTGAACTGCTAGGTTGGCAGAGTTGTTAGCACACCCCTATTCTCCTTACAGAGCTACAGTTCTCAGAATGGTTTAACAGTCAATACCTCTGAGAATTGTGAGGGGAATGGGGACTCCTAACAACACTCCGACAGTTCCCAGGAATCTTGGGGGGGGGGGGACGGGGACGGGGACGGACCATGACTGGTTAATCACAAAATGATGACAGCAGGAGCCTGGCTAATCAGAAAGGACAAAGGAACTTGTTCAAGCAGCTGAATACAAGGCAGAGTTTGGGTTCGAAACCACTCCTTTGGTCCCACAGTTTTCTGCTGCAAACTGAAAACCCATTTCAAAGGTGGTAAAAGTGAAATAAAACTTGTCCAAAAAATTGTGCACAGGGCAAAGCTGGAGCCCAGAACACAAAATCGAGTGTTCGGATGCTAAATACATTTTCCAAGGTTAACTTTTTGTCCTGAAATCAGAGTTCCCATTTCACAGGTAGGGATGTGAGCACTCACAAAAAAATCAGCATTAGTATTTATCTTCTTGGTCCCAGATGTTGTAGTGTAGTGTATATAACGAAATACTTTGTTGCTAGTTAGTCTCAGGCAGTAGATATAAAGAGAGTGGATATCAAGCTAGGACTTGCGAGACCCAGGTTCAAATCTCTATTCAGCTCACTGGTTTACTTTGGGTTAGTCATTATATCTCAGCCTAATCTACCATGCAGGGTTCTTGTGAAGATAAAAATGACAGAGAGACAGCTATGACATATGCATAATATGTTAAGGGTGCTTCTGGACTGCCTCTGTTTTGGGGGGTGGGATTCAATCACATACAAATTTGGGTTACAGTCTGGCACTATTGCACTACTCCTCCCCACCCCATCAGACTCTTTGCAATCAGGGAAGTGATAGGAAGATGGAATAATGCGACACTGTGGAAACCTCCTGCAAACAAATAATTTTGAATTCCCAAGACTGGTCATCTGAAAGCAACCTAAGTAACAATAATACATGCTTACAAGCAGTGCTATTTTTTTTTCTAGAAAAAGAGGTGCTGGAACTTGTCATTAATACCTCCCTTGTTCTCTTAAAATGGCAATGGTGTCCATCTGAGAGGTGCCGGAACTGAGTTCTGGTGAGTTCCAGCTGAAAAAAATCCTTGCCTACAAGGCCAGTATTATGCCCTTGCAGTGTAAGTATAAATGTCATGCTTTTTATAGCATACCACAGGCATAGCATAAAACAGATGCCACCCTAAACACTAATTTGCCAAAATAGCAGGTCATGCAACAAGCTACTAATTGCAGATCGCAGAATTTAGCTGGGGGGGGGGTGTGTGTGTGTGAAAGAACTCCTCTAATTTTAACTAATTTTGCATCTAACTGCAACTGCTTGTATCCATGCTTCGTTCTGTTTTTTGCCCCTTCCATTTACAAAGGCAATTCTGAAACACAATTAAACGCGCATAAAGGCATTCCGTTTTAAACCACTGGAAATGGGCACGCGCTAAGGATAAGGACCTGATCTCCTACCAGCAGAAAGGGCCAATACCTCTTTTAGCAACGCGGTGTTAAATCCCAACTCATTTCTACCTACCCACACTCCACCCGCAGCAGCAGCAGCAGCAGCTTGAATTAATATACCGGAAAGGGAAAACGCACGTGGGTGCCGTAAAGAAAGTCATCTGCTGAGAAAGCGGCGTGCTCAAGCTTAGCAGGAGAAAATAGCCGGCGGGAGTTCCGGGTTGCCTTGGCGACGAGGAACCCCTGCTGTTGCAAAAGGCATTGGCGCCCCCCCTCCCCACCGCCGGGCTATAATTGGACCTTTCCGCTGTCGTCTTCTTGTGGTTCTCGATTTTGCCTTAGCCCGCCCCGTTTTCCTGTCCAGGAGGATGGAGCGGGGAGGAAGACGCATATAATATATCCCACAAGGCAGCCAACCCGAAGAGGTTTATTGAGCAAAGCTGAAATGCAAATCCGGGGAGTTTGCAAATGCAAACTGAAATGCAAACGGAGAGAGAAAAGAAAGGGGGTTCCCTCGAAGTAATATATATGTGCAAATCATCCTTTGCAAGGGCGCGTTGCTCGGGCCAGTTACCCACGAGCCAGCTCCTTGGAGGGGCTTCTTTGCGAGCAGGGCTGCGCTGCTCATCTCCTCCCTGCAGCGAGGAGGGCCTGCCTGACTCATAGCTCCCCCGACCCCGACCCCTCTCGTTTCCGCCAAGCTGCAGGCATATAGGCAGCGTTTGGCTTCGCCCTGCCGCCCCAGAGGCGCGGAGAAAAAGCGCAGACTGGGCAGCTGCCGAGCTGGCTTGCCATGCCTGCTGCCCTCGCCTACTTACCGCGGACAGCTGCGCAGCCCGCCAGGAGCCTCGGAGGAACAGAGCAGCCATTGATCGTGGCCGGGCTGGGAGAGATCTCTCACAGGAGAGGCATTCTGCGAGAAGCGTCCCGCTCTCTCTCAAGCCCTTCTGCTTTGTTGCACCGCCTTGTTAGGGGGTTAAGGTTTTTAAAAGGAAGTGTGTATATGTGTGTGGCGGGTAGGCGGGGGTGATAAAGGCTACTCGCCTCTCAAAATAATCGCAATTACGTTCCCTTAATCGCAGTCAAGAGGGTCGTTGTTGGGGGCTTCTTCCCCCCTTTTCTTTTGCACAACAAATGCACGATTGTTATTTCTTGGGCCATGCAATTTCCTTGGAACTTGTGCTTCTGTTGTCATGATGATGTGGCCGAGTGTGTTACAACTAACTTTCCTCCCCAGGAATGCACTGGTTTTTGGAGAGAGCTATGAAGCGCGCTAATGTCTGGGAAGGCTATACAGTACTGATTTGCAAACTTCCGTTGTATAATATTAGCCGTGAAAATGATACAAAAAACCTGTTGGTGTGATACACACCGCAAAAGAGCAGCAAAATAAACCCACCTCTCTCTCAGCCACTCTTTTGTAGATCTTCTTTTAGAATAAATATATATTAAATTGTTTACAAATTGTATGCACTTTTCTGTGATTTGTCGTGTCTGACTTTGTGACTCCCATGGACCAGAGCATGCCAGGCACTCCTGTCTTCCTCTGCCTCCCGCAGCTTGGTCAAACTCATGTGCGTAGCTTCGAGAACACTGTTCAACCATCTCATCGTCTCTTCTGTGATAGAGTTTATGATTTCTCTAACGTGGATCATGCTAGCCTTTTATGGTCATTACGAGACTTGCACTTTGAGCCTGGAAGGATAAACACCCATCGTTTATGACACAATGCCTTGAGGACCATCCTGGCTACATTGGAAGATACTCATAGACATCTGTTTCATGTGGATACCCATATAAACAACTTATATATTAAACCAGAAGTAGCTAATGTGGTAACCACCTGCTATTGTTGGCCTGCAACTCCCATCATCCCTTACCATTTACCATACTGGCTGGGGCTGATGGGAGTTGGAGTGCAAAAACATCTGTAGGGCACCATATTGATTCCCCATGTACAGTGGTACCTCGGATTACAGACGTTTCAGGTTACAGACGCTTCAGGTTACAGATTCCGCTAACCCAGAAATAGTACCTCGGGTTAAGAACTTTGCTTCAGGATGAGAACAGAAATCGTGCGGTGGTGGCGGGAGGCCTCATTAGCTGAAGTGGTACCTCAGGTTAAGAACAGTTTCAGGTTAAGAACGGACCTCCAGAATAAATTAAGTTCTTAACCTGAGGTATCCCTGTATTAATGTTTAAGTTCAGATGGATGCATTGGTGGTTATTGTAGCCTTAATATGAGCCGTTGATGGTTTTTAATAAATTTGTTATTTTTCATATATTATTTCTTTTTCTTTCATAAAAAGGTGTTTATATTCCCTTAATATTTTTCCTCCCTCAGTTAAATTTGCAAATAAAAAATTAGTGTATGTTTTAATTTTTGATCAGTAGCAAGTTTCTTGCTATCATCCAAGTTTCTCACTACACTCATGAACAAAAGTGATGGCTAAAGATCCTGGTTTTTAAAGATTCTTTTATTTGCATTGTTGTATTTATTAGCAGTGCTACTCTTAGAAGTGGTGATGGGCTGCTTGTGGGCCAATGTATTAAAACTGAATCCTGATAAGACAGAAGTGTTGCATGTCTGAGGACTTGGGAATGAGAGGTGGAATAAGCAGGCCCGTAGATTAAGAATGCTCCTTGACCCAACATTGTCACTGAAGGCTTCAGGGGCCACAGTGGCTAGGAGTGCCTATTTCCAGCTATAGCTGGTTTGCTAGGTATGGCACCCTTTGGACAGAGATTACTTGGCCACTATGTTCCATGCTGTGTTAACTTTCAGATTGCTTCTAAAGTTATTACTAAAGCTTTGTGTTTGTTTTGTGTCACAAATACCCCCTTTTTTGCTTCCACACAGTGTGTATTGATACAATAATTAATTTCATAGTTAACATCTTAAACACAACACTCTCAAATTACCTCCAAACATGTATCAAAGTTCTGTCCTGAGTTTTTGATGCAACTCCCAGCAGTATCACTTTTTTTAAGCTCTCTTTTTAGATGTGCTGATAAAAACATAGGTACTGATTTAAAACTTTATAGGTTATTTCATACTGTTGGATTGCAGCTTGAAATTATTTGCTGTTGCCAGCTGCTTTGGACTTCCATTTGGATGGAAAAGTGAGGTAATCACTGAAATGAAATAAATAAACTATGCACAGTCTTCCAAATGCAGCTGTACCATAGATTTACATAAACAAACTGATATGTTAAATCTAACAGTGCTTCTTAATGGTACTGTACTGATTTTTGTTCAGACTGGCGTAACTTTTTCAGTCAGTCTGCTAGGTGGTGCTAGAGGACATGCTCTAAGCTAGTCATTTAGTGTGGAAAAAAATATATATATTGATGTATTAACTGAAAGCAAATCCGTGTAGGATTATGCCTGATCTTCTGTCTGCACTATTCTGCATAAGGCTTTGTTGACTGCTGCCACAATAATTAAGGTGTTGGCTCTTATGAATGATGAGGTAGGAAAACTCTGGCTGCATGAGTCCCTTTTTGGATAGTGAACGCCATTTGTTTATTTGGAATAGTTTTAATTGTCAAGCACTTGGTGCTCTTTATGGAGACATTTATTTGTTCTATTTTTTGAATGTACCCCCAAACACCTCCCCACATGGTTCTTTTCTTCCCACCTTCCCTATTTACTAAGGAATAAAAACCACCTGTGCCAAACCTTGATATTTGAAAACTGACAAATCTATAGAATGAGCAGCTGCTGTAATGCATTGGCTGTTTGATGGAAGAATTCAGGGTCATTGCTAGCACGAAGCCAGACCAATGTACCCAAAATATGAAGAGAAATTTGTCCTGTCATTCACACAATAATGCTTATTTTTCATACATGGAGATGCTTTGTGTAGGGAGGTTGTAGTGTAAAACAATCACTAGGTGACAAGTTTCATTTGCTTATGAATAGCAAGTTGCAAATGCTAGCATGCTATTGTAAGACATGTCAACACGTCATGCATGCCTATTTGTCATAAAGCTCAATGATCCTTGTGATGGCTGTCCACATATCACAAGGGTCTGAACATGGGAACATAGAAAGCTGTCAGACACCTGGTCGATTTAGTACTGTCTACACTGACTGGTGGCGCTGTGGGTTAAACCACAGAGCCTAGGAATTGCCGATCAGAAGGTCGGCGGTTTGAATACCCACAAGGGGGTGAGCTCCCGTTGCTTGGTCCCTGCTCCTGCCAACCTAGCAATTCGAAAGCACGTCAAAGTATAAGTAGATAAATAGGTACTGCTCCGGCAGGAAGGTAAACGGCATTTCCGTGCACTGCTCTGGTTCGCCAGAAGTGGCTTAGTCATGCTGGCCACATCACCCGGAAGCTGTACGCTGGCTCCCTCAGCCAATAAAGCGAGATGAGCGCCGCAACCCCAGAGTCGGCCACGACTGGACCTAATGGCCAGGGGTCCCTTTACCTTTACAATGACTGGTGGTGGCACTCCAGGAGAGTGCAGAAAGGTTTTAAAATCAGAAATGCAATGCAATGGCTAGCAAACCTACTGAATTAGCAAGTGTGTCAGTTCCTGCAGTTCATATACAGTACCTTGCAGTTTCACATCTGCCTTCAGGGATTAGGCAACTGATCTGCAGCACTGTTTAGGCTGTGAACACACCATACACTTAAAGTACATGGGAGAAAATATTGGGAACCATAGCCTACCCCCCTCACAGAGCTACAGTTCCCTGCACCAACTCTGGTGGTTCCCTCATTGTGAGAAGTGAGGTTACAGGGAACCAGACAGAGGGCCTTCTCAGTAGTGGCGCCCACCCTGTGGAACACCCTCCCTTCAGGTGTGAAGGAAATAAGCAGCTATCCTATCTTTAAAAGACATCTGAAGGCAGCCCTGTTCAGGGAAGTTTTTAATATTTAACGCCGTACTGTTTTTAACACTTGATTGGGAGCCGCCCAGAGTAGCTTGGGAAACTCAGCCAGATGGGTGGGGTATAAATAATAAATTATTGTTATTATTATTAACAAACTACAGTTTAGGGAAAGTCACATACTTCAAATAGAGTATACATTTCATTATGCCTCAGCAGTGTAGAAACCACTGCAAACTCCTGCCTTGGCAGCATAAGCCTAGCTGTCTTTTTCCTTCTAAGACGGCATTCCTCTTCCACCCCTGGCTCATGTTTTATTTGATTCCACAGGCCTTCCTGAAATGCAGCGTGTATAATAAATCTGTTGTTTTGAGTATTATGCGTTAAGTATTAGAAGAAAAACAGCCCTGAGTCTAAATTAAGAAGCTCCTTATTCCTGTTTCTCATTCCAGCTGGTTTTCAGAGAATGAATTAATGCCCATAAAAATCAGAAATAAAACTACGTTGGAGCACATAAATACGTTTAATTTGTACATGTACCATTTGCCACTACAGGAGCCCATCTAGTAAAGTGGCATTTGTAATAAACGCCAGTAAAGAATTAAAGAAAAGACGCTTTCGTTCAATCCTTCCCAGGAGTAATGTATATAAACGGACAAGAGCGAGGACCTGTAATGCTTCCTGAATACAGGTCACTTGTGATGCAAGCCATGGGTATTACAGTCTCCAATGTGCTGTGCTGCTTGCCATCTGCAGTTCACCATGCTGTTATGAGTCATTGTAACACCATCAGCAGCAGTCCTGACCCTCACATGGTATTGATCTCATACACATTTCTCATGGCAATCTGAGTCTACCAGTGTTCTGACACTTGTTTCCTGAGGGAGGAGGAAGCATCCTTTCCCAAATAGCCTGCGACAGCTGTGCATAAGAAAACAATCACATGCATCTCCCTATTGGCATGCCCATTATGTGTGAGGAAATTTCCCTCTCCACACTATGGCAAACACTGGTGGATTCAGTATACGGCGGAAAGAAGCGTCTCTTAGGCCTACACACCCACACCCACCCACATGCACACCCCGTGCTTTGGGGGTGAGGATGCTTTCCTGAGGTATTGTCTCATAAGGTTAATGGTATTCATGCAGCCAAGTGGAATAGACCCTTGGGTCAAAAATGGAATCTTTCATAGGTGGGCACAAGCTAGGGGCCCACAGGGATCTAAAGTTATGGTTAGAACTGGTGGAGAATTGTAGCCCTCAACTTGAACAGTGCAGTGTAAGAGGAAGGATTTAAACCAGAATTGGGGGACTTCTGGCCCTTGGCCATGCTAGCTGGGGCAGATGGTAGCTGGAGCCCAGCAACACCTGGAGGGCCACAGGTTCCCCACCCCTGGCTTAAACCCTTCCACTTCAAACCCTAAACCTGAGCACAGTTGTGCTGCAGCACTGTGGAGGTTTTTATGGGGTTGGCTGAATGGTACAGCTCCTGGTTTTGTGACATTTCACACACTGCATGATCACCTTAAGAAGCCCTCTGAGAGAAGCAGGTGGTCATGGATGAAGCCTGAATGTCCTATCAGCAGTGCGGGAAAATTGTGCACCAGCTACCCTAAAATGAGATCAATCAGAACCTGTCTGTTAATCCTCAGAAATCCTTTAAGAAAATATAATCTTAGCTAAAAAAATGTTCACAGGGGCTATTTACCCTAACTTGTTTTGCATCCCTTCCCTTTCTTTGTTTAACAACTACTGGCTCTATCACCAACACTTCTGTGCTTTAATCTGATTGGGTGTTTCCAGATGACCTTCTTATTGAGTATTCAA
Organism: Podarcis bocagei; assembly: GCF_964188305.1. Classification (NCBI taxonomy): domain Eukaryota; kingdom Metazoa; phylum Chordata; class Lepidosauria; order Squamata; family Lacertidae; genus Podarcis; species Podarcis bocagei. Next base: position 92,996,586 of record NC_138125.1, on the reverse strand, counting down.
CTTGTTTTGTTTGCAGGGAGATTAAATGATGTTGCACCACAGCAAGTGTTACCTCACACCTTCCAGTGCATTTTCCCTTTAGTCTCCTTATCTCAAAATGTCCAGTCTTTTGGAGAAGCAGATTTGTTGTGCAGGGCCGTTCAATTGACGTTAATTTCACAACTTGAATTTGCCAGTGTGTGACTGAATCCCACCTGAAAAAACAGTGACAGTGTGGAAGCGCTCCAATATTCAATTCACTTCTTGCACCAACACAGCTTCAGCAAGTTTGTAGTACCAGACTGCCTGCCGAATGCCATCTTGCAGATAAACCACTGGATTTTAAAAAAATAAAAATAAATAGATTTTATTTATCATTTAAAAATATATCACAAAATCCAGAAGAGAACAACAACAACAACAAAACCTCTTCACAGATCAATATTACTTAAATTTCAGTGCATATTACAGTGGTACCTCAGGTTACATACGCTTCAGGTTACAGACTCCGCTAACCCAGAAATAGTGCTTCAGGTTAAGAACTTTGCTTCAGGATGAAAACAGAAATCGTGCTCTGGCAGCACGGCGGCAGCAGGAGGCCCCATTGGCTAAAGTGGTGCTTCAGGTTAAGAACAGTTTCAGGTTAAGAACGCACCTCCGGAACGAATTAAGTACTTAACCCGAGGTACCACTGTACTTATACCCCATACCCAATGTTTAATTTACCTATTGTCATGGATAGATGGATGGAATGAAAGATAGATAAATAGATTGACAGATAGATATATAAATTTGGGACAGTTCCCCAAAAGACATTATCATTTTATGTTCTTTCTGACATTTGTGTTCACCTCATCCATCAGCTTTTACTGTCATCTGCTGGTCACCTTTTCCATTCATTCCAAATGCAAAATGGCTGCCTGTAACTCATCAGTCACTCCCAAACCTTCCATTTTAATTTCCAAACACAATGAACTAGGGCTGGTTATCTTTCAGCTTTGAAAAGCAATCAGTCAGGCCCTCTGTCTGAAATACTAAGGGAAAGACTAATCCCTCCCTTTGGCACTGGATTCAGCCTGTAATCACTGTCACTTCCCAGGGTCAAATTCTGAATTCCATTAGGGTAGGACATAACTACAGAGAAAATCCATTGAAAGAAGCACTTGTGGGAGAGCTGCACAGTCCTTTCCCTTAATTTTATCTCTCCAATGCATCCAAAAGTGACAATTTTCCTGAGCTGATTCGAAGTAGGAGACTGAGTAGTACCAGACACAACAAACCGCCTGACTTTCACCAGCAGGAAGAATGCATCAGTGATGAATTTCTGGCTTTTATTGGAAGAAATAATTGAACCCACTTCCTAATCCAAACTCGCTTAAAAAAATCAATTGACTCACATGCAAAATGTATGTTTATGAAACTGAAATCTCTGAAAATGTTTGTTACTGATCTCTCCCCCACTCATTGGCACTGTGGTGCAAACCACTGAGCCTTGGGCTTGCCGATCAGAAGGTCGGTGCTTCGAATCCCCGTGATGGGGTGAGCTCCCATTGTTTGGTCCCTGCTCTTGCCAACCTAGCAGTTCGAAAGCACGTCAAAGTGCAAGTAGATAAATAGGTGGCGGGAAGGTAAATGCCGTTTCCATGCGCTGCTCTGGTTTTGCCAGAAGTGGCTTAGGTCATGCTGGCCACATGACCCAGAAGTGTTGCTGTGCAATGCCAGGTCAATGATGAATAAAACCACTGCCATCCACGACCTGATTGTGGATGGAGGATTTGACCTGGCATGTGTAACAGAGACCTGGTTGGATGAAGCAGATGGGCCTGTCCTTGCCGCTGCTTGTCCACCAGGTTTCTCTTACGCACAGCAACCCAGGCCTTGTGGGCGGGGAGGGGGGGTTGCAGTGATTTTTAGGAAGTCATTAGTTTGCACCAGGCGTCCTACTGGAAAGACCCAGTTCTCTGAGTGCATGTTCTGGAAGTTGGGCAATAGGGGCAGTACAGGATTCCTATTGGTGTACCGACCTCCCCGCTGCACCAAGGATTCCCTGCCCGAGCTGCTTCAGGTCGTGGCGGATGTCCTCCTGGAGACACCTAGTTTGGTTGTCCTAGGGGATTTTAACATCCATGCCGACACGACCTTACAAGGGGCCGCTCGGGACTTCGTGGAAAGCATGGCCTCCATGGTGCTGTCCCTGAATAAGTCTGGCCCAACTCATAGCCACGGGCATGCCTTAGACCTGGTGTTCACCTCTATGGATGTTGGTGATCTGACACTAAGTAAAAGCGAAACCAAAGAAGTGCCATGGTCAGATCACTTCCTGGTGCAACTGGACTTCTCCGCGACCCTTCCCCTCTGCAGGGAGGCAGGACCGATTCAGATGGTCCGCCCCCGCCACTTAATGGATCCAAATGGTTTCCAGAGAGTGGTAGGGGATGTTTTATCCCATGTTGATGGCCTTTCAGCTGATTCCCTGGTGGCCTGCTGGAATGTGGAGTTAACCAGGGCTATTGACTGTTTGGCTCCAAAGCGCCCTCTCCGATTGCATGGAGCCCGGACAGCCCCGTGGTTTTCCACAGATCTGAGGGCAATGAAACAATCATTGAGATGTCTAGAGCGCCGGTGGCGGATAACCCATTCTGAATCTGACCGGACACGGGTTAGAGCTCAATGTCGAGCCTACCAAGTGGCGATAGCGACGGCGAAGAAGACTTTCTTCACCGCCTCTATTGCATCTGCGGAAAACAGCAGCAGGAGACTCTTTCAGGTGGTTCGCAATTTAGCGGAACCACCTGCTCCATCAGGGCCCAGTAGGGGCCACATGATCTCCTGCAATGACTTTGCAAAGTTTTTTGCAGATAAAATCGCTCAGATTCGATAAGAGGTAGACTCCACCGTGGGAGCAGGGCCGGGGCGGGAGAGTGCTAGAGTCCTGTCTAGTCAAGTTGTGTGGGATCAATTCCAATCTGTTACCCCAGAGGATGTGGACAGGCTGCTTTGACGAGTGAAACCAACCACTTGTCTCCTTGATCCTTGCCCATCCTGGCTTATAAAAGCTAGCCGGGAAGGACTGGGCGATGGGCTTCGTGGGCTGGTGAATGCTTTCCTCCGTGACGGAGCCTTCCCAGACTCGCTGAAAGAGGCGGTTATTAAACCGCTTCTTAAAAAAACATCTTTAGATGCGGCCACGATAGCCAACTATCGCCCAACCTCAAATCTTCCATTCGTGGGCAAGGTGATTGAGCGAGTGGTTGCTGAACAACTCCAGGCACGCCTGGAAGAAGCGGACCATTTGGATCCCTTCCAATCGGGACTCAGGCCTCACCATGGGACTGAAACTGCCTTGGTCGCACTGGTTGATGATCTCCGGCGGGCTAGGGACAAAGGTGAGAGCTGTTTCCTAGTTCTGCTGGATCTCTCAGCGGCGTTTGATACCATCGACCATAACATCCTTCTGGACCGTCTTGAGGGGCTGGGAGCTGGGGGCACTGTTATACAGTGGTTCCGCTCCTTCCTCCTGGGCCGTGTTCAGAAAATGGTGGTGGGGGATGAGTGTTCAGACCCCATGGCCCTCACTTGTGGGGTGCCTCAGGGTTCTGTCCTCTCCCCCATGCTTTTCAACATCTACATGAAGCCACTGGGAGAGATCATTGGGGGATTTGGGCTGGGTGTTCATCAGTATGCGGATGATACCCAGCTCTACCTCTCTTTCAAATCAGAACCAGTGAAGGCAGTGAAGGTCCTGTGTGAGTGCCTGGAGGCGGTTGGAGGTTGGATAGCGGCTAACAGATTGAGGTTGAATCCTGACAAGACAGTAGTACTGTTTTTGGGGGACAGGAGGCGGGCAGGTGTGGAGGATTCCCTGGTCCTGAATGGGGTAACTGTGCCCCTGAAGAACCAGGTGCGCAGCCCGGGAGTCATTTTGGACTCACAGCTGTCCATGGAGGCACAGGTCAAATCTGTGTCCAGGGCAGCTGTTTACCAGCTCCATCTGGTACGCAGGCTGAGACCCTATCTGCCTGCGGACTGTCTCGCCAGAGTGGTGCATGCTCTGGTTATCTCCCACTTGGATTACTGCAATGCGCTCTATGTGGGGCTACCTTTGAAGGTGACCCGGAAACTACAACTAATCCAGAACGCGGCAGCTAGACTGGTGACTGGGAGCGGCCGCAGAGACCACATAACACCAGTCTTGAAAGACCTACATTGGCTCCCAGTACGTTTCCGAGCACAATTCAAAGTGTTGGTGCTGACCTTTAAAGCCCTAAACGGCCTTGGTCCAGTATATCTGAAGGAGCGTCTCCACCCCCATCGTTCTACCCGGACACTGAGGTCCAGCACCGAGCACCTTCTGGCGGTTCCCTCACTGCGAGAAGCCAAGTTACAGGGAACCAGGCAGAGGGCCTTCTCGGTAGTGCCGCCTTCCCTGTGGAACACCCTCCCACCAGATGTCAAAGAGAACAACAACTACCAGGCTTTTAGAAGACATCTGAAGGCAGCCCTGTTTCGGGAAGCTTTTAATGTTTGATGTATTGTAGTATTTTAATATTCTTTTGGAAGCTGCCCAGAGTGGCTGGGGAAGCCCAGCCAGATGGGCGGGGTATAAATAATAAATTATTATTATTATTATTATAGAAAAACTGTCTGTGGACAAACGTCTGCTCCCTTGGCCAGTAAAGCGAGATGAGCGCTGCAACCCCAGAGTCGTTTGCGACTAGACTTAACTGTCAGGAGTCCTTTACCTTTTTACCCGACTCATAATATTTCCCGAGGAGAAGGCAGAGTAGAGCAAAAGGGCCATAGCTCAGTAGGAAGGCTCATTCTTTGCTTGCAGAAGTTTCCAGGTTCATCTCCTCCTGCCTGAAACAATGGAGAGCCTCTCCCAGTCAGTCAGTGTTGAGCATACTAAGCTACATGACCAATGGAATAAGGCAGCTTCCTATATATTACTATATTAAACTGTTTTAAATCTGTAGTGCTAATATACCCATAGATTAATCTATGGCCTAGTCTTCTGTTGTAAAGCAGTATCCTTGAAAATAGAGCCCCTACAAGTTGTCTAATACAAAGCTGATGCCTTTCTAGCCTGTCTGTGCAATGGTTTTGATGAAGAGCCATATATTGGTTTTTTAAATTCCTATTCTGGCTGTCTGGAGGCATGACACATGTGTGCATGATTTCATTGCTGCAATAAAGAAAAGAAGGAGTCAGAAGAGAATTAATTTATGGATAGCTCAGAAAGAGATGGATGCGGGTAGCGAAGGGAGAAGTGGAGCCAGAGATTATGCCGTTTTATCTTAATAGTGCTGGAGAACAGAACCAGCAAATGAGATTACAGTCCTATCTTTACATGCAAATACGATTCAGTTTCTTTGCATCTCTTAGTCATGATGCATTTGCTAGAGATGTGCATGTTTCTGATTGAAATGGACGGCATCCAGAGGTTAATATGAGCCAGAGCTCAGCTCCAGCATTTATTTTGAATGCTTGCCTTAGAACATAGGAAATATAGAAGAGAATGCTTCAGAGCATGAGCAGAGAGCCTTTCTTCAACTGCTGGATTTTTCAATCCATTTTTTTGGATTATGAGTATGCAGGGGCATTCCAAGGCGGAGGGTGTTAGTGGTGGTTTGCCCCAGGTGCCATTCCAAAGGGGGGGGGGACGACCAAAATGCTGCCCCCCAATTGGTGGCTCCACCCCTTTCGTACCTCTTCAGGTTCTGGAAGACCAGGGGGCAGGGGAGCTGGTCACAGCAGGAGCAGGAGACTCCCTGGCTTCTTCAGCAGCCTGACTCATTGCTGCCTCTCGGCCCCGCTCCTCTCCAGCCTCTGGACTGCTCTCTGCCACAGTCTCTTCTGCTTCTGGACTGCTCTCTGCCACAGTCTCTTCCTGCTCACTAAACTCTGCTACCTCTTCAGTTTCCAGCACCTTCTGTGATGGCCTGGGAATCTGATTCAGAGGATGAACCTGAGGAATCCCAGCCTGCACAGGAGTCTCCACTTCCAGGGTCGGCTGAGCTGGGGCAGGGGCTTGAACCTGAAGGGCCCTCACCTGTGCCGGATCCTCAGGAGCAGACACCAGCTGAATCCGCTCTGGCTCCGGAGGTGATCGAGGACACATTGCCTGCAGGTGCTCCTCTCCCAGCCCTGTCAGGGGAAGGTGAGGTTGCCTTTGGGTCCAGTAACCCTCCAGCCTCTCCTGAGCTGCAGAGGCTCAGGGCAGAGAGGCGGAGGGAACTAAGTTCTTGTAGGAGGAGTGCTCGCCTCCAGGCTAGGAGAGGCGAGTCACCTGTGGACCGGGGCCGCCCTATGCCTCAGAGGAGATAAAGGCTAGTCAGGCAACATCGTTGGTTACTTGTTCCTGCCGGCACCCTGTCCTGCTTTCTGCCAGAGTTCCTGACCACGCCCGACTCCCTGCCTTAAACCCCGCTTCAGCCTCAGACTACGCCGCATGGTAACCTCCCCCCCCCCCGGGACCAGCACACCTTCTCTTCCCAGTCTGCTCCCTCTTCTTCCTCTGATCACTTATCGTTGTCCCACCTCCAATCTCATGGCTCTGAGCCTTCTTGCCTTGGGATTTCCCTTGGGGATTCCCCAGCTGATGCCTCCCACCACTCTTCTGTATCCAGCCAGTTTCATGAACTCGGTCATGATAGAAAAGGATGAGCAGCTACTCTGCTCAGCAATGAAGTTTCCTCCTTAAGAAAGGTCTACATATAGACAGATGCATTGAGATTTCAGATGGTAAAGATAAATTTGACTAATTTATTTGTTTGCTAAATGTAAATACCACCCTTCCTCCCAAAGGAGTTCAGGAAGATATACTGGGCAACATAATTATAGAGAAAGATGATGCACAGGTTTATGTGCTTCTGGCATTGGTAATATCCTGGTATTGAATACATAAATTATCTTTCAGGTTAAATATTAACATTATACCAGTAAGCTCGCAGGAGACAAACTATCAACTCAGAGAACAGTTATTAAAGGTTGTTGATTGATTCTTTGGGAAAGAAGTGTACGCATGGTATATTGACAAGACCATCATAAACGATCAGTGAACTCAATTCTCTGAACGCCAATCCTTAGGTAGATGAACAGGCATGATTCATGCACAAGAGGAAGAGATCAGCAGGATTGGGGGAACACAAATATTTTCAGATGTACAAAAGATGGGAGGAGGCTTTAAAGGGGTGGTGGTGAGAAATCCAAACCAGCCCAATGAGGACTGTGCATGCTCAGTTAAAATGCTGACTGTTAGGGGGGTGGGATGGGACAGATTGTCCTGGAAAAAGGCATTGTTGTGTGGAGCACAAAACAGGAGCATTCCATGCTGCAACCTTCTGCTGAAGGTCCAGCTCAAATCCACTTAAACCACTCCTATCACTTTAATGGTCATGATAACCCCCCCCCCCGCACTAAGAATCCTGAGAACTGTATTTTGTTAAGGCTGCTGAGTGTTGTAGCTTCACAATGCTGCAATTCCCGTCACTCAGGAAGATTGTGGACCTTTGCTGTACAATGTTTTAAAGCACTGAATGCTTAATTCAATTAAACATATATTCACCCCACCTTCTTTTTTTGAAAAATAAAGGCCTAATTTGTTTTTTGAATGCTGAAAAACTGCCAGGGTGGTTCATGATATTACCAGTACAGTGGTACCTCGGGTTAAGAACTTAATTCATTCTGGAGGTCCATTCTTAACCTGAAACTGTTCTTAACCTGAGGTACCACTTTAGCTAATGGGGCCTCCCGCTGCCACCGTGCCGCCGGAGCACAATTTCTGTTCTCATCCTGAAGCAAAGTTCTTAACCTGAGGTAATATTTCTGGGTTAGCGGAGTCTGTAACCTGAAGCGTCTGTAACCCGAGGTACCACTGTACTATCCAGTCAGCTTTGCACTGGATACAGCTAGGGATACAGCTAGGTTCTCTTCTGTATGGATAGGCTCACAATAGCGTTGTACTCACTTTTATGAAGAATACACCATTGAAATGAATGAACCTACATTAGTCATGGTAATTACTTTCAATAGGTCCACCCTGAGTAAAAGTTAAATGAATAAAACTGATAGTATACTAGGTGGCACTTGACTTAAGAGTCATAGAATTGCAGAGTTGTGAGGGGTCCCAAGGGTCATCGACCCCCTGTGATGCCTCTTTAAGGCACTACACATTTAAAGCACATCCAAAGCACACACCCTGCTCACTGAGTTTTGGGAACTGCAGTTTGATAAGAATGTGAATATCTAGAGCCCTGTGAGGAAAACTACAGTTCCCATGATTATTGGGGTGTGTTTGGAAATGTACCTGTGTGAGTTTCATGTTGCTATTCTGTTCTTGAGATAATAAAGTTCCTGTCTAACTTTTTGGCAGAGATGCCCTCTAAGTCTTGAAAGGACAAAGGGAAGATTTGTCATGTGAACAAAATGGAGGATGTGCGCTTTCCATTGCTGAAATTATGTACATCTGTATGCATAACAAATATGGGCTTTAAACTGCTTCTTTGTCTTCATCTCATTGCATTCTCCCACTTTGTGTTCTGGCAGCTACTCACGTGCCTAGCAAACTCAGAGAATTTAGAAAAGAGGATGCCTTCGATTCCTCCCTCTCCAGACCCCACCATTTATCTGTTTTCCTTTACTTAAACTCCCTTTTCTGTCAAGCAAAAGAATACTGCTACCTTCCCATCTGCCAACTCTTACTAGAGACGATCGGCTGCTACACATTCCCTCTGAGCACAGCGTTGTCACTGCAAATGTGAGCCCAGAAGGCAGTTTCTGAAATGAAAGGAAATATGTATTTAAGGAGGGGGGGGGGAGAGAAAAGCTTTTAAGTTAAGCAATGCTCCCACTTCACAGAGACCCAGGGGCACAGTGGCAGCTGGTACAAACACTCCTGCTTGAAGTGAAATACTACCTGAGGCAGTTTCATGCACTAGATTTTCCTGACTTTGTTTAAAGTAGCCTGAATAAAACCTGGTGTCTTTGAGATGCATCTGTGACAACTGAGAGCTTTGCATTTGTTTGTTTGTTTATTCATACATATATACATACATACTCACAGCCTATCCGCATCATTCTATTGTGATATGAAGAGCCCATTTTGGACTCAATTCTGCTTTTTAACATCTATATGAAAGCACCAGGAGAGATCATCAGCGGGTTTGGGTTGGGTGTTCACCAATATGCAGATGATACCCAGCTCTAGCTCTTGTTTAAATTGGAATCAGTGAAGGTGGTGAACGTCCTGTGTCTGGAAGTGGTTGGGGGAATGGCAGTCAATGGATTGAGGTGGAATCCTGACAAGACAGAAGTAATATTTCTGGGGGACAAGTGGTAGGGAGGTGTGGAGGATTCTCTGGTCCTGAATGGGGTAACTGTTCCCCTGAAGGACCAGGTGTGCAGCCTGGGAGTCATTTTGGACTCACAGCTGTCCATGGAGGCACAGGTCAATTCTGTGTCCAAGGCAGCTGTCTACCAGCTCCATCTGGTACAATGGCTGAGACCCTATGAGCCTGCACACGGTTGCACCAAGGTGGTACATGCTTTGGTTACCTCCCGCTTAGACTACTGCAATGTGCTCTACATGGGGCTAACTTTAAAGGTGACTTGGAAACTACAACTAATCCAGAATGCAGCTGCCAGACTGGTGACTGGGAGGGGCCGCAGAGATCATATAACACTGGTCCTAAGAGATCTACACTGGCCCTCAGTATGTTTCTGACCGCAATTCAAAGACCTTTAAAAACAAACCTAGACATATGTTTTGTCAAAACTGCATGGCTTCCTTAGACCCTGAAACCATCTGTGTAAGGGCACCAGTAAACAACCCAGCATATAGACATACAGATCTTTAACTTGCACATTTCCACATAGATCAACTTTTGTAAATTTAAACTGAACAATGTATTCCTTTAAGAAAAAGACAATGTGTAAGAAGGAGGTGGAGAAGAGTGGGTGGTTAGTTATTTCTTTACTGCAGATTGACAGGCTGGCAGATTCAGAAAGAGAAAAAGGGCTTTTGTTCAGTTTCATATATACTACAATACAGGCAGCTGACATTTCCCCCCCCCCCCCCGACACCCACAACCTAGATAATCACACTGCATATTTTAGTTACTGTATGCAATGCAGCAAGAGAAACTTTAAGAGAAAGCATAAACACTTGAGAAAAGCTGTACACTTGATACTGATTAGCCAAGTAGTCAAACTATTAAACGATGAAACCAGCATTCATAAAAGACCAGTGGATCTTCTCTAAGGGTTCCAAAGAAGATACCCATATAGAATGAGTATGAAAAAAGTGCTTGTATGCATATAACATTACCTTTAATTATTGTTATTTTCAAAAATACTGTGGCAACTTAAAAACAGGCAGATTTATTGTGACATAAACCTCTGTAGGCTAGAGGACACTTTGTCAATATGCATCTTGTGTTTTCTACAGTTGGCAGATACATGTATTAGAACATAAATATATACAGCACGGGCTCGCTGAAATGCCCTATGCATTAATATTAGGCAGGTACCTTTACTATACTGCTTTCGGCATCTGCTAAAAAACTTTTTTGTTATGGCAAGCCTACCCAGGCATGGAATTTTTGGTATATAATTTGATTATTTGGAACTGTTTTGAAATTGCTGGTTTTATTTACATTTAAAAGATTTGCATTAACTTGCTTTTCATGTTTCTTTTTAACAGTAATTTTTAATTTCTGTTTTAGATTGCTCTAAAGAAAGAAATGAAACAAGTTCTTTGTAAAGCACAGAGGAAGGCCTTTTGTCAGGTCATTTCAGAGAAGAATCCCTGTTATCTCCTGGCAGGGCTAGGGAAGTCCCTTGTCTGAAACCCTGGACAGCTCCTGTCAGTCAGTGTTGACAACCCTCAGCTTGATGAGCTAATAATGGCTTCCTATTTTTCCATGTCTCAGATTGTTTCTGAGGTTCCTGCAGCACAGCGAACACCATCAAGTTCAAAGATAGAGTCTTATATAGTAGATTACTATATATCTACCAGTTTTCAGGTGTAAAGTTATAACTTTCCTATACTGCTGCTCTGTGTTTTATTTGCAGTTTTGTCCTCCGGAATTTCGCGTTTGCTTACATTTTCTTTTAAAGAGAAAGGAGTACTCCAGAGAGCTCTTTTACATTGCTAATAAGCCGTGAACACACTCAAGAAAGAAATGAGAGGGCTTTGTATACTTATTTGGAATACAAGTTGTAATTTAAGGGAATGCCTATTACTGGAAAATAATTAGGCTGGTCCCATTGAGGCACTAGACATCCTCCTCCAGTGTGTGTTTACACTTTTTAAATGTCAGCTTTAGTCATCATCCTCTTGCCTGGCTGCTGCAGAAAATCAAGCAGAGCAAGGCTGAGTCTGGGCCTGCAGATTGTCCAAGTATCAGCCCTGTGCTTACTTGAAGAACAATACTCCCTCTCTCCTTGCTTCCATAGGGAGGCCTGGCTTCAATATGATACTCTGCAGATGGATCTTTGGACTCCAGCTCATCACTCATAACCACTGTAAATAGATGTCACTGTGCAGAGCTCATTTATAAAGGCGGATCTATGGCTTTGCTCCTAAAATCTGTACGTCAGGTTTATCCTGAGTAATGCTTTAGTTACTGGGGAATATCTTTAAGAATTACCCAGTGCTGTCAAGGGACCTACTTTTCTTTGGCCCTTATCTTTCTCTAGAAATCAGGGGACCACTTAATCACGATGAGATATACGTTGCCTGTAATGGCCTCTTTGATTTATGTCCCGGTCCCTGCTCTTTATTTTGAACCCTCCAGCATTATTAGCTGGCAGAAGCAGGAAAGGACCCCGCGAAATGGGGAGACTTTGTGCTGAATTAGCTCTATAGTGGTGTGAATTATTCATGGCTCTGGGATGGCTCTACAGCTAAAGGACTGGTGAACCCCATGGCAATTGACAGTGATCGATCAGGAAGATGGGTAGCCACAATTAATCAGCCAAAGGTAGGTTGATGCACACCTGGCTACTAGAAGAGGGTCCTTGAGACAATACAGGGTAAGGAGCTGGTGGAATGATGACTTCTGGGTAAAGGAGATGAACTGGCAGGCAGACATTGAGTAAGGACAAAAACCAACAACAGTCTTGGTGTGTTCATTTAGTAATAAACCACTTAAAATCACTGAGAGGTTTTCCCTCCCTTTTAGTGAATATACAGATCCATGACTCTTACAGAGACGTTTGATGGGATTTGCTTGTCCTGCAGGTGTTTTCTTGGTAATTTGAGGCTGCAATTTCCTTGGTCAGTGCGTCCACGCAGCTTGAGAGTACATGACTGAGAGGTGAGGCTGCCAAATCCAATGTTCCAGCAAAAAGATCCAGTTGTACAAAACGTCTGGCAGGAACAGAAAAACTCTCAGTTTGACCTCATCATTCTGGTTATCTGTAGCTTGACTTTGCCAGAATGCAGTCCACTTTTTTCTCTTTCCATATTTACATATGGATAACACAAAGTCCTCTTGAGGGTTGTGTGGGTGTGTGTTTATGTATGATACCCTTAATTTCTAAAATGAAAACTGCTGAGTGTGGGTTTTTGTGGGGTGTGTCTATAAACAAGGACTGATAAAAAAGAAAGCTGTAATCTGTACATTGGTCCAGAAGACTCAAGCCTTCTTGCCTCCTAACAGTCTCATGTGACTTTAGGCGATTCCCTGCAATACCCTTTACTTAACATGGTTATTTAGTGTCTCATAGAAAGGAATCTCTCTGAATTATAAACCACAGTGAAGTTCCACCTGGAAGTCCTTCTCTGACAGTGTCTCCCACTGTTGGCTAATGCCCACTGGGACTGGGAGGATGGAAGACAAGGAGACAGACAGTAAGCAGAGCCAATGACAGCCAGAGCTAATTCTAGTTTTGCCCTATCTTCCTCCCTGGCAGAGTTCTATGCAAGAGCAACACTGAGGAAGCTGGCAGGCAATTCCACCCATTGGACTGGTTGTCAATATGAAAGCAGACACAGAGGCTGGCTAAGGGCGGGCTGATGTTGGTGGGGTCTTAAACAACTATTGCCCAGTGGCAAATACCACCTTTTAATGCGCAAGGTGCTTGAGAAGTTGAGCTTTAGGTATGCTCAAAGGAACTGATTATTTGCATCCATTCCAGTCCAGCTTCAGGTCTGGCCATGACATTGAAACTGCCTTGGTTGTTGTCCTGGTTGATAACATTTGCCAGAAGAGATAGGGGGAGCATGAGCCTGCTCGTTCTCCTTGATACCTCAGCGACTTGCAATACTGGTGACAACAATATCATTCTGGAGCATCTCAGAGAGGCGGGAACACTGTGCTTCTGTGCTTCCACATCCATCTCTGGGGCCTTTTCTGGTAAGCAGTTGTGCAAGGCTACTGTTTGGCACCATGGGAGTTGTCGCAGGGTTCTGTCTTGTTCCCCTTGCTGTATGAAGCCTCTGGAACTGTTGATCTGGAGTAGGGGTCAGGAAACTTTTTCAGCAGGGGGCCGGTCCACTGTCCCTCAGACCATGTGGGGGGCTGGACTACATTTTTTGGGGGAAAAAAAGAATGAATTCCTATGCCCCACAAATAACCCAAAGATGCATTTAAAATAAAAGTACACATTCTACTTGTGTAAAAACACACTGATTCCCGGACCATCTGCAGGCCGGATTGAGAAGGTGATTGGGCCGGATCTGGTCCCCGGGCCTTAGTTTGCCTACCCATGATCTGGAGTAAAGTGTCATCAATAGGCAGAGAACACCCAGCTTTGACCTGGGAGAGGTGACTGAGGTGTTAGTGGCTGGAGGTGGTGAAACGAAGAGGTGTTATAACACACAACTCGTGTGCCTCAGTCTCACATCCAGGAGGTGGGGAGATGGCTTCTCATAGTGAGTTTGCACTCCTCTGGAAGGAGAAGGTTCATAGCTTGGGGGTTGCTTCTGGATTCAGCATGGTCAGGCGGTCTCAGTGGCTAGGAATGCCTTTCTCTAGCTACAACTGGTTCACTAGATATGCCCCTTTTTGGACAGAGATGAGCAGGCCATTGTATTCCATGCTCTGGTAACTTCCAGATTGGATCATTACAATGCACCATGCTTAGGGCCAGTGCTTTTTCCCTAGGAAAACAGGTGCCTATACTCACCAAGAAGTTGTTACAGTAAGTGTAGCACCTTTTAACAACAACAAAAAAGAGGTGCTGGTACCCTGAAAAAAAGCACTACTTTGGGCTACTCTTGAATATGATTTAGAAACTTCAGTTGTTCCGAAATGCAGCAGCCAGATTGCTGGTCAGGGTTCCATTTAGCTGCTGTTTTAAAACAGCTGCATTTGTTCATTTCTGGGCCTGATTCGAAGTCTGCACATTAGTGTTTAAATATCTAAGTGACTCAGGCCCCAAATATCTGAGACTCCTTCTCTGTGGCCCCCTCCAGATATCATGAGACTCTATTTCCCACAGGCCCCAGCCAGCATGGCCAGATGCTATGGATGATGGGATTTGTAGTCCAGCAACACCTGAAGGTTCACAGTTTTCCCCATCCTCGCGTTCCATGGAGAAAATGGGGAATAAATGCAGAACCTCCCTGTTGTGTTTCAGCAGGAGGCAAATGGCATATAGGAACCTTCTCCTGCCTCCCCCATGCTTTTAATGACACAAAGTTATCCCACTTGGCCTTTTCATCGGCATCGCAGCCTTTGTTTCCAGTGGAAAAATACGATTACGCCATCACTGTCATTAGGGCTGAGCATGTGTCAGGTTGCACTTAACCTTGATGCCCTCTTGAGTATACGTATTTTTTAAAAATCACTTTCAAGCATATGCTAATGGAAACGGCTCCTGGAGCTGAGTACAGTGTATAGTGTAAGTTCCTCCTGCTCACGAGTTCATAAAAGCTAACTGAAATATTATTTGTATATACTTCTTCTGCTAATTTTGCTGCTAATGTCAAGCTGATGCATGCTTAACATTTCATGTATTGGGTGTTCATGATGGGTTATTTATTTAATGCCAGCAACTAATCCTCTTAAGTACAAATGAATGCACACTTAACTGCATGTGAAGGATGTGCCTGCGTATATAGTGGTTTTATTATGGCATGAGGTCAAGCCGATAATCTCCTGTTTTCCTCCCTGAATTAAAGCAGAACTGAATTTTCTTGTGCCCTTTGGGCAAACTGGGGGTGGGACTGCGTAGTTTCTGGAGTCTAAAAAAGCAGACTAGGGAGGAAAAATAGATGAGCTGGAGGAGACAGTACAAAACAGAAGGAAACATCTAGAAAAAAACAACAACAGCAGAGGTGGGCTTTTTGTGTATAAAAGCCAAAGCAAGAAGACTGATGCACCTCAGCACTCTCAGTCAATCGACAAGAATGTTAATGTGACCTTTGCAACCTTTCCATTAGGTCATTTTTGCCTTCATGCAACAGAAGCCCAGCACTGCAATAGATAGCCTGCAACACACACACACACAGCACAAAGAAAACCATAGATGCTGGCTGTGGTACATGTCATAGCCCTCATTTTAGAACCTTTTCATCTGGCTGGGTGGAGAGGAGAGGAGAGGAGAGGAGAGGAGAGAAGAGAAGAGAAGAGAAGAGAAGAGAAGAGAAGAGAAGAGAAGAGAAGGACACACTCATTGCCTCAGGGACCATCTCTCCCTGCAACCTTAATCTGAGCCCTTCTTCATGTGCTTCCTATGTGAGAGGTCTGGAGGGCAGCAACACGAGAATGGGCTTTTTATGGCTCCCCATTTGTGGAATGCTCTCACCAGGGAGACTCACTTGGCGCCTTCATTACATATCTTTAGTTGCCAGGCAAAAACATTGCTCTTCTCCCAGGCTTATTAAACCATCTATGACCTTTTAAACTGGGGTTGGGTTGTTGTTGTTTGTGGCATGTTGCTACGTTATGTATTTTTGTGCTTTTATATTGTAAATTGCCCTGTGCTCTTTGGATGAAAGGTGCTCTAGGAATTTAATTAATTAATTAATAATTGCAGTTGAAGTGGGTGAAGAAGAGCAGGCAGGGAGAGAAAGAGAGAGAGAGAGAGATGGCAAAAAGTTGAAGAGGACTATGTAGGTCAACAATGTGTGCATAATGTTCTTGTAGGAGGAATTTTCTTATGGCTGCAGCAGGATTTGTCACGTGCCACACCCGCTCTTGATAAAACACCCACTCTTTCAGCAGGGCTGCTGTGAAAAAGCACATCCAGCAATATTTTCATCTCCAGACAAAAATTAAAAGAAAATGTTAGCATCTTATTTGAAATTCCAGAGTGTGTCAATGCTTCCTGCATCCAGATCATGTTCAGTGAAGAATGGGGCATGTGATAAAAGGAACTTCGTTTTCTGACATGATGTTTGGCTCAAGCAGCCAAAAAGGCATTCTCTCTTTCGCCTGCTGACTACAATTTAGAATTCAAACTCAATTTAGGCAGAAGACATGTCATTCTTTTACAGCAGGCTTCCTCAAACTTGGCTGCCAGATGTTTTTGGCCTCCAGCTCCCATGATCCCTAGCTAGCAGGACCAGTGGTCAGGGATGATGGGAATTGTAGTCTCAAAACATCTGGAGGGTCGAGTTTGAGGAAGCCTGTTTTACAGGGACACACTGCCCAACTACTTTAGTAACTTAGAGCCAGCACAACTTCACCCTTGCATTTGTGGAGCTTATGGATCCCAAAGGCTTGTACCATACCATGCCAGGGCACATTTCATGCGGCTCATAGTGGAGAAATGGATCATGTTCTTAGAGCTGAATAGGGGGCACTTGTCCATCCTACCACAAAAGGAAACATGGGCATTCCAACATGCTCTGCTGCATATGGGGATGAGGGAGGGACAATCCAGGCATACTAGTGGATACCCAGTTTCACTGTGGACACCACACATGCACTGTTTCAGAGTCCAGTCCTGATCCACTCAGACCCAAACTTCATGCTAGGTGGAGACACACAGATGCTGCTGACCTGTATTTGCTCTGCCATGAAGGTGTGGAGTTTATGGGCAGAGGGAAGCAGTGGCATAACATGGGTTGCCAGTGCCCGGGGCCGTGTGGAGGGGGGTGGGAGGGAAATGGACAGAGCACACATGCACATTCAACTGCCTAATGGTGTCTGCAGAAGGGTGATTCCATTGTCTGGAGAGGTCACCTCCTGGTTTGCATGGAGAAGCTGTTTTCAACAGAGCCCAGCGACGGAAGCACACAGCACTGGGTGTTGAAATTCTGCGCCCGGGACAACCGCCCCTGTGGTCTCCTCATGCTATGCCACTGAGGGGAAGCAAGATGTGACATCCTCACATTTCCCTGAACTCTGCAAGCAGCAACTAATAAAGTAAAGCAGGGGAATACTCAAAATTGGTGTCAATACCTGACATCTTTATACAGCTGTTGGGTAGGCCACAGACTCTGGCAGCTGATCTGTGGCAACCAAATGTGCCAACAGATTCTGATTTATTCTGGAATCGGGCAACAATAGGGGTGCTTTCCTGTGTTGTCAATACACATGGATGGCACAATATTATTATTAATAATAATAAAGTTACCTATCCCTAGTGTGCAAACATACTGAGAATCACTTTTCAGCAATAAAACCTGGGAATGAAGAAATAGCCAGTTCTATCTGGGATGCTGCACAAACTACTTTCCCCATTATAAATATCAGCAGTAAATAAATTGCTGCTACAGACACACCCTTTCAACCTGTGGCTCTCTACATGCTGTTTGACACAATTTTCATTATCCCTGACTCTTGGCTGTGCTGGGTTTGGTGGCAGCTGATATCCAGCACCATCTGAAGGATCGCAGGCTCCTCACCTCTGCTCTCTCCTTTGCCTATTAGGTTATTAAATGCCTACCTATATTTTATTCTAAAAAGAGTCCATTTGTTACAGATCTGTCTATCTCTCAACAAAGTATCTTTGCACAGGACTCAGGATTCTTTTAACTGAACAAGAGGATGGTCAGAAATGAAAATACCCTCCACCAGGAATTTTTGTTGGCATCCATCTTTCTCAAAGACAATGGATTGTGCCTCTGGGGGCAAAGTCAAACCAGGAATTGTGGGCACATATATATGAGAGCATCAACCTCGAATGTACAGCAGTGAGGAGCATTCAGCTCAGAAACTAGGTCTTGGAAGTCAGCAGTGATGGAAGGCAGGAAGTTCAGAAAGGAAAGGGAGGATCCTGCTGGGTGCCCAATTCACACCATTGTGTTTTCTTCCCTCTTCACAATGGTGTGAGCTGGAACAGGGTGCAGTGGCCCTCATTTTGGATTTCCTGCTTTTTTGTTGCTGCTGGTCTTGTGTTGCATCCTTAACGCTGTCTTTGTTTGGAAAAAGTCAGTTTTCAGTCTAAAGTAGGCAAGAAAAGAGTGTGTGCTGTGCCAGAAGTGTATGCCCAGACTCTTTGGCTGGTTCCCACAGTTCAGGCGCTGGGGCTGCCGAGAGCAGAAAAGGCACTCATGCTATTAAGATGCAAAATGTGCACAGAAGACCCTCACTCTGTCTTAGAAATGCCTTGCCCTAATTGTTAAAGGCCAAAAACATACAGCCACTGCATGTTAATTGCTCCTTTGGCTGGAGGATTAGCGGTTTTAACTGGGCAGCAAGAGAAGGAAACCTGGAATGGGTCACCTCCACACCGTATATTTTGCACACCTTAAAAGCACATGGTTCCCCTCTTGGGAACGGTAGTTTATCTGCCACTGAGCTGCAATTTCCAGTACCCTGAACCAACAACAGTTCCCAGGATTCTTCGGGTCATGTCAACCCGCTACAAATCCACCTAAGAATATCATGGGGGACTTTGTCAAAAGCCTTACTGAAATTAAGATACACTATGTCCACAGCATTCCCCTGATCCACCACGCTTGTTACTCTATAAAATAAGAAATGAGCTTAGTCAGGCATGAATTGTTTTTGAGAAACCCATGCTGGGTCTTCGTAATCACAGCATCCTTTTGTAAGTGCTCATTGACTGTTTAATTATCTGTTCTAGGACCTTTCCTAGTACTGATGTCAAGCTGACTGGCTAGTAGCTACCTGGGTCTCCCCCCCCCCCCATTTTTGAAGATAGGGACAACATTTGCTCCCTCCAATCCACAGGGACCTCACCTGTTCTCCAAGAATTCTCAAAGATTTTAGAGAGAGGTTCTAAGTTCCTATAGTACTCTTGGGTGTAGCTCATCAGGCCCTGGAGATTTGAATTTATTTAATGTAGCTAGGTATACTCTTACTATCTCTTTTCCTATATTGGCCAGCAGCTCCCTCCTTGTATCATTTATTCTGCTATCACCAGGTTGGGCATTGCTTTCCCTTTGGGTGAAGACAGAGGCAAAGTAGGTATTGAGCAGTTTCACTGGTTTTTTCCTGCCACCCCAACAGCATTTCTCTGTCTTCTCCACACAAAGCACCTACCACTTGCTTGTTCTTCCTCTTGCTCTGAACATAGCCAAATAAACATTAATATATATATATATATATATATATATATATATATATATATATATGCTTTCGTAGATTTTCACGGGTACAGGAATGCAGGTTTTGGTGTCTTCGGGTGTCTTCCCGTGTAAGAGTTGGGGTGTATGTAATATATATATTGTTCACACGAGCAGGGCCTCATCATTCTCAGATTTGTTCCTGTTCGTTTCTGCACTTTGGGGGTTGACAGGACAGGGATGTCTCTATCCTATGCAAAGCTGTTCACACCTTGGCTGAAGACAAAATAGGAACTGCTTAAAGGGCTCCAGTTGGTGTGAAGTTGGAATAAGAAACAATCTGCAGAACAGCAGTATTTTGTACCAAAATACATATGCATTTGGGATAGCATTGTGTGACCACAGATTAAAAACTCAGCACTGGAAATGCAGTTAATGGGAGTGTAAACAAAGCCAATCTCTCTCTCTTACCTTACAGGGTTCTTGGAAAGATAAAAATAGGAAGAAGAACCCTGTGTGTTACTTGGACCTCCTTGGAGGAACGCTGGTATGTAAACATTCATTAAATGTCATAAAACTCATAAAACTCAAAACTATTTGACTTCATAAATGAAAGGCAAGGCAAAGGAATTAATAATCTGAACTGAGCCTCACCCTTACCTTTCAACACCAAAATGCATAGGCACACAACTGTATTCAATTTGAATCAGTATAAATTTTCTCTCTTAAAACCAATTGTACTCTTATTATTTTGTAAATAATGTTTTAATTTAAATATTGTCAGGATTAGCAAAATGGCTGCTTTTCTCTTTTTCCCCCCTCATGGCAGTTTGCTAACAGAAATACAGCCCCCCTCCCCAAACTGGGATTAACAAGAAGGACAATGACAACAAACAAACAAACAAACCCCTCCGTCCTCTTTCGCTGGCATTTTACAGACGGAGAGCTGGCTGCCCTCCAGGATCTGACACAATGTCTGGAGTCCCCAGAGCAGCTGGAAATCATTTTCTCCCTTCAAATCTATGCAATTTCATATGAAACTACAGTTTGGCTGCATAGCCAAGTACTTCTGGGAGTGTACAGTGCAAGAACACACACACACACACACACACACACACACACACACACACACCCCTCTGCTGTTTCTTCCTTACTCCACACTTGCTGAGCAAGGAAGTTCCGACTGCCAGTCACCTCCCCCCACCCCAAACAACTGTACAAAATGGAATCATTCATGACTGTATAGAAACAGGCTGTGCCCAGAAATGTGTGCAAGTATAACCGAGAACACTGTGTCTCCATTACAAAACAAAAGATTGCCGAGATGGTGAATATTCACAAATACTCCCAAGTCCTAGTAGTTTGCCCCCTGCTTTGGGGGCGCTTTCTTTTCTTCCTTTTCCTTTTTTTTAATAAAACCACCCTGTGCCGTTTGTCAAGCAGCCTTTTGGCTGAGCTTCAAAAATGCCTTTGAGGTTCTGCTCCCTGCCGAGTCCTTCCGTGCAAGGATTGCTGTTCTCAAAACATTACGTTGCAGTTAGGTGGCACAGGGCTTCAAGGCTGGATTCTTCCCTCCTGCTTCCTCCTTTTGGGTTTCAAATTAGGTTCAAGTTGGAATGGATTGAGAGAAAGATGGGAGAGACAGTCACAAAATCACACACTGCAGTTTGTGGGAGGTGGTTGCTCGGTCCCCACGCCACTTGGTCTTCCTCTTCTTCTTCTGACTTTTCTCTGGGACCTGTTGCCTGGACAGAAAAGAAAAGAAACAGGCTTTCAGGACATAAGGATTTCTTTCCCAAAAAGTTACATGTGTTTGGATCTGCGCTATTGGCATAGCAATTGGGTGTGGGTTTAGATCAGTGAATTGTAAGTTTCTTTGAGTTTACAGTTCATCAAAAAGACTCATTGGTCCTAATGATGATGATGATGATAAGAAGAAGTGGTGAATGTAGAAAAAGATAAGCAACTCACACATCCCTCCTGCTTCCCTGATCTCTCTTGAAGAAGGGTACATACAGATCATATATTTAATGAATACTTCCAACTCCCCCACCCTAAGAATCCTGGGAATGGTAGTTTGCTCAAGATGCTGGGCGCTGTAGTTCTGTGAGATGTAAACTACAGCTCCCAGGGATTCTTTGTTTGAAGGGGCAGAATTTGCCTTGAATGCACTTTAGATGTATGGTGTGGTCACAGCTGAAGCTTTCCCCCCTCTTTTAAAAAAAGTGGTTGACAGGGTTTCGCTACGCATACCTGTATGTGTGTGTACATTGAGTTAGGTCTTGAGCTTTCTGAGCTGGAGTCAATTAACAGGGTGTGCAAACAGTAGGGCTCACACTAGTCCGATAGCACTTTTCTCCTCCTCCAAATCCACTCTGGAGGGTTAAGAGTGTGGGTAATTGCAGTCAAACATAACTATGTGTAAGTGCTATTTTGTGCATGAAGTGGTTAACAAAGAGAAGCCTCTTCCTAGACACGACTAGGTTATGCCCCCTTACCTCCATGAAGGAGGAAGTAAAGCTGCTTCTCTTCCCTTACTCTCTTTCTCTCTCTGTACCATGTAATCAATCAACGTTTAGACCACATGTCTGAAAGTATATTGTGTATTTTGCGCCCAAGAGCAATCTACCACTGTTCTTCTTGCTGCAGCATGGAACAATGCTTGAATTGGATTTAGTAAGTAAAGTTTTTGGATTTAGTAAGTAAAGTTTTTAAACTTACTTAACAGGGTGTGGTGTATTCATTGCTAGAGTGGTAGAGAGAGGGGGCAAGCATTTTATTTTTTTTTTATAAAATTTTTATTGGTTTTACAACATTTTTGAGAAAAACAGACAAACATTAAAAATGACAAACATACACGTATAGTTTCAAACATATTTTCATAAACCTCCTTTCTAGGACTTCCCCATACCCCCCCTCTCTGCATCCCAATGTCCATAATTCAACTAGCAACTCCCAGTTATTACTTTCCAATCTCTATCATCTTAGTCCTCTCTTGCAATCTGACCTTATGTCCCTGTACCCCTTTGTTTCTGGAAACTACGACATTTTAACATTCATTAAGTTTATAGTAGTCCTTAAGATAGCTTTTAAATTTTCTCCATTCTTCTTCTACCGTCTCTTTTCGTTGGTCACGGATTCTGCCTGTCATCTCGGCCAATGTCATGTAGTCCATCACTTTCATCTGCCATTCTTCCAAAGTGGGTAGGTCCTGTGTCTTCCAATACTTTGCGATGAGTATTCTTGCTGCTGTTGTGGCATACATGAAAAAAGCTCTATCTTTCTTTGTCACCAATTGGCCGACAATGCCCAAGAGGAAGGCCTCTGGTTTTTTAGAAAAGGTACATTTAAGCACCTTTTTCATTTCATTATAGATCATTTCCCAGAAGGCCTTAATCTTCGGGCATGTCCACCAAAGGTGGTAAAAAGTACCTTCAGTCTCTTTACACTTCCAACATTTGTTATCGGGCAAATGATAGATTTTTGCCAGCTTGACTGGGGTCATGTACCACCTGTATACCATTTTCATAATGTTTTCCTTTAAGGCATTACATGCCGTAAATTTTATACCGGTGTTCCATAACCATTCCCAGTCAGCTGACATAATGTTATGTCCAACATCCTGAGCCCACTTAATCATAGCCGATTTAACTGTTTCATCCTGTGTATTCCATTTCAACAACAAGTTGTACATTCTAGATAAATTCTTAGTATTGGGTTCTAACAATTCGGTTTCTAATTTTGATTTTTCCACCTGGAAGCCGACTTTCCTGTCCTGTTTAAAAAATTCCATTATTTGACGATATTGGAACCAATTTTCCACTTTGTGCTTCAATTTCTCCTGACTTTGTAATTTGAACTTATCTCCATCCTGTTCTAAAATTTCCCAATACTTCGGCCATCCGACCTCCATATTGAGTTTCTTCACTGCATTAGCCTCCACTGGTGACACCCATCTAGGGGTTTTATTTTCCAATAAATCTTTATATCTTATCCAAACATTAAACAATGCTTTTCTGACAATGTGATTTTTGAAGACACTGTTAACTTTATCATACCAAAGATATGCATGCCAACCAAAAGCGTTATTGAAACCTTCCAGATCCAAGATGTCTGTATTCTCGAGGAGCATCCATTCTTTGAGCCAGCAAAAAGCTGCTGCCTCATAATACAATTTTAGGTCCGGCAGGGCAAAGCCCCCTCTTTCTTTAGCATCTGTCAATATTTTAAATTTAATTCGGGGCTTTTTGCCCTGCCAGACAAATTTCGAAATATCTTTGTGCCACCTCTTAAAACATTCCATCTTATCAATAATCTGCAAGGTCTGAAACAAAAATAGCATTCTAGGCAATACATTCATTTTAATTACTGCAATTCGGCCTAGCATTGACAGTTTCAAATTTGACCATATTTCTAAATCTTTTTTAATTTCTGACCAACATTTTTCATAATTGTCCTTATACAAATTCTGATTCTTGGATGTTAGATAAACCCCTAGATATTTGACCTTCTTGACCACAGTCAAACCTGTTTCCTCTTGAAATTTCTCCTTTTCCATATCTGTTAGATTTTTCCCTAAAACTTTGGTTTTTAACTTGTTCAACTTAAATCCAGCTACCTGGCCAAACTGTTGTATTATTTCTAATACCTTTTTCGTGCTAGTGTTTGGCTCTTGCAAAGTCAATACTAAGTCATCTGCGAACGCTCTTAACTTGTAATGTTTAGCTCCGACCTGCACACCTTTAACCTGCTGGTCATTTCTTATCATATTCAGCAACACCTCCAGAACTGAAATAAAGAGTAATGGGGAAATCGGGCACCCCTGTCGTGTTCCTTTTTCTATCTTAAGTTCCTCAGTCACAACATTATTTACAATCAGTTTGGCTTTTTGTTCAGAGTATATTGCAGCCATACCATTCTCAAAACCCCGGCCTACCCCCATCCTATGAAGGTTCTTCTTCATAAAACTCCAAGAAATATTGTCGAAGGCTTTCTCCGCGTCCACAAAGATCAATACTGCTTTAGTGTTTATATTCACCTCTAGCTTTTCCAGAATGTCTATAACATTCCTTACATTGTCTGCCAGGTGTCTTTTAGGGAGAAAGCCTGCTTGATCCCTATGAATCATCTCCATCAAAACTCTTTTGAGTCTTTTTGCCAAAATGTCTGCAAAAATTTTGTAATCCACATTGAGCAATGATATTGGGCGGTAGTTCTTGAGTTGGGTCTTTTCAGTCTCTGACTTTGGTATGAGTGAAATATATGCCTCTTTCCACGATTCAGGTGCCCTTTTTCCTTCAAGGATCTCATTACAAACTTCTCTTAATGGTTGAATCAACCATTCCTTCAGCGATTTGTAGTATCTAGAAGTCAGTCCATCTGGTCCCGGAGATTTACCCAGTTGCATATTCTGAATGGCAGCCTCTATCTCTTGTTCTGAGATTCTCTGGTTCAAGTCCATCTTACTTTGCTGAGAGATGTTTTGTAGTCCATATCTTCCAAGGAATTTGTCTATATCTTCTTCATTTTGCGGGCCTTGAGTGTAGAGTTTTTTGAAATAACTTAAAAAGCAATTTCTGATTTCATTGGGTTTAGATATGTTCTTTCCATCCACCTCTAGGCTTGTAACTGTATTTAGTTTCTGCCTTTTCTTCAATTGCCATGCCAAAAGTTTACCACATTTATTTGCTGATTCAAAAGTTTTTTGCTTCATTTGCTTTATCTTCCATTCAATCTCTTGGTTCATCAATTCCATATATTGAGTTTGATATAACTTGATCTCTCTTAAAATGTCCTGAGACTTTGGTTTTGTTCTTAATTTCCTCTCTCCTTCCTTTATCATTTCCAAGATCTTCTCTTTTTTCTCATTTTGTTTTTTCCTCTTTATTGAATTTTGTTGAATCAAAAATCCTCTCATAACCGCTTTACTTGCATCCCAGATCACTCTTTTCTCCACGTCGGTCCTCAAATTTATTTCAAAATAGTCTTTTAGGGTCTTTTGGGCCTTCGTGAGAATCTCCTTATCTCGAAAGAGGGCGTCATTCATTCTCCATCTAAATTGACCAGTTATTGTGAGTTTCATCTCCATCTTCACGGCGTTATGGTCGGAGCAAGTTTTTGGGCAGATTTCCACTTTCTTGATCTTTGGAGCCAGTCCACTAGTAACCCAGATTTGGTCAATTCTGGTCCAGGTCATCATTGCTTGGGAGAAAAAGGTTCCCTCTCTCTCCAGAGGGTTCCTTGTTCTCCAGATGTCTATCAAGTCCATATTTTCTGTCATTTCGAAAAAAGTCTTAGGGAGTCTCCCTTCTTTAGTAACTGTTAGTCTTTGTGCCTTGTCCATATTAGTGGAGACCACGCCATTCATGTCTCCCATAATTATCATATTGTAATCCAAATAGTCCGTCAAAGTTTCATGAAGTCTCTTAAAGAAGTCAGATTTGCCTTCATTTGGTGCATAAATTCCAACAACTAAGAATTTTTCTCCTTGTACTTTTATCTCCACAGCCAGATATCTCCCTTGTTCATCTTTGAATATCATTTTTGGAGCCCATTTCTCCTTCACATATATTACAACTCCTCTCTTCTTAACTTTGTCTGATGAAATAAATTCTTGTCCTAGCCTTTTATTTGAAAGTAATCTCCTGTGGGCTCTGGTTATGTGAGTTTCTTGTAAGCATATCAAGTCCAATTGTTCTTTATTCAATATATGAAATACTTGTCTTCTCTTCAAAGGCCCATTGAGCCCATTACAATTCCAACTAAGGAATTGCAGAGCCATCTTGTTATTTTCTTAAGGCTCCTCCAACAGCTCCAAGTTGTTGCTCTTCTTCTGATGGTGGTGGTTTTTGTCCAAACGAGAGATTCAGGATGTCCAGTGCTCTCCTCTGTTCTGCAAGTACGTCCACAGTCCCCTTCTGTAAATCCTCCTGGTATCTTGCCAAAAATTTGTCTTTATCTTGAATTGTCTTTATTTTCACTTTCTTTGCCTTGAAGTCAAATGACAGTCCTTGTGGGAACTCCCACCTAAATCGAATAGTGTTCTTCTTTAGCAAGAGAACCAAGTCCTTGTAAAAGTTTCTTAAATCCAAAATGTATTTTGGGATATCTTTAAAGATCTGTACAGCTGAATTTCCAATTTGCAGGGCCTTTTCAAAGTGTAATCCTAATATTTTGTCTCTTTCCTCCTTGGATCTGAGTGTAATCAAGCAGTCTCTCGGTGTCTTTCTATCTTGCTTTTTACCCAATCTGAAGGCAGTCGTAATTTTAAATTCGTCTTCCTCAAGGTCCCAACAATCCGCAAACTCCCGTGTCAAGTATTCCACAAGGCTGTCACTTTCGTTCTCCGGAATCAGTCTTAATTTTAAATTTCTCTCTTTCCTCTGTAACTCCCACAAGGCCAAAGTTGCATCATGCTCATAGACCTTCTTGGCAAGCGGCTCTAGCTTCTCCTGTGTCTCTCCGGCAGTGGCTTTGGCCTCCTCGGCAATTTGGCGCGTGGTGGCGTTCTCCTCTACCAATCTATTTATAGATTCTGTATTCTGGTTTAATCTTGCTGATATTTCTGTTAATTTTTGTGTGTTCTCTGAAGTCTGTTTTGTCAAAGACTCCAGGGTTTGGTTTATCTTGAGCAGGGCCTCTGTCACAGCTTCCATAGAAACGGCTGCTCCTTTGTCTTGACCTGTTGTTCCTGCTGATCCGACTGTTGTACCAGAGATTGAGCCTCTTTTCTTTGCCTGTTGCAGCTGCAACTGTTGTTGTTGCTGTTGTTGCTTAATCTTGGCTCTTGTGACTATCTCTTCTTGTGGGCCACTCATGTCAAGGTCAATTCCCACGGGATTTGTTCTCCCTTGGAAAATTCCACTGTCTTAAGCCGTGCCAAACTTTACTTTATCCTCTAGAGGGAGCAAATCAAAATGGCCATAGAGCGAGATTTCCAAGTACCAAAACAAAGGAGGCAATCCAAAAAGTAAGAAAAAGGGAGCTTAACACAGTCAAAGTCAATGTTACTAAATACTTGTAACTTCAAATTGCCACAGTTGCCCCAATTTATACTGTTTCTTCTTATAATATGCAATAGTCAGGCAGTGTGGAAACTTTGTATCAAAGTATCACTTCACAGGGAAAAGTCAGTTCAGTGTACTAAGAAGGCAGACCGTTTCGTACTTTCAAGCAAATGAGACAGCAGAGGTTTTTTTCCTCCAAATAAGTCATGCAGTTAATGGTCAGATTCGCCTCCCCTCTGCCCTGCTTGCTAGAGGGGAGATCAAAGGTTTAAATGTCCGGTTTAGCTGATCAAAGGACGGATTTAAACGGATGCAGGTTTAGAGCTCCGTTGCTTTCACTTTCATGCGGTCGGGGGGAGGCAGACTTCCTTTGTTTAAATCTCCCCCGTTTTTAGCCCAATTTTTAAAATTGAAAAAGTCCCGGTTATTTTTCAGTTCTTACTCACGGGGAATCAGTCCGAATTTCTTTTCAGGAAGGAATCGGCGCTCTCCGCTTATGGCGACGCGGCTTCACTTCGCAGGCTGGGTAGCGACTCTCAGCACCGCGCTCACTCCCGATGTCGATCCGTAGCCTTTAAAAAGGCTCTTTCACGGTACCGGGGGGCGCGAAGGTGCCCACCGAGTCTCCTTGTTCTCAGGCTTCAGCGCCTGGGATTTTAGGGGTCCCCCGCTTGCCGTAGCGGGTAAGACCCGAACTTGCGAAGCAGTCCTTCTCCGGAGCTCGGAGCTAGGACCGCCATTAAGCGCTGGCACCGACCGGAAGTCCCAGGGGGCAAGCATTTTAAGGGAGACTAAATGGGATATGCAAAAGGGTTTGACGACCTATATTCCACACTATGTTGCAGGTTAATTCTAATAGTGTTTTTAACTATGCTGGGGGCTCTCTCCCACTGGAGAGTGTGCAAAGCCCTGTGCTTTGAATCTAGACTCCAAGCCGATTCTTTTTGTTAATTACCAACACGTGGGTCAGATCTATTTTCCACCTCCACAAGGAGAACCCCCAGAACTGCACAGCGGGGGAGATCTTTCCATCTGGCAAGCAGAAATGCTTGAGCTGATGGAATGGTCATAAGAGTGTGATGCTGAATTCTTTCCCCTGTCTCCAGCATTCCGAGGCCCTTGGAGCGAAGCAGACTTCCCTCCCTAACAGCTGGTACAGAGTTGTGCCCTGAAGGGAGAGCAGATTTTAATCATTATGCTAAGTGCTCTACTAATTAGAGCCTGACTGAACTGGGGAACTTGCTGTGGCTAAATTCGCTCAGTGTGAAAAGTGGGCATGGCTTGCTCTGTGCACTTGGTCTCTTGAAAAAGAAGAAAATTGTCATAGGATCTGCTTAATCCTTTGTATTTGAGCACCACCTTCTGACCCCAGCTATTTCACTCTCCCTCTCCCAAGGAACAGAGATGGATTTCCTAGAGTGAAAAAAAGAAGAGGGTGGTGGATCAATCCCTTCTTCCCCTTCACTCTTTCTCCACTAGATCTCACAACCTTCTAAAGTGGCTTTGGATTTTTATTTTTATTTTAAAGTTGGTAGAAAGAGACACATGACCTGTATGCAATAGTGACTGTCCAAGGGAGGAGCTACCCTCTCAACAGCTTACTTGAACTGGACTCGGGTGGGGCAGAGCAGTGGTTTGGGTGGGGCTGCATGGACATACCAACAGAGCCAATCTGGCATTTGTGGCCTGCAGCTCTCCATTCAGGTAAGCTGCAGCTACGCTGGGGTCAGGAGTTATGGGGTTGCCATAGTTATGCTGCACCACCCTTCCTGCTATTCTTTTGAAACCTGTTGTGAGCAGAAGTGTAAGAAACATGCAAGAAACCAAGGAGAACAGCAACTCGCTCACACTACTTTCATTTCCCTCAAAAACTATTTTCTGTCTCTAGTCTTGAACTTTGACAGCCGAGAAAATTCATGTCATAGAAAAGGTGTGTTCTTATAATAAAGGAGCTGGTAGTTTCATCTAGTGGCTGCAAGCCCACAGCATCTAATGTGGTGAGTTGAGAGATGGGCTCCTCTACCCAGCCCTAGTCTCAAGAACAAGACACTGAATGTTGCTCCCCTCATCCTTGAACATTGGGCTGGGGTTGATGGAAGTTCAACAGCCTCTGGAGGGCTACAGGTTTCCCTTCTTTGCTTCACCCATTCCAAGGATGCCCTCTGTCGCTGATCTATAGCCCCCTCCATTTCCAGCTCAAGGTAGACCTTTGCCATTTTCTCCCATAGGACTTGGTACAAATCAGTGAACGCAGAAAGGTGCCAACGTAAGTATTTTCTGTATAGAATTTTGTTGAAAGGGCAGAACGAAATGTCACTATGGTGTGGCATGGCTGCAGCTCTGGTTCTGAAGTGTGTGTCATGCCGTTTAGATGTAACACCAAGAGAAGCAGCATTTCTCAAGCTTTTCCCTTCCACTGAATCCTCCTCCTATCTCACATCCCTTCTCTGCTAGCCAGAAAAAGCCGGAAGAGTCTTGCAATGACTGAAAAGCTTGTATGCTGGAGAAGAAGAGTCTATGCTGCCTCCTCTGTGCAAAACTGGGGCTGGCAGGCATACAGAGCCTCCATTCTAGCAGAGCTTCCTAGAGAACACAACTGCAAGGCAAGGCTGGGTTATCTTTCCTGGCTGAATGGGTCAGTGTGGCATAATGGACATATACAAATGCCAGATGTCCCATTCCAGTTAAAGGCCTACAGTTAATGAAGACGGGAAGGCAGCACAGAAATCCATTTTGAGATGGATTAATGCAGGGATGCCCAACAGGTCGATCACAATCTACTAGTAGATCCCCGGGAGGTTTTGGTTGGTCGTGGTCGATTGCTGGGTCCCTTTCCTTAGTGTAAAATAGAATTCTGCAGAACTGAAGACGGAGTTTGTTTTCCCAGCAATCTGTTGGTGAGTGGCTGTCCCCCTTTCTCCCTAAAAAAAGCTCAACATCTTTGCCCTGAACCCTCTAAAGGGGGTAGATCACTGCCAGTTTTTAATTCTGTGAGTAGATCGCAGTCTCTTGGGAGCTTGCCACCCCTGGATTAATGGATAGGAAGACAGTTGAGGGAAAGGATCTTACTTTATAGCTAATGTTACGTGGATGAATGAGGAATGGGTCATGCACAACATAGGGTGCAAAGTGACTTTGCCAGCTCAGAGTTGAGGACACTGCAAAACACAGCATTAAAAAGGAAAGGTTGCCCTTTTAAACCGCTCTGATGGGCAGCTAGGGAGAATGCCAGCTTCAGGGATATTCAGAGAAAGAGAGAGGCTTACAAATCAGCATTGCTTCACAGAAAGCAAAGAAATAAACAAAGAATAGCAGTTCTCCTTATTACCTAAGTTTGCAACAGATCTTACTATTTAAAACACACTTATTAGGAAGCATGTTCTATTGGACCCAATGGAACTTACTTCTTTGTCAACATGTTTTCCCCTCACTGGATAAAATCAGCTACCTGTCTTTAAGGACACGGCAGAGCATGTTAGTGACAGGTGCCACATCATCCCTATGAAATTCCAATTGAATGTGCAGAATTTCTTATGAGTCACAATGAAAATGAGGAAGATAATATTTATAGCATTTTATTTTCAGTGCAGAATGGAATTAATGGTCACCAACATTCTGATTCCATGCATCTGCATGACGTCATTCACATATGGGCTGGGAGGCTCCCAGTCCTTTTTTGCAGAAACATTGGCTATATACACACTATACCTTTAAAGCTCATTTGAAGCACATTCTGCCCCACCCCCGAATTATGGGCCCTGTAGTTTACTGAGTTGCAACTCCTAGCAACCATTCACAAACCACAATGACAATAATTCTTCGAGGCGGGGAGGACATATGCTTTGAATAGTGTGTACACAGCCCTTATGATGCCCAAGTTAAGCAAGTTAATGTTGTGCTGCTATAAAAATGGTTTGGCTTCTAACTGGTTAACTGCATGAGAAGAAAAGAATTGCAGTTTACTCTCAAGGCCTGAGAAATAAAATGTATAGGTGATTGAGTTGCCAGTGTGCAAAGAAACTGTCTGACACATAGTCACCTCTTTAGTAACTGTGTCTTGTGAGTTTGGTGTATGTGTGTGTGGAGATAAGAGAACCCTAACCAGAAGGAAGACTTTTAGGTTAAAGCCCTCTGGAAAGCCTGTGAACAAAAGGGGTGTTAGTTAAAAAAAACAGGAAAAAGGACAAAGAAACAGATTTCTTTGGAAGTAACTCTCATTTTGAAGATAATTTCAAAGTATCGTTAAACATCTAACTTGCAGACAAGCCTGTTATATGACATTCTAAACAAGTTTTAATAAATTGTTTGAATTTTAAATTAAAATTTAAAATTCTGGACGGTAGGACTCAAACCAATGGCTTCAAGTTGCAAGAAAGGAGATTCAGACTAAACATTCAAAAAAACTTTCTGACGGTAAGAGCTTTTCAGCAGTGGAACAGACTCCCACGAGAGGTGGTGGACTCTCCTTCCTTGGAGGTTATTAAGCAGAGGTTGGATGGCCATCTGTCAGGGATGCTTTAGCTGAGATCCCTGCATTGCAGGGGGTTGGACTAGATGACCATTGGGGTCTCTTCCAACTCTAAAATTCTATGATTCTAAGTCTCCCAGTCTGTTAGGGTGCTCCCAGACTGTTACTAATTTTGGGTAGGATTCAAGCACATAGCAGAAATTCCTGTTGCAAAGTTGCAGTTGACTGAGAAGTCTTGTGCAACACACCTGCTTCCCCAGAATGTCAGACTTTTGGCAATAAAGAAAGTGTCGGGAAAATGAAGTGGAAAGTGTGGGATAATACTTGCTTTGACGCAATGTCACCTAATCTCCCTGCTAGCAAATCAAGCTGATTGCTCAATAAGCAGGTCCTCTGGAAGTGCCCTCAGTCCTGTGCCTAGACCCAGCTACTGTGTGTGGGTGTGCAGTGATATGTGAACAGGGGAGTATTTAGAATTTATTTAATGGTGGCAGCAGAATTCAAAGGAATAAGGTAAGCAGGCACCATCATTGTATAAGGGTTAAATAGTGGGGATTCTACCTGTAAAAATACAAAGATGGAATGGTAAAACAGGAAGGCTTTCAGTTCTGTATCAGACACAGAAACACACACAGCATTGTGGCAAAATGGGGCAGAACTGTCACAGGTATTTTCATGCAAGGGGATCAAAAGCGATGCTTGCTTCAGGTATGGTTTACTATATGAATGTAAATCTGGCACTGATGGCATTCTCACTCACAAGTTAGGAATGGATGAATCTGTCCATTTCGGTCTCTCTCAGTTTACCATTATTCCAGTCTTAAATTCAATCTTAATTTCTTCAGCAGTTTGCCATTTTTTTCAAAGATCCTCATGAAAATGCATCATGGATCCATTCTCCACCAGATCAACTCCAACAGCAGAGATGCCCTAGAACAGGGGTCGGCAGACTAAGGTCCGAGGACCGGATCAGGCCCAATTGCCTTCAGGATCCGGCTTGCGGACTGTCCGTGTGGATTCTGTTTGGGCTGTGCCATTCCCCCCCTGCACCATTTTCCCCCCACCACGGTGGCGCCTCCTCCCTCCCTCCTCCTGGCTTCTCCCCGCCCTGCCTACGGAGGAAGGGGTCTGGGTTGAGCTGGCTGGGCGCCATTTTAAGCAGCCCCTCTCCGGAGCCAGCCCTTTCACGCCGCTCATTTTCCCGCCGCCACCCTGGTGCTCCTGTGGGCAGTCCAGGGCTCGCCCTGCTGGCTGCGGGGTGGCGATCTGGCCTCCGCTGCCAGCAGGAAGGCTCTGGACTGTGGGAAGGCCTCTGCAGACCTTCCTGCAGTCCAGAGCTCACCCCGCCGCCACGGCAGCTGCTGCAATTTGGCCTCCACTGCCAGCGGGAGGGCCCCCATCCCACCCCCTGAAGCACGGGAGATGTGCCAGCAGCAGGAGGCTCAGTAAGCTGCAATGCAGCCCCAAACCCAGGCGAGGACCCCCCACCCAAACAATGACTATCGTCAGTGCAGGCAAGAAAAAAAAAAAAATTAATTTTTATCATCTACAATACTGCCTGGCCTGCCTGGTGCTCTTGCATGGAATGTGTCCTTTTAAAATGCACCTGTGGGTTATTTGTGGGGCCTGCCTGGTGTGCATAGGAATTCATTCACCCCCCCCCCCAAATATAGTCCAGCCCCCCACAAAGTCTGAGGGACAGTGGACTGGCCCCCTGCTGAAAAAGTTTGCCGACTCCTAGAAGGCAATTAGCAAATGGAAAACCAGAGCAACCAGATGCTTCGCCATCCTTATGATGAAGATTCTTTGGGCAGAACCAGATGTTGCCCAATTTGCCATAGTGTCCTGCGTGCGCCTGTCCCTGACGCAAAAGATTTAAATGACGGGGG
Organism: Podarcis bocagei; assembly: GCF_964188305.1. Lineage (NCBI taxonomy): Eukaryota > Metazoa > Chordata > Lepidosauria > Squamata > Lacertidae > Podarcis > Podarcis bocagei. Next base: position 92,962,815 of record NC_138125.1, on the reverse strand, counting down.
CTGCACCAGCTCAGCTCTGAGGGAGTCTTCTCAGTGCCAGCTTTACTAATGAGGAAAATGATTTGAAAACAACATGGCACAATTCCAGCTTGCATCTGTCCTCCCAAAGCGACTTCTCCTCGCCACCCACTCCCTATTTCTGCTGCCAAAGGAGATGATCTAGGATGAGTGGGTAGTGGCACCTGCTTTCCTGAGAAACAGGCATAAATCAGCAAAAGATATGACTGCAAGGAAGAAGGAAGCACCATGTATTTCTCTTTTTCTCTCCACTGCTTGGAAAAATGGCCATGATAATGGTAGCGTTTCTGCAGGCCTATATCCTCAGCTAAACTGAGTCGGGGGGGGGGGGGAGAGGCATCACACAACATGTTTTCCAACTCTCTTGTACATGAAATCTAGTAAAAGTGACCATTTCCATGGAAGCACATTTTCCAGGTGGAGTTATTTTTCAGCAGATTCATACTCATGCCAGTTCAGTGGGGCTTATACCCAGGTAAGCATTATAGTATTGCAGCTTTAGTAGGCAGGTTGTGTAGAAATTCAGCAAACAAACCCCCTTGAAGAAATCTGCAGCCAAACTGGAAATATAATCCCAGTTTAGACAGGACAGATTGACGGTTCATCCATTCCACCACAGTGGCTTCTCAACTTGAACTGGCAGTGCTTTTTCCACTCGATGGGCGAGTAAAACAACTCAGCAGCTAAATAAATGGACAAAGACATCCAGTGCTTTTGGACTTTTGCCAAAATAAGATATAGAGGAAAGCCAGACACTGTAATACAAGTAAGAGTAATGGAAACTTCCAAGCTAAGTGGGAAAGTTGAGAGGAGAGGCACATTAAGCCCATATTTTAGACTTTTGTTTACATAAAAGCCAACTGGACTTTCCCTAATTTTGCATGTGGCAGAATATGGGTTTATGTTACATTGGGCCACTGTTGCACATGAGATTCAATGGTTTAAAGCAGGTATTTCCAGTTCTGAGGAGCCTCTTCTATTCCAGAGAACGTTCTCAGGGGCTGTACTACCTAGCTGGTTTCTCATTCCCCCAGCTAAGCACTCACACCCAGTCCAACAGCTTTCAGGCTAGATTGGAGCTCAGCACCTCTCGTCTTAGAAATGGACAATTACCCTGAGCTAGTGGTTCTAAGCAGGGTTCTGAGAAAACCTGCAGCTTATTTGAAACTTCTTTAGGGTTTCAGCATAAGAGAGTCCTCTTCCTTGAAAGGCACCTTGCCCACCATTACTGATCAGGGTGCAGCTGTAGAAGAATGTTCCAGGAGCACAGTAAGTTTGATTGGAGGCTTAAGACGATTGGATGATACCCAATGAACACTGAGCATGGATCTTAGGACCTGGCCAAATTACCTAGCAGATAATTTCCCCCTCCCAGTTTTCAAAGAGAAGAAAGTTTGTAAGTCACCGCCGTAGACCATCTCAGAAGGCAACAACCTTCAAGGATCAGGTGATACAATGGCCTGGAAGGGGCATGTTGAGCTTAGATGACATCATCAGAACTCAAGGCTGACCAAGCCCACATGGGCCATTTGAGTTGATCATGTGGACCATTTGTGATAGAGAGAACAAATGATTCCACAACTGATCTGGGATAAGATGGTCATTTGTGTGCTGAAATATATATGTAAACAGTGCATTATATTAAAACTGGCATTTAGCAGTGAGATAAAAACTAGCTCTTGCTTCTAGCACGTGGATGATAGATTCATTAAACTCTTGCAAACTGTATCAGTATTTGGCCAACTCAATAGGATGATGGCTCACCTGATTACTCGAACGAGATCATGGAAGGCTTTGTCAACATTCAATGGGGGATCCTTTGCACTGGTTTCTATATATGGAATCTGGAAAATAAAGGCCCAGTAACTCTTAAATATGCATATTATTGGGGAAATGCTTTTATGTAATGATTCACGAGAAAGAAAACATTTGATTGCACAGTAGGAATTCCATTATAACAAAAAAGGAAGGTGGCTTGTACCGAATATAGAGTTTCATTTTTATTTCCCCAATCTGCCTGAAGACAGTTTGAATAACCAGAAGCTCAGAAAGATTAAAGAGCTGTTCACAGATAGAGCTTGTCACACTGATACTTGATAATGAAGACAAGAAGAGGGTGGGTTACATGTTCCAGGGTTTCTGCTGCTACATTTTGTACACTATTCCATGGCAGAAAATGACTTAATAAAGGTGCTCTCTAGTGGCATAGTTGCACTATAACCTTGCATCAGTTTTATACGAGTTTAACTGACATGGTCTCATGTAAAGAAACTTGGGAATGGGTAGTTTGGAGAGAGCTTTGCTGCCCCGCTCAAAATTACAGTTCCCAGAGTTTTCTGGGGAGAAGGAATGGCTGTCTGCAAAATATATATGTACTTACAAGGAGATCCATATTATTATTACTACTTCATTTTTAAACCACACTTCATCCTGTAACATCCCAGTGTGGGTCACAACATAATCAAATAAAATACAGTAGAACACAACAGAACAGCAGACCCTGGAAAAGGGATATTCAAAAGCATTAATATGAAATATAGAAATTTGCTGCTGATGTAGCCCAAGCAATGATAGTATATATTTAGAATACATGCAACGTCTTTATAGTACAGTTGTACCTCTGGTTATGAACTTAATTCGTTCCGGAGGTCCGTTCTTAACCTGAAAACGTTCTTAACCTGAGGTACCACTTTAGCTAATGGGGCCTCCTGCTGCTGCCGAGCTGCTGGCAAGCGATTTCTGTTCTCATCCTGAGGTAAAGTTCTTAACCCAAGGTACTACTTCCGGGTTAAAGGAGTCTGTAACCCGACATGTTTGTAACCTGAGGAGTTTGTAATCCAAGGTACCACTGTACCTTATTTTTTTAAAGCCACTGTGTGGAAATTTTTGGTGAAGGCACCATAGAAATTTCTGAAATAAATATATTCATATATTCCAGAAAAGACATATACTTGGTGGGTTTGGTGTACAAATGGGCACATGTGCATGCAAACAGTCAACCTAGTCATACAAAATATAGTGGGTTTTTTGCTGATGGAAGAACAGACCTAGCATCCTATATACTTCCAATAGGCCATAGGCTCTTACAGGCCATTGAATGGTCAAAGAAATCATCATGGAAAAAAACCAAAATACTTACATTGTGCTTTGCTGCCATTTCCTTTCCTTGCTCCCGGGTGATTTTCCGCAAATGCATTAAGTCTACTTTGTTGGCCACCAGGATCATTGGAAAAGATTCCCTGGAAGAAGCGAATAAAGAGAGAACATCAGTACAAAAACTTGCTGCTTCTTGGGTGTCACATTATTTCTAGTATCTGAAGAAGACAGAAACCACAAACCAAAGCACTTGCTGGTTAATTGAAGAACAGAGCTTGATCAAATCATGACTGAATGCCGTTGTGATCTACCAAGACTTTTCTTATCTTTTGCTTGTGCATTAAATAGCAAATGTTAATAGCAAATGTACTTGCAGTGGACACCTAAAACCAGTCTAGAAATCTGAGCGTTGGCCTGGTTCACACATGCAAGGACACTGCTTAATCACTCTTCTTGGTCATTGTCAGCAACTAGGAGCTGAATGTATGGACTGACTGCTCAGTTATAAATGTTATTTATTGATGACGTTTATATACTGCTTAACTATTCAAATTTCTAAGCAGTACACATAAAAACAATCCACAGAAAATAGGACAAGTCAGTGGACTGGAGGCTGGGACGGCAATTTACATTCAAGGAGGAAATAGTTTCCATTCTTCCTCCCTGCACTTGCAGTCACCCGTAACCCCCCAAAAGCTTATCTGGAGGGTGACTAGGCACTCCTGAACAATGTGGGATGAGGCATGTGCCTGCTGGGAGACTGGGGAATTTGAATTCGAGGGCAACTTAAGGAAACTCACTGAAGGGAACATTTCTCTCCCTTGCTCCCTCCAGCAGCTCTGCCACACCCCCAAATGTACCTGTGGTCAATGTAACATGTGAACAAGCATACTTTACACACAGGCTGGCAGCATAAAACTGAGGATGTCACTCTCAAAGATTTTATAAATGGGTATGAAATCTTATTGTTACAAGAGACCTGGGCTAGAGAGAATCTGGTTTTGAATGGCCACATCAGAAACACCAATGCTGTTCATTAAAAAATCTCCATAGGGCAACATGCAGATATTTTAAATATTCTGGCAACAATGAGATATTTTAAATATAACTAATGGGTTAAAGGATGGGTCATAAAAATATAAAGTCATAAAAAATGTAGGAGGTAAGGATGCAAATCAATTCAATGTCTACTCAGTCGAGAGCCATTCAAAAAAGTTAAGTCTCTGGAGGGAGGGCTCCGACATTTTTACTCCTCAAAAGAATCCATGGGAGTTCAGAGTACCGTACTTGCAGCTCAAATGCACTCACCTGTCTTTGACTCGGAGGATGAGCTGGTGGAACCTGTCCACATGCTCGAAGCTGGCTTTATCTGTGACTGAGTAAACTATGAGGAATCCATCCCCCGTCCTCATGTACTGCTCCCTCATTGCGCTGAATTCTTCTTGGCCTGCCGTGTCCAGAACTAGGGATGGCAAGGGAAAAGAGAAAGTAGAAGATACTCAGTTGGCCTGCACCCAAATTGTGTGTCCATACTGACTCTCCTGTCCTAAACATATCTACCTGAGAGCTAAGCCTCCTTTGTATACATTTCCAGGTCTATGCTAGAGGAAGGTGCGGCTGTACATGGCTAACCCTGCCCCACCTCCAGCCCTCCCTAAAGCTGCACACTGACCAAGAAAGGTAAAAAGATTTTAAGGGTGTCATGACTGCATGCATGTAGGTGCTCCTTGTGGCTATGCCCAGCTCAACATTTGGATGTTGGGAGGGTGTGCCAGGGCAGCGGGGTCCAGCTCTCCCCTACATGTGTTCAGTGCATGTGTGAAGTCACACACAAAGAGGGTGGCAGATGTGCTTAGGATGGCAGCTGAAGTCTCCCAGATTATTAGTTTTAGCAATGATGAACACCGCATTGTAACCCAAGAACTAGACTGAAAGGGGGATTGAGCCTTGCAACAGTAAGATTCCCTTCTGACAATCTTCTTCTCCCTTTGCATTACGGATGTACAGCCGTACCTTGGAAGTTGAACTGAATCTGTTCCGGAAGTCCGTTCTACTTCTAAAACATTAAAAAACCAAATCACAGCTTCTGATTGGCTGTAGGAAGCTCCTGCAGCCAATCAGAAGCTGCAGAAGCTCTGTCATACATTTGGGTTCCCAAAGAATGCTTGCAAACTGGAACAATCACTTCTGGCTTTGCGGCGTTCGGAAGCCAAAACGTCCGAGTTCCAGGGCGTTCGACCACCAAGATAAGACTTTATATATTAAAACTCAAACCCCAGCATTTGAGAACCAAGCTAGACAGGGCATTTTGTCACACCGTATGTTGTGTAACTGCATTTTGTTAAACACATAGGCAGCAAAGGAGTCCCTGGACCACGGAATAATCCATAGAGTCCAAGCCCAGGGCAGCTTCACATGGTACCCTTTTGGCAGATGCACTGGTATATTTCTGAAAAATAAACTATGTTCAAACACCTGTAGTGAAGAGCAGAGCAGAGGCCACTTCTACCTACCTCCATCCTGGGAACCAACAGAAGTTTGGCTCTTTCATGTTTTTATAGAAGTATTTAGATACTCACTGTTAGAAACAGGATACTGGTCTAGCGAACCCAACGGGCCTGTGGTTGTTGTTGTTGCTTTTTAAAACATCAGTCCCACTGTATGCTTAGTGTACGCTTGGTGAAATAAATATTGCTGTTACGATTATAACGTCTTTGTATTCTTTACCCTGCCCCTTCTGAAACATTAGCTTCTCTCCTTGGCTAGGAGGAGGGGAGGCGAACCCTGCTCCATATATTTGCAGTCTGCGTGGGTCCAATTCTGAGGCACCCTTTGGGGAGGGGATGGTTGAGAACATTCTTTCCTTCTTTTAAAAGTTATTTTCCATAACTCTTTGTTGCCAGACGGAGAAAGGCATGACCTCAAGGCTACTCCTGAATGACTGTTCTAAAGCCATTAAGCAAAAGCAAAGCAAAAGCCCAGGAAGAAAAGAAAAAAAAGGAATTATGCTATAATTGCTTTCTTTTAATATCGTGCCCTTGTTTCTCCGGCAGACCTTGTGAGTGGATTTAAGTGCCGAGGGATGGCACGTGGTACAGTCTTCTGGAACATGGAACAATGACAATTTCGGAATGCATACAAGTGGAGTTGTTTGAAACTGCCTCGTGTCAAGCTAGCGGGTTACTTGGGAAGCTAGCACACCAGAGAAGGCACCAAGCTTGGCCTTTATCCTGAAATGCTTTTCATATGCAGGGAGATTTTGACATGGAAGTACCTGACCTGCCCCCTGAAGCTTCAAATGGAACAGTTAGAATCATATTACTGCAGAGCTAGCAGGGACTGTGAGGGTCATCTAGTCCAACCCCCTGCAATGCAGGGATCTCAACACTTAAGGGTGTACCACATTTTCTCCTTAATATATAAAGTAAGGTTACCAGGCGTCCCCGTTTCCTGGGGACGGTCCCCGGATTTACAAACCAGTCCCCATACAAAATCCATTGAAGTTGAAATTGTCTCCAGATTCACTGAAAAAGATCTGGTAACCTTAAAGAGGTTCTTATGCCTCGGAGCATGTACAGAATGCATTTCCCCCCACTACAAACTATAGAGCCACAGCCAGCCTCTGTATATTTGGGATTAGGGAGCACAGAGGCTCCAGGTCAAAGACTGTGGCCTCCAGGCAAGTTTACACCTCTGTTTTTCAAAGTTAAGCCCTCTGCTGACTTGATATACAGTTCAACATGTTGCGCTAAGGTGATTGTTCCGTCAGTGCAAGCATTTCTGCTTGCCAGACAGAATGACCTCCCTTTTCCTCCCACTGTATACTGTTCTGGGAGTTTTCCCAATTCTCCCAATAGGATTTGGGGAGGATGAGGGGAAAAGCGGGAAAAGTCCTGATGCGCTAGCGGAACTCATTGCGCTTGCTTCTGCTAGGACAACTACTTAGTTGAATTTGGTCCACTGTATTCATTGCTTGGTGAAACGTAAAGGCAGGTACAAGCCCCTAGATATTAGCTCCCCCCATTAAAAATTAAAAAAGCAAAATGTAAGGTATATGCTTACACTATCTATTTAGAGCCCACTCAGATATTATTTTTATTGTGCATTCGTGATGATTTGTGCTCGTGATGGTATTGGGGTGGTTATATATGTTCTTGCTTTCAATACTTTCTGTGGCTACAAAATGTCAAAGTGGAAATACTGTTCCATTTCTAATTAGTGCATATCCCATAATATCCTATTGAAATCCCACAATTTTTTTTGTACCACAAATGTCTTGGTTTACTTTTCGTCCCTCAAGACAGCAATAATGACACAGCGTTGGGGAAGAATCTTAGAACAAATAATAGAGTAAAATGATGTGTGGACGGTCCAGTGTAAATCCATCACTAATATACTATGGTTGTGTCAAAGACATGTTATGGAATACACTCAGACACAAAAAACCAATTTGGAAGGCTTTGCAATTTCTGTATCATAAAATATCAGAGCAGCATGCAACACTTCTGAATCGCTGCTATGCTAATTTGTGATCTGTAGCTCTGATTCTGCATTTGCCATGATGTGACGGCATACCACATGATACGAGAAATCCTTAGAAGATTTACAACCAGTGAGGGTGGTGTGAAACAGCCAACGCTTTTTCCCCTTCAAAGAAAGAGAGAAAGGGATCTTATTTTGGGGAGAGGGGAGGGATTGATTCTAATACAAAAAAGCAAACACCAGGATTCAAAACTATCCCTCTCCTCTGTAAGGGAAGAAATAATTTCACTTCTGCTGAAGCATGGATTTGGAGTACTAAGAAGAGATGGCAGAACTAGGAACCTGTTCATTGACCCTGGTCCAAAAAGGGCCTGCAGAATAGAGGCAAAAACCTTAACTGTTTAGCTTATTTAGAAGTTGGATTTTAAAACTAAACAAGAAACCCAGGTACCAGCTCCTCAGTGACAGCGACTATGCAAGCATGAATGCTTTCAGAATGATCGCCGGCCCTTTAACCTTCTGGTTAGATTATTTCCAAGCTGTTTTTATGATCTTTGCAGAAGCGAGGCAGACGAACCAGCGTGATCTTGGTGTGAAGCAAGAGCACATTTGGAGGTGGGCCAAGCCAAACACAGCAAGAAACGCTGACAGAACTTATGGGAAGAATTTAGGCAACCAGCTTACACGTACTTGTTTAGGGGAAGGCTAAATTGACCCAAGTGGAATTCACTTCTGAGCCAACAGAAGCATACATACTTCTTCAGTTAGTACCAGAGCATAAATGCATAAGATTGTAATTCTAAATATCCCAGATGACTATGGTGTTGTGGGCATAGCGCCTTGTCTTAACCAGATTTGCTCAAGTCTCAGGGATTTTGATGGAATTTGCTTCCAATCAAGTAGGCTTACAATGCCAGCCAGAAATCAAAAGACTGTGAAGGTACCTCCCAAGCATCCTTTAAAACAAAATAAAATCCACACCTCTTCCTTCCCATTTTTTTACCTGCTCTGGTTCGCCAGAAGCAGCTTAGTCATGCTGGCCACATGACCCGGAAGCTGTACACCAGATTCCTCGGCCAATAAGTGAGATGAGCGCCCATCCCAGAGTCGGTCACGACTGGACCTAATGGTCAGGGGTCCCTTTACCTTTACCTTACCAAGGTGCTGACACTTGGTCGGTAGTTTGAAGGAGGGATGCAAGTACAGGCTGCAACTTTAGATTTGCACAGTTGAAGTTGATAAAATGGATTTGTCACCCTGGTGCAACAAATCCTACCCTGCAGCCCCCTTTTAAATCAAACAAAAAACCCCCCAAAAACTTTTTGCAGTTAGGAAAGTGAAAAGTGTGGAACAAATGAAGGATTAATGGGAAGACATATAAAACACCTTGCAAGCAAGTCGGGATGAATGCTCAATAAAGATTGGCTGGAGCCTAACTTTTGTTTAAGCTTTGTGCAAACAAATCAAGATGGAGGCTCAATGAACAGGTTGCCTGTGAGGGGCCAGTGCTCAGGTTCTTGTGAGCCAATAGGCTCAGTAGACTTCTGTTCGCTTGCCTTGTTAAAGCATTTTTCTTTGGCTTCAGATTTGGAGCACCAGCACCAGACTGGCCTAAATAAAATAAAATAAAATAAAATAAAATAAAATAAAATACTCTGTAAGCATCAGATTCAGCAGCAAATAGACAGAAGATGTTGGGTGGTTGCAGCAGCGGTGGGAGAAAACAGGAGACTAAAACAAGTTGTTTCATCCAAACTGCTCAGAACAAAGGTGGAATTAATTTAGTGTAGCAAGATTAATTCTTGGATTCCAGCCGTGTGTGCATAAACATTGCATGTATACAAATGCACTGAGTTTGTGAGCAACTGGACAAGCAGCCCCAGGAGAGAAATGATGAAAATAGCTACGTGCAGAGAAAGTGGTAGTGGTTATCAAAAAACATCCCTTGCATAATAATTCACAAGTTTATGAATAGCGCCTGCCTTGGTTACCTTTATTTTCCTACATTGTTCTCTAGTAAAAGTAAAAGTTCAAGAGGGGGTCGGATTTCTTTTCAGACCCATAAGAGTGCTTTTCAAGTGCACATGCCATCTGAAGCAAAAACAGCAATGACAACAACAATGCAAAATGTGAATCTGTAGCTGAGTCGATTTCAGGAATGGCTTCAGTTTGTTTGTGTAAATTTGGGAACACTTTGAAGGGCTATTGTGATGGATTGATAAAGAGGGTGTTTGAGGAGACGTGGGTTCAAATCTTCACTTCACAAAGCTCATGGAGTAACCTAGAACAAGCCACATTCTCTCCTTCTCTCTTCGCCTCACCTGTTCCATAGCATAGTTGTGAGAACTGAATCCCATATATGCCCCTCTCAGGTCCTTGAAGAAAAACCAGGAACTCAGCATGGCAAACAAATAAATACCATCAATCTCACCTTCATACCACTGCTCAGTCTTGGAGCCAGTACTGAGAGAAATACAGTACAGTGCTAATGTACTGAAATTCGCTCCTGGAACAACAGGTAGGAGAGAACTTCTGAGTTTCTTTATTTGAACTAGGGGAGGGTGTAGCACAGAAGTTTCACTGCTTCCAGCCAGGAAGGCAGAGCATAGCCATCATGCCTAGTAGCCATTGATAGCCTTCTCCTCCATGAATTTGTCCAATCCTTATTTAAAGTCATCGAAGTTGGTGGCCACCACTGCGCCCTGTGTCTCTAGCAAAATCTACTTCTATCCAAGTGTTTCATTCTTTTTGTGTGTGTTCTTGGCTTGACTTCTGTCTAATGCCTTTTTGTCTGTTGTATTGTTTTCTCTTTCTCTCAGTGGTTTTTATATTTTCTCTGTAGCACACTGCCTAGCAAGATAAACATATTTTTGAATACCTGGGCAAAACACTCCATTAAAGACCCAAACGCCTGTGTGTTCTGGCCATGATCCCCCAAACCAAAACTTCAGTGATTTAAATCATTATCATTAAAATAGCTTTCATTTGGAGAAGAAATACCAAGGCAGGTTGACAAATATACTCTGCATGGAATAAAGGGCAAATCGGAATAGCTCCACTTGATTCTTGATCTATCCGTACTGAGATATAACATATGCAATCAATAAGATATATGGAATTTATGCACACACAAAAGTTGAGCAGCATCAGATGAAAGCCCATCAATTCAAAATAGGTGGCTCACCATCTAGAATGGCCCACTGCCCATCTATCTCCGTATGCTTCAGGTAAGAGTCTTCAATAGTTGGATCATAGTCTGGCACAAAGATCTTCTGGAAAAACTGAATGGTGAGGGCACTCTTCCCCACACCCCCATCTCCGACCACCACCAACTTGTACGTGGGAAGGTTTTCACTTGGAACAGCACTTGTAGCCATGGTAGCGATAGGTTAGAACTGGAAAAGAGAGAGAGAATTCTTGTGTCACAACAAAACAGCATGCAAGCTTTCGAGTTCTCCGAAACTCTTTGTCAAGATGATGGTAAACAAAGAAACTTGGGGGTGGGTATTGAAAAAAGGTAGCTGGTAGTAAAGCTATGGATCTGGCTCTCATAAGAGCCTAATACGAAACACAGAAGGAGGTAGCAGTCATGCAGATGAGACTCTGCAGGTACCATGAAGGAACCAAGGAAGCCATATGTCTCCCTGAGGATGGCGTAAAAGTCAGAGATGAGAAAATGGCCACTACATGTTTCTCCTTCCCAAAAGGCCATGGTGCAACTCACTTCCACCTATCATCGTACAAAGCCTCATTTATATGTCTGCTACCTCCTCCCATGTTATGTCTTAAGACTCTGGCAAGATGATCTTCAGGTCTGAGTAGGTACATGTTGTAGTAACCTGCCTGATAAAGCACTGGTGTTAATAGGGTTGTATTGTATCATCCAGTCCCAGTTAGTGATCTCACAGCCTTATTCTAGGCCAGGAGTAGCCCATGTGGTTCTCCAGAAGTTCTTTGACCACAACTCCCATAATCCCTGGCCACTGGACACGTCAACTTCACCTGATGGGAGTTGTAGTCCAAGGACATCTGGAAGACACCAGGTTAGCCACTTCCATTCTAGGCTAACTGATGTTTCCAGATCCTTTTCAATGCAGCATCATGTACTGTTGTAATCCAGCTTGGAGGTACCAGGACTTGGATACACAACTGAAGCCAGGAAAGGTCATAGTTGGCACCCCATCCTAAGCTGCTAAGAGAGTTCTCCATTCCAGAGAGACCACATGTGTCTCATTGTCATCTGCAAACTACAAACCTGATCCTTATAAGGGAAGTATAACTCCACAATCTCCTTCAGAACAGCTGGAACCCCACTCACTAGGGGCAGGATGAACCTTCCACAAAGACCTCTCTGTCGTCTCTGACTTGGACTTCAGCTTACTTGCCTTCACCCATTACCACATCCAGGATTTAGCACTACCCCTAAATTTTCAGCGTCTAACCCAGGTGTCAGGGAACTGCCATCAGAGCATCAGGTGGTGGAGGGACTCAGGCAGGATGAAAGAGACTCAACTGCTGAAGCAGGGACCAGCAGGGGGAGGAGTGGGTCTCTGAGGGAATGCGAGCAGGAGGGAGGGCTCAGGGAGGCTTCCAGCGAGAACAGTGGGGAGGTATCGGAGTCTCCCATAGGGAGACCCATACCTCGCAGGAAACTGTCACGCCGTGAGTCCAGGAGACGCGTTTCCGTTAAGGAACTTCTTTGCTGGAAACGCTTCCGCAGACAGCCACTGTCGGACTCTACTAGTGACTAGAGCAGACATGTCTGAGGAGCTCCGTCACACACGGAGGTTTGTGGGGGCGCACAAACTCTGAGGGAGCACGTTTTTCACGCACAAGCAGCTAATCAAACCCTCACAGCAGTCCGACAGTCTTTGTACGCTGCCTGTGCAAGAGAAGGCATCATGAGCGAACCAACCGGAACCGGAGGAGCAGGGGCTGGAGCTGGTCCAAGCTTGGAAGATAGATACCGAGCGTTGGAGGTTCAACTGGCCCTGCAGACGGCGAGGCTGGAGGAGAGAAGGGCTCAGGATGCAGACAAGAAGGGGAGAGCCACTCAATTCCCCAGAAAGGTACCAGGATTGGTGCAGAAATTTGGGGGGGACCCCAAGGACTACCATGCTTTTAGGACAGAGATGCAATATGCCCTTAATGTGCAGTTCGATGAGTTCCCTGATGAGGAATCGCGAGTTGCTTTTGTAATTGGGCATCTTGAGAAAGGGGCTAGAGACTGGGTTCGACCCCTAATGGCAACGCACAATGACATACTAAAGGACACAATGAAGTTCTTTCGTGCAATGGATATCATGTTTTCCAGCGATATTGAGGAAGGGGTGGTGCGCAGACAGCTAATGGCTTGTAAGCAGGGGAGTCGATCTGTCCGTGAATATTGGACTGAGTTTACCATGCTGATTCACAGACTGAGTTGGGATTTATCGGCGGCACCCGTTCAAATGCTATTTGAAGAAGGTCTTTCTTCGGGGGTGAAAGACGAGCTGGCACGGAGCCCCAGGGCGGAGTCTATGGATCAGCTGACCAAATCTGCGCTGACCATAGGAGCGCGGCAGGAGGCAAGAGCCTTGGAGAGGCGGGAAGGGAGAGGGGAACGTTGGAAGGAGTTCCGCATTCCAGACATTCCTGAGCCAGCTTTCCCGCCGGCAGAGCCGATGGAAATCGGAACAGCGCGCGCGCGCGCATTTTCAAAAACCAGCGAGGGAGCTAAGAAGGAGGGAAAGGGCCCCCGGAAATGCTATCTCTGCCAACAGCCAGGCCACTTTGCCAGAGTCTGCCCCCAGAGGAAGGAATGGCAAGGGATGGTGGGAGCTGTTGAGGGGGGAGAAGAAGGGGGAGCGGAGCAGGTAAAAGCCAACGCCTGGTTGCCACAATTGGGGCACTGCAGCCAGGCCAAAGAGCAGTGAAAGTGCCCGTGCCAGAAGCTCCTCGACCTGCTCTAGTGATTGAAGTGTCGCTAGAGCTGCAGAATGGGCACCCCCTAAAAATAAAGGCGCTATTGGACTCAGGCAGCTCCTGCAATTTTATGAGCAAGGAGTTTGCTGCTGAACACCAGATACAGACCATCCCTTTAAGCAACCCCCTGCAGGTGACCACGATTGATGGCAGGGAGTTGTTGGGAGGAGGAGTCCGCTTGCAGACTGTCCCAATGATAATGAGGGTGGCAAGGCACACAGAACTGATAGCGTTTAATGTGGCCACCCTGGGAGGCGCTCCCATTATTTTGGGAATGAGCTGGCTAGCTCTACATGATCCGCTGGTTGGCTGGCATCAAAGAGTGGTGTCCTTTGGTTCAGCACATTGCCTAGAACACTGCAAAGGGGAGAAGGGTTCAGTAGGGGCCCAAGCCACCCTAGCAGGGACTGAAGTAATGGGGAAGGTGAAGGTACCACCACAGTATGCAGATCTCAGCGATGTGTTCAGCGAGAAGGAAGCTGACCAACTACCACCTCATAGACCCTTTGATTGTCAGATCAATTTACTCCCTGGAGCACAGCTTCCCGTGGGCAAGTTGTATGCCATGTCAGACAGGGAGATGCAGGAGTTGCGAGGGTTCATTGACAAGAACCTGAAGAGAGGCTTCATCAGAGAGTCCAAAGCAGCAGGGGGGAGCCCAGTGTTCTTTGTGGACAAAAAAAATGCGGACAAGCCGAGACTTGTATGTGATTTTAGGCGGCTGAATGCAGTGACTGAACCGGTGGCGTTCCCTATGCCCAGAATTGATGATATTTTGACCATGGTGAGGAAGGGAAAGATTTTCACAAAGCTGGATCTAAGGGGGGCGTACAACCTGATACGCATAAGGAAAGGGGATGAATGGAAAACCACCATGTTTACCCCTTTGGGGGCGTTTGAATACCTCGTTATGCCATTTGGATTACAAGCAGGCTCCGCGTGTTTTCAATCTTTTATGAACCACGTGCTGGGCCCTTTGCTCTACAAGAATTGCGTTGCCTTTCTAGATGATGTGTTGGTGTATTCTGAGAATGAGGAGCAACATGTGAGAGACGTCAGAGAAGTGTTGAGCAGACTGCAAGCCAACAGGCTGTGGGTCAAACTGGAGAAGTGTCGGTTCCATACCAAGGAGGTGGAATTCCTGGGGTACCGCCTGTCAGACAAGGGATTGGCCATGGATCCCGGCAAGGTACAGGCAGTGCTGGAATGGAAAACACCCAAAACCAAGAAGGATGTGCAGAGGTTCCTAGGGTTTGGAAACTTTTATCGTAAGTTCATCCGCAACTTCGCCCATCTGACGGCGCCCATCACTGACTGTCTCAGCAGTAAGAAGAAGTTTGTATGGACGGCGGAGGCGGAGCGAGCGTTTGAGGAACTGAAAAGGGCCTTCGCCTCTGAAGAACAACTTCTGCATGTGGATTTACGAAAGAAGCTAAGGGTTGAAACAGACGCATCTGACAGAGCCATAGGGGCGGTGCTTCTTCTGCAGCCGGGGAAGGAGGAGTCGGAGTGGCGTCCGTGTGCCTTCTTCTCGCGGAAGCTGAACAAATCCGAGAGGAACTACACGGTGTACGACCGAGAACTGCTTGCTATTCATGAGGCGTTCCGGAGATGGAGGCATCTGCTAGTTGGTGCACAACATAAAGTGCAAGTGTGCACGGACCATAAAAATCTAGAGTACTGGAGAACGGCGCGAGTGCTCAACCAAAGGCAGTTGAGATGGGCCCAAGAGTTCTCCAAATTTAACTTTGAGATTTGTTATGTGCCAGGCCCAGAGAATGTTAGGGCGGACGCTCTCTCACGCAAACCTGAATATTTGGAGGGGGAGGGAGCACCCGAAGAAACCCATATCATTCCAGAGGACCGCTGGGTGTGTGGGGCGACTTTGGTGGGGCAAAGGGAATTGGTAGAGGGTACGGTGCAGGATGCATACGCCCAGGGGAAACTCAGGGATCTCAGAGGGGAGGAAGACAAACCCGGTGGTTTTGAGGAGAGAAATGGGGCATTGTATTATAAGGGAGCGTTATATATACCTGAAGGGGAATTGAGGGAGAAAGTACTCAAGCAGCTGCACGATAGCCCCACAGCAGGGCACTTTGGGCAACACAAAACCATGTGGCTGGTTACCAGGGAATTTTGGTGGCCCAAGGTCAGGGAAGATGTGCGGGAGTATGTGAGAGGGTGTGAACAATGCCAAAGAGCCAAGGGGGAGAGGCAGGCGCCGGCTGGTTTATTAGAACCACTGCCCACACCTGAGAGACCGTGGGAAGCAGTGGCAATAGATTTCATGACTGATCTGCCAAGGTCTAGAGGGAAAACAGCCATCATGGTTGTAGTAGACCTGTTAACTAAAATGGCCCACTTCATAGCCTGCTCACATGCGGTTACAGCAGAAGAAACCGCCAAATTGTTTGTAGAGAATGTGTTTAGGTTGCATGGCGCCCCCTTGAGGGTGGTTTCAGACAGAGGGAAACAATTTACTTCCAGGTTCTGGAGGAAGCTCATGAGCTTACTGCATGTAGAGGTTAATTTCTCGACGGCCCGTCATCCTGAAACCAACGGGCAGGCGGAAAGAGCAAATGGGGTTCTCCAACAATATTTGAGGTGTTATGTTAATGACAGAGAGAATGATTGGGTGGAGAAGCTGGCGTTGGCAGAATTTGCCTACAACAATGCAGAGAACGTGTCCACGGGGATGAGCCCCTTTTTGGCTAATCACGGGTGCCATCCCAGAGCCTTCCCAGGGGGGGAGGGGGAGAACTGGAGCGTTCCAGCTGCAGAACAGTTCGTGGAAGAAATGGAAGCGATCCATCGCCAGCTCCAACTCAACTTAAACAGGGCTAAGGAGGAATATAAGAGGCAAGCAGACAAAAACAGAAGGGAAGGTGAAAGCATCAGGGTGGGGGACCAGGTGTGGCTGTCAACCCAAGGGTTGCCATTCAAAGGAGGTTGTAAGAAATTAAGACCCAAAAGGCTGGGTCCGTTTGAAGTCATACAGCAGGTCAATCCAGTGGCTTTCAGGCTCCGGTTACCGAACCACATGAAGCTGCACCCAGTTTTTCACAGGTCGTTGCTGTCACCGTATAGAGGAGACAGTGAGGGGAGGGTCACTAGGGGACCAGCAATGGAGGAGAAGGAACACAGCTACCATGTAGCGGAGATCCTCGATTCCAGGTGGAAGGGAGATCAAGTAGAGTATTTGGTAATGTGGGAAGGGGAACCGGAGTCGGAAAACACCTGGGTTAGGGCAGAGGATGTCAATGACGAGGTTTTAATAGAGACTTTTCATCAGAGGTTCCCACGTAAACCTCAGCCTGTAGCGAGGTTCCGAAGGGAATACTTTGCCACCACCGACGAGGAAGAGGAGTTGGAGGGGTTCCCAGATTCTGAAGAGGAGGAGGATTCAGCTGGCCAGGACGACGATCGATGGAGAGAATTGTTCGAGACGTCAGAAGATGAGGAAGATTCGTTTCGGGGTTTTAGCCCTTCACCTCCCAGGGGGGAGGAATTGGGAGGGGGTGAGGGGGGCCCTGGAGGGGAGGTGGATGTCAGGGAACTGCCATCAGAGCATCAGGTGGTGGAGGGACTCAGGCAGGATGAAAGAGACTCAACTGCTGAAGCAGGGACCAGCAGGGGGAGGAGTGGGTCTCTGAGGGAATGCGAGCAGGAGGGAGGGCTCAGGGAGGCTTCCAGCGAGAACAGTGGGGAGGTATCGGAGTCTCCCATAGGGAGACCCATACCTCGCAGGAAACTGTCACGCCGTGAGTCCAGGAGACGCGTTTCCGTTAAGGAACTTCTTTGCTGGAAACGCTTCCGCAGACAGCCACTGTCGGACTCTACTAGTGACTAGAGCAGACATGTCTGAGGAGCTCCGTCACACACGGAGGTTTGTGGGGGCGCACAAACTCTGAGGGAGCACGTTTTTCACGCACAAGCAGCTAATCAAACCCTCACAGCAGGTTTGGATTAGCCTGGCTTCATTTGCAAGACAAGCCTGATTCAAGGTCTGTAAGTGGGGGAGACAGAAGACAAAAGATGGCGGGAGACCTCAATTCTTCTTTTCCCTTCTGGTCAAAGTCAATACATAGTCCACGCCTTTTAGAAGAGAGCATGAAGCTCAGAACCAAAACATCTCATCTTGCCAAAAAAAAAGAAATAAAAAGTTATCTGGGGGGGGGAAAGCCTTTCTGAGTATGTATAAACTCCTCGGCTGAGAAAATGCCCATGACAATGATTTACAGTATCCATGGTAACCTGCGTGACGTTGAAATTGCCTAATCCTGTTATGAAACCTGCAAGTGAGGGGGGGGGGACACACACACTTAGATACAACAACAGCAGCTGGAGCTGCCTCGGTGTTCCTCCTTCTCTCTTCCAGATGGCTCTCTCTGTAGCTTTCATATTTAGCAACAGCTACAGGACGCTATTGCTGTTTAATTGTGGCCATGAAGCTGATAATAAAAAGAGAGAGAAACGTCCAGTGTTACAGACTAGGCACGAAATCCCTCAACAATACAACAGTGGTGGTGGGTCTGCACATGGCTTTCCTTAGGGACATGGAGCTCACCCAGTGCACCCAATCATTGCGAACCTGTATCTCCCAACCTGCTCTCTGTCCCAGCCCAATTGCACAGGAGATGGAAATGATAAATTATCACCAGTGAGCCATTTAGAGCAACCTTGTTTGTTCACGACACATGTCCGCAGATGTACTAAGCCTCTGAACATCGGGGTTAAACCAATCAGGAGAAGCCATCACCTTCCTGCCCCTGTTTCGGAATTGCCAGGGTCCCTGGGGCTGGTCTCCTTCGTAAATCAGACCTACATTCGTCTAGTCCGCAATTCTGTAGTCTCCAGCGTATTCTGGTTGGTTCTCACATATCAACCATTGCCCATTCCCCTAGCTCAAGGCAGCTTTGCTTGGAGCCCTAGGAAATCTTGTTGCTTCAGCTCAGGTTGGGAGCTTATACAGGAGCAGGAAGCTCCAGAGGAGATCAGGAGAACTCAGAGATGGAAGTAAAATTGGTGAGGGTCAATCATGACTTGAGGCCCAGATGGCTGAACAGGTGTCTCTCCCCATAACAGCCTACCCCTTATAGCTGGTATGGCAGAGGGAGGCCTTTCTTGTTATCACATCATTGAGGGAGATTCGCCTGGTGGTGACACAGGGTAGGGTCTTCTCTGTGGTGGTGCCCCATTGTGGATTGTTCTCCTGGAAGCAGTTCTGGTGCCAGAGCTTACAGCACACTGGCACCAGGAAAAGACCTGCCTGTTTGCCTGGGCATTCATGGGACATTAGCTGCAGCTGCCACTGGGAGCTGTAAGGAGCATTTTTATTAGTTGCTGGGCTGAAACCTGCCCTCCAGTTTATCAAAAGATTTATTTCAGTTCAAAAGTGGCTTCTGTTTTTTTGGTCTCATTCTAATGGTACTTTAGAATTCACTGGGTATGAGGTTTTTTTTATTATGCCTTGTTGCACGGTGGCCAAAGGTGGGGTGTGCATGCTCTCCACTTGAGTTTTTTTTTGTGTGTGTGTGTGTGTACTTCAGCAGCCTTCTTGATCTCAAAAATCACCATGGGAGGAGTTACTTTGTGGCATCTTCTCCTGAGTTTTAATGGAAGTGTGGAAAGCCAAGGAGGATGGCTACCAAACGCCTAAGATTGGTGCACTCACTAATACTGTTTAATTGAAGTCTTTCCTTTTGCATTTTGCGCACCCCAAAAAATGTTCCACGTGCATTTCTTTAAAAGTAAAAAACCCCAACGACTTTATTTTAAAACAACCATCAAAAAGCTGTCAGGTGTACCATCCAGCTGAGGTCTTCAGGGAAGGTGAGCGCTTAAGAATGCTGCAGAGTGCAGACCCCTGGAGAGATAATTTGCAGAACAAAACAACACTCACAGACCTCCCTCAGCCACCTTGAAAGTAGGGTCAGCTCAACACAGCTTGCATCCCATCCATGAGAATGTCACTGGCATTTTCTCTCCACCCTTTGAGAATTTTCAGATTAAATCTTTTTTCTCATTAATAGATGGGATTCTTTTTTATATTATTATTAAAAAAGGACTATTTTTTGGCACACCACTAGTTTTTATGAATGAATGTTAGTGGATTTTTTTTTAAAAAAAAATGTTCTTAATTGTTTAGAATTGATTTTTTTTTTTTAAATTGCATTGAAACTCTCCCTGGGTTCATACAACAAAAGTCAGGCTAAACTATACATTTAATAAATAAATAACAACAAATAATGGAGAGGGGCAAGCTTCCTCGAAAGATGGAGCTTGCTCTCTCTCTCCCATTGTCAATCTGCCCTTGCAATGTGCATCTCCAGCAGACTGGTGGGCAAAGGGGGAGGCCAAGTGATGGACTATCAGTATTGGTTTTTGCTTCCCTGGGTGTTTTAGCCTTATTAATGAAGGGTTTCAGACCCAGGGATGAATGCTGGAGTGAATGAGAAAGCTGTTCATTAGACCTAGAGGCACAGTCTCTATCTACTTCTATAGTTATTGCCAGCAGCTCAACACATGTCTAGGATAAAGCAATCAGTGGAACTACAGGGATGGTATCAGTGATAAATGGGAAATAAGAAAATGGGCACTTTAGAGTTGCCTTTCAGAATAAGAATGGACAATGACACCCATTTGTTAACTAAGTATGTGTCCTAGATGCACCCCAGAAATTGCTGTGTAATCCATAGTGGTTTCAAGGTAAGTACATAAAGGTACCAACAGTGGAAAAGATCTATGTGGAAAATGTACCTGGAGGACAAAAGGTTTGAAAACCATTGCTAAGTACAGTGGAAAACTTTGTTCAGGCTGCATTTAAATGAACCAACCAAATTCAAATGTCTTAGACTAATACATTGGTGAAACGCAACAATCCTTTGGATTCCTCTGAATTTTGAGATGCAGATCTTGGCTCAAAGAGGTGGCAAAGTGCATTAAAACACATATTTTAGGATTACATCTGTTTCAAATTGTGTACATCAAGAGAGAGAGAAAAATATGTTTTTAAGATTGTGATGAATATATATTTAAATGCAAGTTTTCACTTTTTAAAAAAAGTAATCACAAATTACTGCAAAAATGGGACAGAATGGACATGTGAACATGTGTAAAACTGACATGGTCTGTTCGTCCCAAACTATGGCTTGAATGACTGTTCAAGTTTGGCTGGTTTATTTTTTAAAAAACATATGGCTTATATCCAAAGCAGTGCCAAGTCCCCCATTCCATTAATGCAAGAATTTACACTTGTGCACCCAAACTTCTCTCCTCTCCCTAAATCTGTTCTTTTGTTTTCCCCAAAGCCCTGGATACATATGAGGGAAAGGGTGGTGGTGGGGAGAACTCTAATGAGCATGTGTTTATCCTTCCACTTTCGAAACAAGGGCAATGACTCCTGCCCCCACTCTCTCACTGCCGCCATTTCTAAAATTCTCACAAGTCAACTTGGTGGCTGAAATGAGAACACTTCTGTACATTTTCCTGTGAAGAGTGAATGACCCTTCAAGGCTGATTCATATGATGCTGGCAATTCTTAACCTCATTTTACGGTTGCCAGCTGTTCTCCCCCTGCCACCCCCCCAAATCTCACATAAGGGAACCAGAGCTCCTCACCTGATACCCTTTCCATCTCTGCTGAAAGAGCAGCACTTTCTCGCTTCACCATCTATGTGGAGTGCGTTTAAGAAGAAACACAGTCCTGGAATTGCACAAAGGAACAGCCAAAGGCCTTTGCTCCTTGATGAACATTTAACAGTTATTTCGGGAAACACAAAATTATAGCTTCGGCGATAAAGCCCACGTCACCGTAAATTACTGTGGTAGGCAGAATCAGAGTGTCACGGTGCTGCAAACTTTCCAAGAAGACAGGCAGCTAAAGGGCTGAGTGGAGAGTGCAATTTCACACACCCCTCCTGCTTATAGGTTAATTAGCATAACTAAAAAGTGTCCCAGGAGACCTTCAGTGTGAGGACAGAAGAGGCTCCTGGGATTGCACTTGCAAAAGCTTGTGGGATGGCTAGACGCCATTTTCATGCTCTTCTTTGCCCTTTTTCATGCCACTTCCAGTTTTGCGGTGATGTGTGCAGTCGCATGTAAAAAGGTAAAGGTAAAGGACCCCTGACAGTTAAGTCCAGTCGCAAACGACTCTGGGGTTGCGGCGCTCATTCTGCTTTAAGGGCCGAGGGAGCCAATGTTTGTCTGCAGACTAAGCCACTTTTGGGAAAACCAGAGCAGCGCATGGAAACATCGTTTACCTTCCCGCCGGAGCGGTACCTATTTATCTACTTGCACTTTGACGTACTTTAGAACTGCTAGGTTGGCAGGAGCAGGGATGCTCACCCCGTTGCGGGGATTCGAACCGCTGACTTTCTGATCAGCAAGCCCTAGCCTAGGCTCAGTGGTTTAGACCACAGTGCCACCCGCGTCCCACAGTCACATGTAAACATGAATAAATGGGTAATTGCCTGTAGGCATTTATATTCCCTCCACTCTGCCCCAGCTTTTAGATGATAACTTTCAAAAGGCAGCCCTGCCTTATTTCAGGGCCCACATGTTGAGTGTGGCCCTAGACCTCTGCCCCAAAGTCCTTCCTTGAGGGCCCCACTGTTCCCTGCGTGCAGGTCCAGAACTCAGGCCATTGCAGCACATTGCTTTTCTCATTAAGCGCTTTTTAAATCTCCTTACATCTCAATGAGACAGTGAAATTTGCACTTAGACCTCCCCCAGCAGAAATAAATGACACATAAAAGGGCTTAACTTTGGCTGCACTGTGCCCTATTCTTTCTTCCTTTATTATTATTATTATTTTAAAAAAATATTATTCTCCATTTTGCTCCTGGAGAAAATTATTATTGTTCCTTTTTTAAACAATAAAAGATACCGCCTTCAATGAAAGTACTTAATGCAAAGGAAGCGATTCTCATTTCAGCAGTACAGTAATCACCGACACAGTGGATTTGAATTAACTAGGCAGGAGAAAGAAATCAGATACTCGAGAAGTCCATATGCCTGCCTATGTAGACGTAACAGAAAGAAAGCTAATCCACACAAGGAGGAAATTGCTTGGAATTTCAAAATACCCCTGCCCTTCCTTTTAGCACAATCCCTGGAAATGGGCAAGTTCCCTCTTGGAAATCACAGCTTTCTAGTAAATGAATTAGTAATCCCTCCTGTTCACCACCCTTGGCTGTTCCAGATCAAATTTCCTCAAAACACCAGGAAATCAAGGGGAAACGTCTTAATTGCCTTTGATCACTGTTACAACTGTCACTATTTTGGATATTTCTTTTGGATGTTGCACAAAAAAGAAGACTTTATATGTGTGGTATGTCTATTGAACTTTATGGGAGGAGGGTGTAAAGATGCAATATTTTAAAAAGAGCTCATGCATCAAGACCTGGTGTCACAACCAAAATGACAGGCATCCAAAGCAGCAAACTGAGCAGCGGCTAAGAGCTTCTCCTATACAATTCAGACATCTATTATTTCACATATTTTTTAATGCCACACAAAGGTTTATCAATTAACTTATCACGTATTCACTGAATAACACAACTTCCCTTCCCCATGCAAACTTCTTCCCGGATGGGGAAATTAATGACGTCACAGACACCAGCCAATCAGTGCCATGCACAGACTACTTCTTATTCCACTTTGCTGAACTCACCCCCCCACCCCAGGCTGTACCTGCGAAGGGAAAATGTATTTTTGAATTTATTTTATTTTATTTATTATTGCTGAGTACAGGCCTTTCCCTGGTGTGCCAGCTTTACTGCATGCAGGAAGTTTTTGATGTGAAGCGGGGAAGGTGATTCAGAAATGTAAACTCCCTCCCCACCTCCTCCAAGCTACCCTTTCATTCCACAGGAATGGCTCCAGGATCCCACGGATAAACTGGTAGCTGAACTCAGGCTCTCAAATGTGCATCTATTAACACTTTCATTAGCCCTTTGTGGTTTGGCAGGGGATCTGCATTATGGATTTTAACATAGTAGGTGAGCACATTTAGACACTACTTTGGGACAAGGTGTAATCATTTTTAACGCTGCAAAGCTCCTTATGCGCATACACCTAAAGCTCTGAAATTCTGTACTCTGCTTGGAAGGTTTCAAAGCCTAGCAACAGCTCCAGGCTTGATCACTTACATAAACTGTAGCTGAGAAAGGTGCCTTCAGCTCTGAGAGCAGTAATTCTTATTTAAGCTCAAGACTCCCTGCTTTCATCTGTTCTCAGACTCTCAAAGGCATCTCACACTTGTTGCAAAGGAAGTTTCAATTCATTTTAGCTTTAGTCGACTACAAGCAAACAAAAACAGCAAATCACCAAGTTGTCAGAAAGGCCTATATGGACTTGTCCACCATTGCCACCTTCCTGTGAAATTGCAATCTAAGCAGCTGCATTTCGTAAAACAAAAGCCACCTGTAAACACAGATAACAGAACTACAGCTTGCTTGTTGTTCTATCGTTAGGTGTTGGAGCACAGGGCTGCATGCACACAACATTATATTCAACATTCAGTGTACACTGCCATCTTGATTTTGTTGCTTCGCGCACACATACAATCTAGATCTACTGCATACTTTACGTCCCCCCAAAAGAGCATTTTCACAAATTAGTTTCATTCCAGAAAAAAAATCTCAATGCAGGTTGATTCTACATTACAATCCATTGTGTCCGCAGGGGTGGATGTGCTTCCAGCAACGGGGGGTGCACCCCCACACCCATCTTGTGGGTGGGTGCAAATACCAAGGGAGAACTTCAACATCGTGCTGTTGATTGTTCTGTCTGGGCATGCATGTTAGCTCGCCAGATCCCCAACTCTGGCAGTTTTCCTGACCCCCACATAGTCAATTTCAGATGGGCATGGAGGAGGAAAGGTGAAATTGCACCATGGAGGGCTTCCACTGATGGGACTCATGAGCTGAATCCTGCCTCAAGATCACAATTACTTTCCTCCTTCTTCATTCACCTGGGGGATGTGCAGGGACAAAAAAGGCATGGATAACCTAATTACCATACTTTTCCTGCGTGTAAGACGCCCCCATGTATAAGACGCCCCCTATTTTTCGGGACTCCAAATTAAGAAAACACCGCTTAGCACTATCCATGTATAAGATGAGCCCCAATTTTAAACCTCACTTTTTTGGTAAAAAAATCTTATACACGGAAAAATACGGTATGTGGTGGCTTTTCACATAAGTGTCATGTAGCCACCACAGTGGTAGAAAGGATCTAGACTCAAAGAGGCATGTTGAGGATGAGAATGGAAGGTTCCGTATACAGGAAAAACTTATTTGTGTCACAAGTTCATGCACACTGCCAGTGGATATACTTTGTAACAGTAAGTTGTTATTGTTATGAATGCAAGGTCCCTCTGCCAATTGGCAAGAGGGGTTGGTTCACAAAAGAAAAGTGGCTTCAGGCCGCTTACGTGCCCTCAGAGAGTCGCATTAAATATTAAGAACCATCATTTAAAGGGAAAGCAGAGACTGCTGTACTAAAGGCAGGCCTCTGCAACTTGTGACCCACAAGAGCTCAATAAACCTTTGCTTTCTGTTTTGCTGTCGATCTGGGGCTGCAAAAATGTGTGTGTGTGTGTGTTCCTGAGCAGACAAGCGTCAGCAGCTTCTGGGGCTAAAAGAGGACTGGGCCACCATTTGACAGAGAGACGAGGGGCAGCAGCAAGGCGTTGATTCTTTGCGTGTCACACAGACTGCCCTACATCTCTCCAAAGCTGGATGGGGAAGGATGACAGCCACCTTGACAGCCAGGCTGACAGCCAGAGCACCTGCCTTGTACGCAGAAAAGCCCAGGTTCAGTCCTCTACATCTGGGCTGGGAATGTTCCCTGTCTGAAACGCTGGGGAGTTGTTGCCAGTCAGTGTGGACGGTACTGAGTTAGATGGACCAGTGGTCTGATTTGGTCTAAAGCAGCATACCCAACTCCTAAGCAAACCTACTATCCTCAGGTGTGCTACTTGCTGAGCATACCAGCGTGGAAAACAAACTCAACTCCTAGTCCAGTCAGCTTCTAAACTTGGAATGGGTGTGTTCATCTACTTCAGGCAGCCAAATGTTTTGGGCCAACCAAAACAATACTCTTCACATCAAAAGGTCCTAATCTTTGGTTCCTTTAGGACCAGCATGTGGAACTGTTTCAACAATTGTGCACACATGAAGGTGTATAAAGGACATCCACTTCTCCTCCCACTCTAAAACTGCATATATTCAATTTTTTGTGCTTCAACAGACTTCTAAACTTCAAGAACACAGCTAAGATCTGCCTCCAGAGGTTTATTTTCTCCTGACCTTAATGGATGTCGACAGTGTAATGTATTTTACCTTGACCACCAACCCAAGAAGGCCCACTCTTGACATTTCCTTGACAAGCTCCTGGACAGAAAATCCTCTCTGCTGAAAAGAAAAGCACAAAAGGAAACAGAGACGCGTGCCACTGCTTTTAAAACAGAGTTCCTTTAAAACAAACACATGAAATTATACAAAACCTCCTTGGGGGATGATTAAGAAAGGAATTGCTCTTGGCCTACCACAACATGTTTTCATTTAGCCACTAGTCACATTCAGCAGTTTTTGTACCTCCAAGTATTCACTGTCAAACCAAGTGAACAACATTATCTACACATTTATTTTAACCAATGGAAATAAAAACACAATTTTATATTTGTGGAAGGACTCCAGTCCCTGGAGGCTGATTGTGAAAATTATATAGTAAACAAGGGAAGGAAAAGAAAAGAAAAGGATCCAAAGTTACTAGGGGTGGAGGAGAAATTCAAAATGTTGAACTTTCCAACACAATAAGCAAACTGAAATGGACATCCCTCCTCCAAAGTTTGAAATGCACTTCTCCAGTCAAGTCATGTGTACAAAACTGTGTATAGAAGGGTAGAGCATGCATAAACACAAATATATTGGTGGAAGGAATATACGGAAATGCATTGTATTAGTGGAAATTGTTTTGTAAAATTGCATATATTAGGCAAAACTGCATACAAAAATGTCAGGAATGAATTCTCAACAAAATGCTGATGAATTTTCCTAAGGACTTTTGAAAAATCACAAACTGATTTGGAAACGTGGAGAACTGAACTTAAGGTTGGAAAAACCGGGAGAAATGGAAATTGACATCTTTGCCCATCCCTAACTTAAACCCAAGGTACAGTAAAAGGCATTCCATAACACAACATGGACCTTTAGTGACTAAGGAGGAAACTGCATTTCCCTGTAATAAAAGATACACCATTTACGTATATATTTTGAAGACAAAAGTGTGAAAAGGGGAATTGCTTGTGCAAGTACTTTTCAACCCTTCTTGTAACATGACAGTTACAAGAGGTGTAATGACAGGGTAGTGTAGCGATTACAGCAAAGAGACTTGGGACACCAGGTTCAAGTCCCCACTCTGTCACAAGGTGACACTGGACCAGATGCTATCCCAGTTTATCCTACCTCACAGGTTGTTGTATGGATTAAATGGATGGGTGCTGAAGGAAGAACCATGGATGATGATGGTGGTGGTGGTATATATATCACCCTAAGCTCCTTGGAGGAATGTTGGGCTCTGAGTGTAGTAACCCAATTAAAAACAGCTCAGTTTTATTTAGTTCAATCTTATTAGTTCATTTAATTCCTTTCATCTTTATTGGATTGGAAGTTAAGCTGTTATTTTGCTGGCATGTAAAAGACACATTTGGCACACAGGAACTAGGAAGCGGTATGCACTGTGTATACATCTTACAAATATGGACTCATCAATATGAGGGAAATGACCCACAAAACAAAGAGAACCCAAGTGAACACAACCACACTGTGAGTGGCAAGTATTTGGCAAAGCCATAAGAGTTGGTAGAACAACTTGGAAAAACAGAGGCAAATGTGTGATTTTTCTCAAAGCCATGCACTATAGAAGATTTAGCTTGCTTTTGATCTGGAGGAAAGCCCAAAAAATTCAATGTTGATTGGTGCAGCTATCACACAGGTTCTAGCGTTCAACTCCATCTCAACCATTTAAATGCATTATTCACACATTAAGTTTTGTGACGGAGTAATATCTCCTGGCGCTGTGGGTAAAACCTCAGTGCCTAGGACTTGCCGATCGTATGGTCGGCGGTTCGAATCCCTGCAGTGGGGTGAGCTCCCATCGTTCGGTCCCAGCTCCTGCCCACCTAGCAGTTCGAAAGCACCCCTAAGTGCAAGTAGATAAATAGGTACCACTTTATAGCGGAAAGGTAAACGGCGTTTCCGTGCGCTGCGCTGGTGCTGGCTCGCCAGAGCAGCTTTGTCACGCTGGCCACGTGACCCGGAAGTGTCTTCGGACAGCACTGGCTCCCGGCCTCTTAAGCAAGATGAGCGCACAACCCCAGAGTCGGTCACGACTGGCCCGTATGGGCAGGGGTACCTTCAGTGGCGTAGCGTGGGTTGTCAGCACCCGGGGCAAGGCAAGTAATTTGCGCCCCCTAGCCCATGGATTTGCGCCCCCTAACCCGTGGATTTGCGCCCCCTAACCCTAACCCCCAGATGTTGCGCCCGGTGCGGCCGGCCCCCCCTGCACCCCCCACGCTACGCCACTGGGTACCTTTACCTTTAATATCTCCTGGGGACCTTAACCCACATAAGAAGTGAACATCTGAACATTCTAAAGTAACATCCTAGCGAATTCCTAAAGAAAATGGGGGTTTAAATATTCCTCAGAAATTTGGGATAATAGCTTGTTGATAGTCATGGCAAAAGATTATAGCAACCAGAGCTGTCCCTTGAGTAGTGTGCAATTTATATTCCTGCTGAAATTGAGATGGAGTGGGGAGGTCTGACCGAAACAACCAGCACATGCAGTTTTTAAAAATATGGAATGGGATAGGGTTGCTCTGCCACATGTTTGTAAAACATCCCCATTTTGCTTTCATTATCCAATCTCTTAAAAAATAGGTCAATAATGGTCTGGCAGGCGCATTAGCTAGGGAACAAAAGCAGACAGAAACTGCTCTGTTATTTAATAATTCAAATCCCAAATGCTTAATTAAAAACAGTTTTGCTAGATGGGGAAAAAAGTGAGTAAGAAACCACATCTTCCTTCATGGGCTCCGCTGACTGGCATCAAATAGTTGCCTCCCTCTTTTTACAACACAACACAGAGCATGATTTGGGGAGAGGGAATGTGGGGGGCCTCTCAGGGAAAATAAGAGTGTAATAAAATACTCCTCACTTGGTATTCTTGTGGCACCTTTCTGCAACCTTGGTTTATACTTCAGACAACATAGTGCCAAGTTAAATTCACAGCCAGAATAGCATAAGCTGTAAAGACCCTTTAGTAGAATAATTCTAGGATGATGATTAATGTAAATTGCTTCTCCCCCAGCCCACATCCTATTTTTCCTGTGGAGAATATAAATTTGAACAGGATTACTGCTGCTTTGTTGCCTATTTGCACCATTCTTTCAGGTAGCTTGGAAAACAGCCAATGTCTGGGGTCTGCCATGCTGCCTTCTACGCAATATGCTGCTCATTAATAAGTTTGGCTTATTGACAGTAGACAACAGCACCCAAAATTATATACTATATAGACATTCATGGAACAGTCTCTCAAGAGAGAACAGAGTGCACATTTCACAGAAGAGTTGTGTGGCCAATAGCCCATAAGTGGTTTCTTGGGGGATCAGATGGAAAGGTCTATGCAGCCCAGATGTCTCTGGGAAGACCACAGATGGGAAATGAGGGCAATAGCACTCTCCTCCTTTCCAGCAGCTGCTTTTGACTGGTTATGAGTTGTGTTCTACTGCATTGTTTTCTTATTCTGTAGCCTACTCTGGGAAGTTCCGGTGAAGGGTATGAGTTGGAGGGTTGGTTGAAAAAAAGAGAAGGTGCTGGTACTCCTAGCTTGATAAAAGTGCCATGAATGCTAGAACTAAACAGCTACCACAGGCAGCAAACACACACTCACACACAAGGCAATGAACATCAACAAAAAGAAAGCACTGAGTTTGGAAGGATGAGTTTGGGAAGACAATTGGCTGGACACTGTGAGAACAGGATGCTGGCTTGATCCAGCAGGGCTCTTCTAATATTCTAGGTTAGATTACTGAAATGTGTTATATGTAGGGCTGCCTCTGAAGATGGTTCAGAAACTTCAACAAGGGCAGAATTCGGCAGCCAGGTTGCTCACCGGGTCAAGACGGTTTGAGCATATTACATCAATCCTGGCCCAACTGCAGTGGCTGCCAGTTAGTTTCCGGGCCCAATTCAAAGTGCTGGTTTTGACCTATAAATCCTTAAATGGCTCAGGACCGCAATACCTCAAGGACCACCTCTCCCCATATGAACCTACTCAGGCCCTGAGATCATCCTCGGAGGCCCTTCTTTGTGTGCCTCCTCCACATGAAGTACAGAGGGTGGCAGTGGCTCTCCATTTGTGGAACGTTCTCCTCAGGGAGGTTCAGCTATAGATTATAGATCTTTAGGAGCAAGGAAAAAATGTTCCTCTTCAACCAGACCTTTGGATGATTGGCATCCAATGCCCTTTTAAATATGCTGTGAGGGAGGGGAATTATTAGTTTGCTGTTGCTTTTATTTTTCCTATGTCTTTTGTGGGTTTTATATTGCAATTTTATGTTGTGAACCGCCCCGAGATCCGCGGATGAAGGGCAGTACACAAATTTAATGAAGAATATTAATAATGCATTTTCATTACTGGGAGGAGACGATGCACACCAAGTCAAAGTTCCTTCCTCCTGTCATGTAAGGCTTGGAGGATGCTCGACTCGGGAAGACAGACAAGAACATTATTGTATCTCCTAAACAAGAACAGCAAGAAGAAACTTCCGAGTCCATCTAGTGACTAACTTAGCAGCACTTTCAGCACCCCTCCCCATTCTAGTACCCATGGGTGCACTTGGACCTCTTGAAAGAAGCACGAAAAGGTTTTGGAACTGGCCTTCCACCAGGTACCATTTCTGAGCTGAATCTGGCAGTGACATTATAACACAGCCTTTCAGAATAGCTATAGTATAGATTAGAGCTAAGTATTGCAAAAAATGAAAGGGGATGATTGTTTTAATTGGAATGGGGGTGGGGGGAAGAGAAGAGGCATTTTAAAGTCAGATCTATTTTCCACAGAGAATAAAAATCTCCACTTTTTTCTATTTCTTTTTTTAAAACAGCCTGGAACATGAACATATTTGAAATGCAGACTCCCACATAAGTATGCCATCTGTGAAGAATTTGCAGCAAATCCCACCCCCATCCTGCCACAGTTTGATGGGGAGGGCAGGGAGAAATTGTATTACAATGTTGTATTGAGTTACACCGCAACTATTAGGGTTTTTTTTTTTTTTTTAACCAGACCTCTCACGGTTTCAAGCCTGGATATCAGGGAATGTTGAACAGTTCAGCTGCAGCTGAACTCTCTGGGCATCCCAAGGCAGGAAAAGGCAAGGAGGTTGCAGATTCGTGCTGCATGTTGCTGCATACGGAGCACCTTGCTCAAATCTAGGAGCCACATCCTTACGGACACGGGAGCATGTCCAGAGGAAGACCAGGGCAGGGTTCTGGAAACAGCTGAATGAGGAATGGTTGAAAGAGTTGGGTGTGCTTAGCCGGGAGATGTGACAACAGTCTTCAAATATCTGATCTGCTGTAATGGAGAAGATGGAACAGACTTAGGATGTTGTAGAGAGCAGGACTGCACTGGCTACCAATTAGTTGCTGGGACCAATGCAAGTACTGGTTTTGACCTATAAAGTCTTAAACGGCTCAGGACCACAATACCTCAAGGACTGCCTCTTTCCATTTGAACCTACTCAGACCCTGAGATCATTTTCTGAGGCCCTCCTTGATGTGCCTCCTCCTTGAGAGGTCCGGAGGGTGGCAACACAAGAACGGGCCTTCTCTGCAGTGGCTCCCCGTCTGTGGAATCCTCTCCCCAGGGAAGTTCACCTGGTGCCTTCATTGTACACCTTTAGGCGCCAGGCAAAAACATTCCTTTTTAACCAGGCCTTGGGTTGATCTGATTGGCATCCTATTCCTTTTTAAAATGGGGGGGGGGAGTTATTGGGTTGTGGGTTTTTTTATTATATATATTGTGGGTTTTATGTTGATCTTTTCTGTGAACTGTCCTGAGACCTCCGGGTATAAGCAGAATATAAATTCAATCAATCTATCAATCAATATTATTATTATTATTATTATTAATAATAATAATAATAATAATAATAATAATAATAATAATACTAGGAATGGAATGTATGGAAGTGAGAGCTGGACCATAAAGAAGGCTGATCACCGAAGAATAGATGCTTTTGAATTATGGTGCTGGAGGAAACCCTTGAGAGTTCCATGGACTGCAAGAAGATCAAACCTCTCCATTCTGAAGAAAATCAGCCCTCAGTGCTCACTGGAAGGACAGATGCTGAAGCTGAGACTCCAATACTTTGGCCACCTCATGAGAAGAGAAGACTCCCTGGAAAAGACCCTGATGTTGGGAAAGATGGAGGGCACAAGGAGAAGGGGATGACAGAGGACGAGATGGTTGGACAGTGTTCTTGAAGTGACAAACATGAGTCTGACCAAACTGTGGGAGGCAGTGGAAGACAGAAGTGCCTGGTGTGCTCTGGTCCATGGGGTCACGAAGAGTCAGACACGACTAAACGACTAAACAACAACAACAACAACAATAATACTAGGAAAACAGACTTCATCCATACATCAGGAGAAAATTTCTAACGGTAAAAACTGTTAGAGAGTGGGACAGACTGCTCAGTGAGTGGCAGGCTCCACATTACTGGAGTACTAAAGCAAAGGCAGGCAACCATCTGCTAGGGAAGCTCTGATTCCATCCTGCAATGCAGATCCTGCCTTGTGTGAGGGGTGGATTTGGACTAGATGACCACCGAGGTCCCTTCCAACTCAATGATTCTAAGGAGCTGAATAGGGGAAAACAGAACTTGCTGGAACAGGCCGGTGGTCCATCAAGTCCAGAATCCTATTCTCACAGTGGCTGATGAGATGTCTGTGAGAAGCCTGCAATCTGCACAACAGCACTCTGCCCACCTGAGATTCCCAGCAACTGGTATTCAGAGACATAATACCTCTGACAGTGCAGGTAAAACATAGCTATCATGGCCAGTAGCTGCTGGTAATATCAGAGGTAGCATCTCTGCCAGTCATATTTAGAAACGCAATGTGTCCAGCTTAGAAGGCCTCAACTGTCATGCTGCCTTCCACAAAACAGGCAGCATAGATAGGTAAGACTCCAAGTAGGGTTGCCATACGTCTGGGAATTCCTGGACATGTCCTCTTTTGGGGGTCCTACATGCCAATTTGGAGGAAATTTTACATTTTAAAGCAAATGCCCTGGACTTTGGGTTTCCATTTTTTTTGTTTGTGTGTGCACATGGGTGGTTTGGGTTCAGGCTCTGGCAACCCGGGCTCTGGCAGTGATTGCCCGAAAAAAGCTCAACAACTTTTTGTGTCCGCATTTTTACTTCTTGAAATATGGTCCTGGATATGTTGGTCTTTCTGCAAGAGTCCATAGCAGATACTCCGGAAGGAAGACACAGAACATGTTTTGCGTGATTGATCTTTCCCCCCTCCTCTCCCATCGCCTGCCAGATTTCCACAGCAAGTCTAAACTGCCGCAACAAATGCTGTCCCAAAACCCACCCCGCTTTTGCCCGCTCTCTTATCTCCTGCTTTTGCACAAGTTCTGTTTCAAATTGGGACTCAGTCCCTTGTGTTCTTTACTTTCTCAGCATTTCACAGGAGTCCGGCCTCTTTGATCTTTAAAGCAATAGTTCTGAGTGATGTTTCCTTAACCTTTCAAGTTCCTTCTCAAGCTTGTGGATAATATGATCCCCTTGTAGCCTTGAAAGTGAATTACTTATCAGATTTGCCTTACACACACACACACACACACACACACACACACACGTGTGTTATTATAGCACAGATTAGAAAAACACTTTCGCATACCCTTCTACTCTTATTATTTCCACAGCTCATACCAATCTTCAGAAATCAAGTACAAATACATTGGATTCCAAAACTCTGCACAAGGAAAACTCAGCTGTTCTTTTTTTCCTTTTCCTTTTTTCACATTTAGATTTCCACAGAGTTGCGTCACACCGAAATGTCACAAATGACTGTTTTAAGTAACTGAAAGGGCATTCACGCTAAGGCAGCTTGCCATTTTTACACAGCTTTGGAAGAGCAGGAATCATCTACCCTTCTCAAGCGCCTTCAGTCTGCAAACCTGTGTAAGCCCCACTGAACACCATTGTGGAGCAGATCCTGCACTTTGCTGGCATGACATATTACTATCAGTGTTGCTGCAGGGATCTCAGATAATAGGGATGGGAAATACTTGTTTCTGAAATGTTGGAAAGCTGGATTTGTTATACCGGACTGTGGGAAGTATGTGTCTGGCTGGTATGTGGAGACTTCTGCCTTGGGATGGAGAGTTGGCCAGATGACATCTTGGGTTCCTTCTAGCTTTGCAATATACCTATGGTCCATCCAGACTATGACCAACTCAGAGGAAGACTCTAGAGTCTAAGAAGCTGCTTTCTATATGTTGCCATATAAGTGAAAGACAAACAGGATGGTGCTGGACCAGGTTGGGATTTGGGTCTGATCCAGCAGGGAACTCCTCAAGTACAGACAGAATTTGAATTATGAAAAATGAATCAATTATAAATAAGGAGAAGGGCTTTATTATATTTGGTGCTATGGTATGGTATTGTAAGATGCAGTAAGGTAATGGTAAAGGGACCCCTGACCATTAGGTCCAGTTGTGGCCGACTCTGGTGTTGCGGCACTCATCTCACTTTATTGGCCAAGGGAGCCGGCGTACAGCTTCTGGGTCATGTGGCCAGCATGACTAAGCCGCTTCTGGCAAACCAGAGCAGTGCACGGAAACGCCGCTTACCTTCCCACCGGAGAGGTACCTATTTATCTACTTGCACTTTGACGTGCTTTCGAACTGCTAGGTTGGCAGGAGCAGGGACCGAGCAATGGGAGCTCACCCCGTCGTGGGGATTCAAACCACCGACCTTCTGATCGGCAAGCCCTAGGCTCTGTGGTTTAACCCACAGCGTCACCCGCGTCTCTTAAGATGCAGTAGTCTAGAATTAAAATCTGGGTCTTAAGGAAGTGATGAAATTTGAAGTAATATTATGTTTAAACTAAGCAGTTAAATTTTATGCTAAAGTTATTTTAAAATCGGGACATAATATTCTGAAATCTATAGAATAAGAATTGAAATAAGGTAATAAATTGCTGTCTATAATTATGACCAAGAACGCAGGGAAGGGCGATGTGAGGAAGTCCAAAGATTAAGAAAATATAACCTATGAACAACTGTACTCTATATGTACTTTTCTTTTACTCTTTGTTTATTTCTTAATTTTGCTTTGATTTTTTTCTGTATCTATGGTGATGGTATTTTATATTTTTTTGGTGGTTTCTATGTTGTTTAAAAAATTGCAATAAATATATTTTAAAAAAATAGAATTAAAATCTGAGTAAGGATATACACAGATGGAATGATAAGAACACAAGAGTCTGCTGGATCAGGCCAGTGGCCCATCATCGTGCCCCTTCCTGTTTTCACAGATGCCCCAAATGGAAAACAGCAAGCAGCATGATTTCCAGCAACTGGTGTTCAGAAGGATTTCTCCGCTAGCCATGGAAGCAGAGCACAGTCTCCAGAATGGCTAGCAGCCATTGACAGACTTATCCTCCACGATTTTGTCTCGTCTTTTTATATATATATATAAAACCATCCAAACTGGAGGTCATCACTGCCTCCTGTGGAAGTGAGTTCCATATTTTAACTACAACACCGAAGAACTCAGAATAATGAGTTGATCATATTATTAATGGATGCCCCCTTTGATATATGGTGCGTGATGGATGCTTTTAACTGAATTCTTCTTCTTGCATTACATATATAGATGGAAAATAATTATGCACATACACACATACTTGCCTGCCTCAATTCTATTTGCAAGAACTCAGGTAGGGGGTGATCACATGGCTGAGCACCTCATTCCCCGCCCTCCCCCCCATTCAGCCATCAACACACCCAATAATGACTTATTTGTTCCACACGGAATAGCACGAAGTTTCCGAGGCACACACAGAGCAGTTCTTGCAGTCCTAGCCTCCTGTTGCTGCATCTTCTGCTAGGAAGCACACGCGAGGCGCTGTGCCAGTTACAAGCGTGATTCATCATCTCCATGCTCTCCACTTACATCACGATGCACCGCTGCCAATTAAAAGCACAAGCCTGCGTATGGCCGGGGCTGGCGTCCAGCTGCTTGGGCAGACGGAACCCATCAGGTTTGATTTTTGTTCATGTCTCTCTGGTGTCTCTTTGGCAGCCCCACCCTCACACTGTTAACATTTCTTGGGCCGATAAAGGCAGAAAAAGCAAAAAGCAAAACCCCTTTGCTGTTTCAGATTGCAGATCA
Organism: Podarcis bocagei; assembly: GCF_964188305.1. Lineage (NCBI taxonomy): Eukaryota > Metazoa > Chordata > Lepidosauria > Squamata > Lacertidae > Podarcis > Podarcis bocagei. The sequence continues at coordinate 92,926,769 of NC_138125.1, read as the reverse complement.
GTTGTTCATCCATCCCCTTTCACTTTCTTGGGATGTTCCACCCAGTTTAAGAATCTCTCTCTCTCTCTCTCTCTCTCTCTCTCTCTCTCTCTCTCTCTCTCATAAGGAAAAAAGGGGAAAGGCGTTTTATTTTATGCAATGTTCACTTCCTCTGTAAAACTGTGAGTAAGTGAAATCAGCCTGCAAGTCTGCTAGTAAACAGAAATTGGGTTTCACATCCTTCCTGGACAAATAAAGTCGTGAGTGTGTGTGTGGTCACCAAAGCTATTCTTGATATGATAAGAATGACAAGATCTCACTCTGCAACAGATTACACGGAAGTTCAATCAGACTCATTATTACTTAAGGTCAAACTACATGTAGCTTGCCTTTGCATTGTTTATAGCCTGCACACAGAGCAGACTGGGATGCATGGCACTGGGGTAGGGGGCTTTAACCCTTTGCCCCCCTCTCCCTGTCCTGTAATCCCAAATACAGCCCTCTCTTATGCCTGCTACTAGCAATGAGAGGAAAACTGTGCAGTTATCCCTCTTTGGGGAAAGGGACATAGGCTAGCAGGCAGAGGAGGACTTGGAGTGTAAGCAGAATTGAGGAGTGAAGCTTGTCTTGATGGGCTAGGGCCTACCTTGATCAGGCAGGGGTGATCACATAGTCAAGCACCCCAGTCCGTAGCTATAGAGCTTTGTTCCAACTAAGCAAGCATAGGGTTGCTTTGTGAACCTAGTAATACAAGACTCCCATCTTCTTTCTATAGGCTGCATGATAACCTCTGACCTTGCTGTTAAGAGTATGAGTCAGTGGGTCGGAACCCAGATCCGAGGGAGTGAACTTCCTTCTGTTCCTCTCCATTTTTATGGTTATAATAAATGCAGCTCCACCAGCAAAAGTCACACCATGCCAAAGTTGAAGACACAACCCTCTTTGTCCAGACATAGCAAAACCAACAACTCTTGTGTGCTTTACCAGAATTGAAAAATAAAATATCCAAAGCTAGGAGACAGGCAAATTAGTAATATCTAAAGAATTTGAGGGCAAGATTTATCTAACCAGCCCCATCAGCAAAAGCCCTGTGCAATGACCTCTACTTGCATCATGGGGCTTTCCTCCCCCCTGCAACTGGCCCTGGGGGCAGCGGTTGGGAGAAGCCCAAAACAGCACATGGGGGGGGGGCATTGTTCTGTCAGGCAAGCTGGAATGCTTCTGCAGGCATGAACGATTGGAACAGCGTGAAGTTGAATTCTACCTTCAGTATTTAGAACACCCACAAAGTATATATTTCATGAGCTCCTATCTGTATTTGCCAAAATTTAAGATTGGTTGGCAGGCCACCCCTTCAGCAGGCAGAGTGTTCTGGGTGCCAATTCTGATGAGATGCTCTTTCTCCATAGGTCAGCAGGCAGGAAAAAAGAGGCATGAATCTGACAGGAAGGCATCATTCCTATAATAACATACCTGCAGTAGCTTCAAGGGCAGCCCCACATACAGTGCATTGCAGTAATCTAACCAAGAGATTATCAGAGTGGTGGCCATAGCTGGCTAACCACTGGGCACCCAGGGTCAAAGCATGATCTAAAGTGCTCCTGAACTACGTGTGTGTGTGTGTGTATGTGTATGTGTGTGTAACCATGTTCAGAGCCGGGCTACCTAATTCCCAGACCAGAGAAGCACCTAGCCACAGCATCTCCATCTTGTTGAGATTCAGCTTCAGCTTATAGGTCCTCATCCACTCCATTACAATGGTCTGGCACCTCCCTGGTCTCGTCTCCGGGCTGATGGATATGACCCCCTATAATAGGGGGCAGCAACTTTTTGTGCGTGTACCCATGGTAACTATTCATTAGTTGCCTGACTCATTAGTCCCAAGCAGACGCTGCAGTTGTAGAGCACACCTTATTCCATACTGAGAGTTTTGGCAGCCAGAAGTATTTCACTGCCGTGGGCAAATTGGACTTCTTTGCCAGTTAACTTTTCCCTTGCTAATTTCTCTTAATTGCATCCATCCTGAAACCCAGCCCCACACAAATGGATTTTTGCAGCCATTTAAAATGTCCATTGATTTCCAGCAAATGTTATGGGAAGATTCAGTTTCAGGGTCAGGACCTTTTATGTTGTATTGAATATATTTAGGGTATAAATGCTTCTTTTTGATGCTGACAGTGTCCCCCTAACACTACACGTGCATTTTTTAAATTATTATTATCAAGGGACTGATTCCTAATAGGGAAATACGTTTCATTAATGCATTTTTTAAAATTAAAATACTTCTATACCACTTTCATACCACTTTCACAGCAATTCAGAGTTGTTCATAGTGAATGTCTTTAAAAAACCCCAATTAAAACTGAAAACACAACAACATAAGTACATTACTACAGAATTTCTTAAAGAACTATAGAAAACAGTTTTTTAAAAAATTAAAAAATCCAGAGCTAAATGGATGAGGAGGGTCTTACACCACCTCCAAACAGATGGAAAGAATTCACAGAAAGGCAGGATGGAAATATTTAGAACAAAGAGTTGTCCTAACTTCAGGGAAGAAGATCCATAGTTTGTAAGGATCCAACAAGATCTGGAGGTTCACAGGGTCCCCACCCCTGCAGGAGGAGATCAGGAGACCTCATTTGGCAAGTGGGCTCAAATCTTAATCTGAAACATTTTGTCCAACTGGTTTGGTGGGGCAGTGCAATAGATCTTAGAAGATTACAAACTTGATTACAGCTTTTGGCATAGCACAATGAACAATAAAAGGTGGCAACATGCAGAATACAAGCTGCCAAAAAGGAAAACATAAAAGCACACACCATACAATACCACGAAGGCATAAATGCCTGTGAAAACAAGAAAGCTAATAGCTATATAAGTCATGAATCTCACTAGGAGGTCTTGCTTAACAATAACCTACCATGCAAGAATGTTCCAATGATAAAGGTGTGTGTGTGTGTGTGGGGGGGGGTGTAATAGGAACACAGGAAGCTCAGAACAGAAAGACTCATGTGGTCCTATTTAACCTTTAGGGAGATCAGGGCAGCCCATGGAAGGTTATCCTCATTCATCCGCCCAGCAACCCAGTGAGTTGGTTAGGCTAGGACACAGTAAATGGGCCAAGGCCGTCCAAAGAGTTTAGTGCAACCTTTCGTGACCACCAGGTATTTTGGACTACAACTCCCATCAGTCCCAGGAAGCATGGCCAATGATTAAGGATGATGGGAGTTGTAGTCCAAAACATTGGGAGGACCCAGGTTGGTGAAATACTGTATGGCTTAGTGGCTGAATCAGCAGTTGAACGCAGTCAAGCACTCTATCCACTACAGCACGCTTGACTTGATTGTCACACACTGCATTCACAATGGATTCCTTCATACATCTCTTGTCTTTGGGGAAAATGAACCATCTATTTAGTTGTATCAATCGACTCTTCACCAAGACTTGATACTCTTGTGTGCATGTGTGAGGCATTTTGGCTGTGAGTCCTGGAAGACCTGCTCCTGGCCTTGCAGGCCTTTTCCCACCTGGCCTGGGATGGCAGAGCCCTGAGTGACTCCAATGACAAAACCAGAGGCTGTTGCACTCTTGTTGGTTTTTTGTATCTTTATTTTAGATCTTGTTGTGAGTTATGTGGAAATTGTTCAGTTTGGCTGCGTATTTTTGATGTTTGGTTTACTGATTATGACTGCTTTTGTTATGTTGCAGTAATTATTATTA